>NC_060270.1:112026293-112343213 GCF_021613505.1 Equus quagga
TTTTCACACAAACTTTAGAATAAGTTTTTCAACTTCCTTAAATCCTACTTATAGATTAATACAGAGAGAAGTGGAATCTTTGCAATACTGTCATCCCAATCACGAAAATGGCATCTCTCTCTATTTATTTAGGTCTTCTTTCATGAAAGAGTTTGCAAGTTTTTCTAGTAAAAGTCCTGTGCAGTCTTTGTTGGGTTAATTTGTGATGGAAGATCCAGAACACCAGCTTATTGCATTTTGCCCATTCTAAGACACACTTGGTTTCGTTTTGCTTTACATTTGAACGTCTTTGCAATCTGGATTCATCTGTAGATCGATGACATGTAACACCATAATTGACAATGTCCCCCTCCCCCTTGCTTCCCTATGGGTACAGAAAGTAATAATACATTGGACCATAGATGGTTTCTTGTTCATAGAAAAATACTACATATTTTTATTTAATATTTTTTGTTTTCTTGCCCTTTGGTTTCTTTTGTGCACTCTCTTGGAACTTCAAATTGATCAAAATCAAATGGCCACTGTTTAGAAATACTCATTAACTTACCAAATTATTACATGTACTACTTACTCTAATTATTAATTGATAATACTCAGGGCATTTCTACATTTTTCGTAGATAGAGTCAATCTATTTTTTTGTTTTGCTTGCAGTTTTTTTAATGAAAATGTTTTGAAAAGTGCAATAGATAATATAACAAACTCTCATAAGCTAGCTTCTCAAATGAATAAATGCTGACAGTTTACATTTCCTTCAATTCTATTTCTTTTCTTTTTAATAATAAAATTTCTATTTTATTTATTAATTTAACTTATTTCATTTATAACAAAATTATCATTATAGACAAAATTAAAATACCCTGGTTTTTCCTTTCCATGCTCTTTTCTCACATCCCCTGAAGCAACCACTCTCTTGAATTTGGAGTGTAGCCAATCCACATTTTGTCCACTTTTATTACATACAACCGATTCATAAGTAACATATGTTATTGTATTGTGGATTTTTAAATTTTACCTTTACGACATCCATGGTAAATGATATTTCTATAATTTGCATTCAACATTGTTTTTTAGTTCCTGTTGTATTAGTACATATGGATTTTATCTATTTATTTTAACTTCTGGATATAATTTCATTTTATACATTCCTTTATTGAGAGATATTTGGGTTGTTTTCATTAATTCATTATTACAATCAGTGCTGCAATGAGCTTTGAACGTATTTCCTTGCTCATGTTCAGGTATCAAATATTCCTTGACCACATCTATTTCGTCAATAAAGGCAATCTGTTCTTTAAAAGAAAAGAATAGATAAGTTCTCTTATTATTTTCAAAAAGAAAATATAATTAATAAAAGCTATAAGGATGTCTTTTCCTCTCTTGGTATGAAATAACTGTGACGTGTTAGCACATTATAACGAAAAGATGGTCACTGTAATTACATTCCATGAAAAGCTCTTATCAGAACATCAACTTTCTTTATTCCATTGGAAATTACTTTTTAGAAAACTTTCTATGTGCTTTTTTCCCCAAAAAAGCAAGCACCATCTAGTCGTTTCCCATATGCTTCCTTTGGCAAATATAGACCTGCATAACTCCTTCATCAGAAATACTGAAATTCTCATGACACGTGCTTAAGTCTGCAGTATCACTGCATTGTCCAATATGTAAGTCTAGTATGTATCTGAGCTTTTATACTACACCTGTTTCTATAGCAACTGGGTAGATTTATAAAACTGTGCATATGTTTCATAGTAATATTTAATTGTGCAAACAATTATTACATTTCTATCATCTATAGAATGTGTACCGCAGTGTCCCCCCCAAGCGTATTCTTCCTTTTTTTAATTTAAAAATAAAAAGGCAGGTAGGAAAAGAGTCAAACTGCGTTGGAAAGTAAACGGCGAAAAGTAAGTCTCCTTCCCGCACCAGACCTGGAGCTCCCCAGAATCTCTGGCTCTGTTTATAATATATAAGCTGTTTGTGTAACAGTCTATGATATTCAACAACGGGATTTAAACAATTGTTACGAGAAAGAATATTGTAGGACAGGTTGTTGAATCTGAAAAAAGATCTGACTCTAATGATTTCTATGCAAGGCAACCTTAGCAATAACTTTTAGAAAATCGTTAGTGTTCCCAAATATTTCTTGGCCAAACCTTTGACCAGTTCCGCAGTAGCTTCTTGTCATCAGCAGTTCAGCGCCTCCTGGGGAGAGTGCTATCTCACGAAGGATTCCTCACCACTGTGCTGGAACACACGGGGCTCTTGCCCTGAACCTCCACACAATCATTTATTCTGCCAGCTTCCCTTCACTGGAGGTTCTTTCAATGTCTACCAAACAGCCTCGGGCGACCCCACACTCCGTACACAGTAACCCCCTTAAAATGTATTCTTTTCTCAAAAATGAGTAAATGCTCGGAGTACTTGGTCTAGGGAATTCTTTGTTATTCTTAGGGAACTTTGAAATTGTATCAATCAATATTTTTTGGTTTTCCTTCATTTTAATCCACTTCTCTAACTTCACACATTTAAATTTAATTCATTTAATGTAATTTAATTGATTTTAGTGAAGTAAATACAAGTTGGTACTTTCCATTCTGATCTGCTCCCTTTTCTACTTCCATGTTAATGGTCTGCGTTTATTCTCTAAAAATAGGGTGGAGAGAAGGCTGATAAAAATCAACGTTAGGGTAAAGAAAAGAATTCCTTAGTATTTATTGATTTTCACAATTGTTAATTGGATAGAAACAGCCATGCAAGGAATTGGTGGTCAACCAACATTCCCAAGCATGGTACCAGGAAAAAAACCCCATGGATTTCTGCCATGGTCAGACGTGGCATTTTTATTAAAAAATCAATTTATGAAGAAAATGGCATTTCGTAACCATGCATGGATTGCCTTGGGGGATGCCACCCATTACTGCGAACCAAAAAATAAAAATAAACAAGTGGGGGCCGGCCGGTGGCTGAGTGGTTGAGTTTGTGCACTCCGTTTAGGCAGCCCAGGGTTTCCCCAGTTTGGATCCTGGTTGCGGACATGGCACCGCTCATCAGGCCATGCTTAGGTGGTACCCCACATTTCACAACTGGAAGGACCCACAACTAAGAATATGCAACTATGTACCGGGGGCCTTTGGGGAGAAAAAGAAAAAGAAAATCTTTAAAATAAATAAACAAATGAATAATAAAACAAATTAAAACCAAACTTTAATTGCCATTTTGTGTTTTTGCTCACATACATTTCTGAAGACAGAAAATCCTCCCTCCTATGAAGTCACTGGGAGGGAAAAAAACTCTTTTTGAAAATTATTAACTGGATCCAGCAGAAATGTTAACCTGCCAATAATATTATTTCTTTGGTAGAATTAATCATATAGGCTAAATCTGTATAATGATTTTTACCCACAAAAGAACTCATATTATAATATGTAGCATGAAACTAGAAAACATTCATGCTTAAATCTTATTAATAAAACTTTGAGTGACCATTTGATTTTTAGCCGTAACGTGTCTATAAAACCATATTTCTCTTTTCCGTTACCTATTGCCCACTTCAGTCATTCATTTGTAGATTGCAAAGTCATTATCTGCGGGCAGAAGAAATAATTTCAAGTTCCTGAATTCAATTCATGTGCCTTCATTTCTCTCTTCTTCCTCCCTCTGCCCTCTCCGCTCCATTCCAGGGATGGCCTGGCATGAAACCCAAAGAAGGACCATCTGAGTCTCTCTCAGTAATAGTGAGAAAGGATGGGTCATGTTGGCCCATGTTGGAAAGAATGGGTCAGTTGGCATCAGGAGAAGAAGTGAGAAGAAATATAGACAAGGGGTCATGAAAGGCCATGAATAAGTCGAAATTAGGTCTACGTGAAAAACATACAAATAGAGGACAAGGTAGTCGGTGGCAGGAGCAGGTGCCGTGCAAGCAGACACACGGGGGCCACATGGTAAAAGGAATCACAACTTCCGCTAGCGAGGGGGCCAGGGCCGCTTCATGGACATATGATCATGAATACTACCCAGTGCTTGATTAAATGCTCTGCTGCGGCTGTCTTGAAATTTCTGTTAATTTTGTCTTTGAGATAGCTGCAATATGAGCATCTGCCACTCCTTACAGCTCCATTTCTACGTAGTGTGACGATACCCCAGAAGCACAGAAGTCTGACGGTCCTCTGCTGCATGGGAGCGCAGAGAGACTGGAAGCGAGTTCCAGGTAAGGGTGTTACGTCTAACACTGAGTAAGCAGGGGACACGCAGCCTCAAGAGGCCACACTTGGCATCAGAACCAGAGCTTGTTTTGAAAGCACAAAGAATGCAGTGTTTTAAGAAACACAAATGACCAGGGAATCCTAGCATATCCCTTCTCGTTCATGTTACTTCCTGGGATTGGCCAACCACCTATAATGAAAACGATGACATTGCAAGACAGGCACAGCCCAGGCAACCCATAGTCCTTTCTCTTTCAGTGCGTCCTCACTCATCAGTAGGCTGAAGGTGGAGTGGGGTAGAACGGTAGAATGTGCACATATGAAGACGTGAGAGTCAGACGGTTGAGTTAGTTCTGTGCAGCACTTCCACTGCTCTGCTAAGAAGGGGCTGTATGAGCCTATGGGAAATACAAAACAGGAATTGTGTAGTTTTGATGATTCCACGTATGAGCTAAACGTTCTTATATATGCATTTAAAGCTGGCATCGTACCATATAAAGATTAACAGTGAAAATCATGCTGATAGTCTAAAATTTCAACTTTACTTAGAATGACATTAAATAGCAAATAAAAAATATCATGACGAGTTGAGAGAGAAAGACAGTGGAAGAAAGGAAAAAGCTTTATATTTTAGAACCTATAATGGAACATTTAAAAAAAATTTTTTTATTTTGCCTTTTCTTCCCAAATGCCCCCTGGACATAGTTGTATATCTTAGTCGCAGGTCCTTCTAGTTGTGCCATGTGGGACACCGCCTCAGCGTGGCCTGATGAGCGGTGCTATGTCTGAGCCCAGGATCCAAACTGGCGAAACCCTGGGCCACCGAAGCGGAGCGCGCGAACTTAACCACTCGGCCACAGGGCCAGCCCCAACGTAATGGAACTTCCATCTGCTTTTTGAGAAAAAGGCCCCACATTTTCAGTTTACACCAGATCCTGAAAATTATGTAGCCTGTTGTGGAGGGGGCTGTGCAGTTACTCGGATCCACCTGTAGCCTGAATCACCTGCATGTCACAAGGCCTGTTTGATATCCTGTTCTTCCTGTGAGGCTTGAGTACTTGATTTTTCTAGGTCCCCACGTGTCCTAGCTGTGTGTCAGATCCCTGTTTCCTTATCTGGGCAAGAAGATTTACAACAGACTTCCCCAGTCTGAGACAATCAGAATTCTCTATTGTTTGCAATTAAAAGCATCTAAGACAAAACCCACAAAATATGCTGTAATTTTTATTTAGTAAATCACACATAATCATTTTCATTCACAAAATAAATGACGCTAACTTAAACATGCTGTATTGGTAAAAAAATAGATTTTTATTTAAAATAAAAACGATTTAGCTTGAAAACTGTATGAAACACCATTGATAAATAAATGAAAAACAATAGAATATATTGGTGTATATGAGGAAGCCATTCGGTTTAAAACTAATTCAACCTGACCTTGTTTTTCTGGAAAGGGCTGATGTGGCCTGTTGAGCATGCATGGTACATCTGCTTGAAGCATTTACAATGTCCCAAAGACAAGAATGATGCCCTTAAAGATAGGGATGTAGCTTCCCCCACCATATCAGCATTTCCTTGAGGATAAGCATCTCTTCCTAGAAACTAAGGATTAGCTCACCTTGTGACCACTGACCTGCTGTGCTAGCAAAGTAATCTCATGACTGTTGGAAAAGGATAGTCCTTCATATGTGACAAATGCTCTTTGTTAAGACAGTATATAACCACCCTGTACACCCCAGTTCTTGGGTAAGCTGCCTTCCTGGGGAAGGAATCCCCCTGGGCTATAGTCCTCAGACCTGGCTCATAATAAACTCAACCCAAATTTTGATTTATAGATTGATTGTGGATTATTTGGGTTGACACTGTGCAAGTGAAGTATTTCTGGGTTGAAATTCTCTAAAAATCAGCAAAATGAATCAAGAATCTGGTCCTTTCATCAGACTTTTGCCCTGAAGGACTCCAACCCTTATGTGTGTTTTCAGGAAGACATGTCAGGTGTTACATGATCACTGTGGCTTTGGTTTACGTAGACAGGGCATGATCGTCAACGCAGGTGAGTCAGCAATGACCTTTGCCTCGGGGCAGATCATTGAGTAGAAGGAAAAACAAATGTGCTGGACATGATCCAGGAAGCTATAAGTGAATTGTGAAAGTCAGTGGGCAAACCAGAAATCTTGAGAAATATTGCAAATGTCCAATGTGAGAGATGGCATGAGATACTGCCAGAAAATTCGTTTTATCTTTAAAATTTATCCTTTAGGATTTTAATTTTTCCCTTGAAGAGCAGCATAAAGGTACTGGAGAATTTAAACATTTCAGTAAAGTTAAAGTTATGGGCTGTATCTAAGTAGTGCACAGTGTATAGAAATTGAGTAACTGGAAAGGATGTCTTAGATTTACTCATCAATGTATATTTAGGATCGATGTGAGTATAGACACTACGTCTCACTGTGAGCCTTGACTTCCTGTCCTGCAGAGATGGGCCAACCAAAACTGCCTGAGAAGCTCAGGCTGCCCATTGGTGGATGAGCAAAGAAGGCAAATGGCTACAAAAGAGCCACAAACATAGGCCAGGGGGAGAAAAAGAAAGAAAAAAAAAAAAATATATATATATATATATATATATGGCTTGATTGATAGATAGTATGGTTCCAGAGCTTAACACTCCTTCACTCCTTTAGAAACTTAACAGGTGGCAGCTCTCTGCTCCCCTTGGTTTGTTAGGTTTGTTTAGGCTTTTCCCCTGGGTCTGTGCTTGTAGCACGTGGCTTTCTGCGCACAGCTGGTCACACAGGTGCTAGCCTTTTACATGGAGGGGTAACCTGTCTTTGTTAGAGGTAATAGTGTGCTGAAAATAGAAACAGGAAGGGTTTAGATAGCATCACAAGTAACAAATCCAGAAGAAAGTTAGAGGTGTTGGATTATTTAGGCTAATTATGGAAGTCAGTATTTTTGGATATTACATTCCCATAAAATATCTCCCAGAGGCATTGTTGTCCGGGAAGAATACAGAGCTGAATGGAGTGTCCATGGTTTTGTTCATAGCAAAAAAGGATAAGAAGCAAGATGTTATTATCATTAAGATCTTTAGAATTTACCATTAGTTTGAAAAACAGCATGTGTTTGGTAATTTTTTCTTTTTTGCTATGTAAATTGCCTACATTGTTGATTTTAAGCTCCTGTATGGTTACTTGATGTGAAGATGAGCTATCAATTACGTAATTATGTAGGTGGGAGGGGGAGCGGTTATAGATGGAAGCCATGCTGTGGGTACATGAGTATCTGTGAAAACTCCAGAGCGCTGGCTCTCAGGGTGGGGTTCCCAGAGCAGCAGCAGCAGCACGCCCTTAGAAACTTGGTAGAAATGCAGACTCTCAGGCCCCACCCCAGACCTACTGATCAGAAACTCTCACGGTGGGGCCCAGCACTCCTCTGCAGTTTGACAAGCTCTCCAGGCGAGTATGATACACAAAAAAGTTTGAGAACTTCCATACCACAGAATGGCGTAAGCTGGGCCTGGTGTGCATCACTGAGCCTCCCGACCCAGTAGCCAGTCCCAGCCTTGGGTGCGTCCTGCTCGGGGCTCCCAGTCAATAATTTACATATTCAAGAGGGGAGCACTGGAAGGAGGCAGCACTAAGAGAGCATTGAGGAGCCTGCCGTTCATTGAAAATGAAATTCTTTTTTCGAATGTCATATGTTTATTACAAGCAATTAGCAAATTGGATTAAACTGCATTAACTTTCACCTTGATCTTGTGGACAGCAGGGGCTGAAAAGGTGACTTTTAGCCATTGCCATAAAGCTCATGATGATGGCAATTATGTAAATATTAGATTGCTACCTCACCTCGCTTCATCCCTTTATCAACTACTGGAGTCACTCAAAATTAATGCCCAAAGGGTCAAAGTTGTGTCCCGGAAGAGCATACTCAAGGGCTCCTACCACCAGTATCAACTCTTGATCTGTGCAAGAGAGGCCTTGACCATGAGCCCTGTGCTGTGGAGGGCTGTGCTCAGGTCCTCCTCCAGCCTCAGGTCCCCTCTTCTAGACCCTGGGCCCTGGAATTTCCTGCCCAAAGTCCTTCTCCTTTGTTCTGCCTTCCTGAGTGGGGGCCACAGCTCCAGTGTGTGTACCCCTAGAGCAAAGAGGTGGCTAAGGGGCACCGCTTTGCTGGGGTGGGGCATCTAGCTTGGATGTATGGACTGGGGTGTCCATAGTAATGTGTGCAAGGACAGAGGAGTGGGAAGAAAGTAGGCAGCCCCCGGGTTAGGGACCAGCTCTCCCTGCTCCACCACGAGAAACTCAGAGAGTTCAATAATTCTAAATTGAAACCCGACCTCCCAAGGCACTGTGAAGAACAGCATACACTTTGTTTAACAGTTTACTGGCTTGATTTGTAATTCTAAATATTTGGATAAGTGGTATGTGGGCCTCCAGTAGCATTCTTGCCCCAGGCGCCTCAAATGTCAGGGGTGGGCTAGCCGCCTACAGTAACTCTTGTCCCACCTCATTATATGAAACTTGAACCTTCAGTTCCATTATCAAATTCTATGAGTGCCATATTGAGTAGCATGGGCGGTTCATAGCCAGGTGAACTTGGAGAGCAGCCCTGTCGTAATGAGGAGGCAACCCAACTCCTCTGGCCACAGTGAACACCTGATTTGGGTAAGACAAAGGCAGCTAACCATGGATAGGCAGGAAGAGAGACTTTTAAAATGTACCAGAAAAGCACTTCAGGAAATGTAACATGGAGTCGGGTGGCTGGGGTATAAAATCAGCCTGCCCCTTGGCATGGAGCGTGTAGGGACTAAACAGAGTAACATAATGGTGAAGAGTTCAGGCTCAAAAAACACACCTGTGGCTTTAATCTTGGATCTGATAGTTGTTGGCTGTGTGATCTTGGGAAAAAAAATTTTTAACCTCCTCTGTGCCTGCCCATGTAAAATGGGAATAACCATAGTGCCCATCTTCAAGGGTGGCTGTGAGGATGAAATGAAATGAAATATATAGAAACTAGGGTGCCTGGAGTATTGTAAGCACTCAAAAAATGGTAGCTGCTCTCATTACGATTACTAGTTGTTAGGGAAATACTTGCCTATAGGGATAATAGGCAAAGTTTCAAGTGAAAAGCAAACTCTTAAGGGAATGGATCCAGCGCTGAGCCACAGATAACCTGAACCCAAGAAGGAAAAAGCTTTGGGTCTCACAGCTGAGGGAACAATGGCTTCGTGTTCTAAAGTGAAGGAATTCAAAACCTAGAATGCTTTTGGTTCATCAGGAAATATTCAAATGGGAATTTTCATACCTCTTCATCTCACTCCACATTTGTTAATGGAATAGAAGGTCAGTGAATTTAATCTAATACTAGTTTTAGTCTCACAGAGCCCTGGCTTTGCATCCTAGCTTTACCATTTACTGTCTGACCCTGAACAAGTTACTTAACTTCCTTATGCTCTTGGTTTTCTTATCTGCAAAATGGAGATAATAATACCATAGCAACAATTCTAACATCACGACATAGTCTTCCTGTGATGATTACACGCAGTGTTGTGTGGAGTCAGCTCATACCGTCTTGATGGAGATAACTGTGAAATTTTCAGGATTTTTACAAGCCAGTTGTTAAACCATCGGGTAGGTTGAAATTAGCCATGGTGGGAGTATTTCTGCCACGGAGATCAGCAAACACTACAAATCAGGCCTTTTCCCCTCTGGAGAGGCATTCAACAGCACAGCAATGATTATATGCAATAAACATTTAAAAGGCTTAGCACTGTACACAGTACAAAATAAGATCTAAAATTAAGTTAAATATTTTTAATCGTTTACTGAGTGCTTAATATGTCTCTACATCTATTTTAGGCACTGTATAAAGAACTGCTGGAAGAGGATAGGTTGGCACATATGCTAAAAGAGAGAACAATTTAGAATGTGATAGAGGAAACGGCAAGGAAAGCATTTGTCATTGCAGCCACGAAGGCTGGAGCAGCAGTTACTGTAGTTACTGTGAACTTCCTCTCCATCAGACTCTTTTATTCATCTTTATTTCCTCCAGATTTTGCACAATACCTGGCAGAATGGATGTTTACTGGCTAAGTGATTGAATAAATCAGTTTGATTATGCACTGATAAAATAATGTGTATGATTGTTTATATATCACATAAAAAGTGATTTTTAAAGGATTTAAATGACTGGTTGATTAAATCAGGCTATTCTGGGTAAACTTGGCCAAAATACCCATTATTATCCTTTCCTTTCTCTCTAAGCATGTACCTTTAATAACGAAGCAAGTAACACCTAATTTTAAAATACTAAATAAAATAGCATAGTTGCGCAGTGTGTACTGCCTTGGCTGGGATTATTATAATTTACTTTGGGGCTTGCCATGGATAGATAATAATGTACACAATTGATAAATAAAGACCCAACAGGAAAGAAGCCTTCTTATATAGGTCTGCCAGAGACTGATTCTCATTGTACAACAAGAGTTTAAATTAAATGACAACTTAATTCCCATATACATTACATTTTTGTTATTTTGGCATTGTTTCTTCTGTGAGAAGGACACTGGAAATCAAAAGAAAAAGGAAGTGATGCTCTGTGTTGGAACATCGATATCACTCTTTGCAAACAAGAACCCACTTTTTCCCCTCTAACTTGACAGCTTTATAGAGGCACTGAGTCGTATTTGGAACAATTTGGATGATACCCAAGAAAAAGACAGCTTTGGATTATGGGAATCTTTAGGTAAACACATTCCAGGGGAAAAGAATGAGTCAGCTTGGAGTAGTTGCTTCTAGTAGGGTTTAGACTGGAGCGTTGAATTGTGTTTGCCTGCCTGTGATTTTTACCAACTACAATACAAGGCAGAGCTCAGAGACATTGCGGATTGTGTTCCAGACCACCAAAAATAAAGTGAATCACATGAATTTTTTGGTTTACAAGTGCATATAAATTTATGTTCGCACTATATTATAGTCTATTAAGTGTGCAGTAGCATTATGTCTAAAAAAATCAATGTACATACCTTAATTAAAAAATACCTTATTGCTAAAAAATGCTATCCAGGGGCTGGCCCTGTGGTCGAGTGGTTAAGTTCGAGTGCTCTGCTGCAGGCGGCCCAGTGTTTCGTTGGTTCGAATCCTGGGCGCAGACATGGCACTGCTCATCAAACCACGCTGAGGCAGCGTCCCACATGCCACAACTAGAAGGACCCACAACGAAGAATATACAACTATGTACCGGAGGGCTTTCGGTAAAAAGGAAAAAAGGAAAAGGAAAAAAATAAAATCTTTAAAAAAAAGTGCTATCCACCATCTGAGCCTTCAGTGAGTCGTAATCTTCTCGCTGCTGGGAGGTCTTGCCTCAATGTGGATGGCTGCTGACTGATCAGGGTGGTGGTGGCTGAAGGTTGGAGTGGCTGTGGCAATTTCTTAAAATAAGACAACAATGAAATTTGCTGCATCGATTGACTCTTTCTTTCACTAATGATTTCCCTGTAGCATGTGTGTTGTTTGATGGCATTTTCCCCACAGTAGAACTTCTTTCAAAGTTGGAGCCAATCCTCTCAAACAGTGAGGCTGCTTTACCAACTAAGTTTATGAAATATTCTAAATTCTTTGTTGTCATTTCAACAATCTTCATAACATTTTCACCAGGAGTCAATTCTCTCTCAAGAAACCACTTTCTTTGCTCATCCGTAAGAAGCAACTCCTCATCCATTCAAGTTTTATCATGAGATGGCAGCAATCCAGTCACATCTTCAGGCTCCACTTCTGATTCTAGTTCTCCTGCTATTTCCACCACATCTGCAGTTACCTCCTCCACTGAAGTCTTGGACCCCTCAAGTCATCCATGAGGGTTGGAATCAACTTCTCCCAAATTCCTGTTAATACTGATATTTTGACCTCTTCCCATGAATCGCAGATGTTCTTAATGGCATCTAGAATGATGAATCTTTTCCAGAAGGTTTCCAATTTACTTTGGCCAGATCTATCAGAAGAATCGCTATCTATGGCAGCTATCACCTTATAAAATGTACTTCTTTCTTTTTTTTTTTTTTGAGATTGGCACCTGAGCTAACAACTGCTGCCAATCTTTTTTTTTTCCTTTCTTCTTCTCCCCAAAGCCCCCCGAGTACACAGTTGTGTATATTCTAGTTGTGAGTGCCTCTGGTTGTGCTATGTGGGACGCTGCCTGAGCATGGCCTGATGAGCAGTGCTAAGTCCGCACCCAGGATCCGAACTGGGGAAACCCTGGGCTGCCAAAGTGGAGCGCGAGAACTTAACCACTTGGCCACAGGGCCAGTGCCTGAAATGTATTTCTTAAATAATAAGACTTGAAAGTCAAAATGACTCCTTGATTCATGGGCTGCAGAATGAACGTTGTGTTAGCGGCATAAAAACAACATTAATCTTGGTGTACGTCTCCATCAGAGCTCTTGGGTGACCTGGTGCATTAATGAACAGTAATATTTGAAAGGAATTTTTATTTTCTGAGCAGTAGGTCTCAGCAATGGGCTTAAAATATTCAGTAAGCCATGTTTTAAAGAGATGTGCTGTCATCCAGGCTTTGTTGTTCCATTTATAGAGCAAAGGCAGAGTAGATTTAGCATAATTCCCAAGGACTCTAGGATTTTCGGAATGCTAAATGAGTACCAGTTCAACTTCACTTAAGTCTGAGAGGGGCCCCAAAACTTGCATTTCTAACACGTTCCCAGGTGATGCTGATGCTGCTGGTCTGCAGACCACACTTGGGGTAGCGCAGTTAGAGGCCAATAAGGAAGACACTCCCGTAATCTATGGAACAGAAAAGTGATTTCCAAACATAGTTAACTTTAGAATCATCATCTAATGAATTTTTTACAAAATCTAGGTAGATGTCAAACATCAGACCTGCTAAATCAGAATCTCAAGAGGTGGGCCCGGGGACTACGATGAATCTGGGAGACTAAGAAGTTGAGGGGCTCCCATCACTTATTCTTAGGAAGCCAGTTTTTTGGTCAGGACGGATGAAACTTAAAGGCTACCACATTCTGGAGCACATGCTGAAAAGCGATGAACCTTAAAATTCAAGCAAGAAACTGCTCAAAAAATAATAGAGGCATGTCAACAGGACACAGGAGCCAATCAATGGCCAAAGCAATTCTAACTTGAGAAATAAGATAAATGTGATAGTATTTCATTATAACCCTCAGAAAAACGTTAAATATCCATGAGCCCATATGGACATAAATAAATTATTGAATAAATAAATAAATAAATAGAAGGAAAAGACGACACTTCCTTAAAGAAGAACCCAATTAATAAATGTAAAAGGAATAAGAGAAATAGAAAATCATGTTTTCTATGTTGTAGTGTTAAGCAAACACTACAGTAACAATTGTTGCAGGCAAGATTCACTGATGGATGCTAAAATTGTGGGTGAAAATTTGATGAGAAACAAGATATTTGTATAGTCTCAAAGTATTTCTCCACAAGCTATTCATCAGTTTCTAAGAAAATACAGTAACGTTACAGTGGAGAAACCCAGCAGACGCCTCCCTAACCAAGTATTAAGGTGAACATCACCAGTAATAAGACATCATCATGTACCCCCTGATATGATGCACTGAGAAGGACACATCATTTCTGTAGTATTTATGCCCAAAATACTCTACTTTGATCTAATCATAAGAAAATATCAGGAAAACCCAAAATGAGATCAACTATATTATAACTGACCATAACCTTCAAAAGTGTCAAAGTCATGAAAGACAAAAAAGATTGAGAAACTATCACAGATTAGAGAAGACTAAGAAGAAATGAAAACCAGATGCAATGTAGGATGCTGGACTGGATCCTGGACCAGAAAAAGGACATTAGTGGAAACCTGGTAACATCTGAATAGGGTCTATATTTTAGTTAATAGTATTGTAACAGTGTGAATTTCCTGGTTTTGATGATTGTACTATGGTTATATAAGATGTTAACATTAGGGAAAAGTTGGTGAAAGGTATATATGGTAACTCTCTGTACTATTTTTGCAACTTTTCTTTCAGTGTAAAATTATATATTTTAAAATAAAACGTAAAATTTTCAATGGACTCTTCCTTGTGAAAACTCCAGTCGCCTAAGCAACTCTACCGGCTGCCTTACCAATCTGTGGATATGCTATAGGAACAGTTTCCCTTGGGGGGTTATCTAATAATGAGCAGAGAAGGCAATACAAACGTGAGTCCAGTGTCCTCCCAGGGACTGTGGTTTTGTCAGCTGTACTCAGTCAGCCCCTCCCCCCAAGTTGCTACCTCATGGATGGATTAAAACAATTGTGGGAGCCAACAAGGGCTCCTGTCAAAATTCCCTGAACTTTGGACCTCATGCTGAACTTCTGTAGCTCCTGACCCACTCTTTGGGGCACCCCTGCCACCCAGCCTGCAGCCCCATCTGCCATGGTAGCAGGAGCCAGCAGATTTCCATGGCCTGGGAAAATCCTTCTGGATACGGCCCATGGGGTCTCTGTTTAAGGCAATAATCTGTCCCCTATAGCATCTTTAATGTTCTGTTTCTTTAGAGGGTATTTTATCGAATGCAAAGCTCCTTAGGCAGCAGTGTTCACATTTTCCCGATGTTGATACTTTGTCACACATCCCATCATTAGAAGTCAAGCTGCTTCTCTTCCAGTGGTTGCCTTTGGGTTGCTGTTTGCTATTCCCACTTACAGGAAAAGCTCATTTCGCTCCTCTGTTATATGTCTCATTTGCACAGACAGACCTATATTTTGTTTTAGTTAACTTTCCCTTCACATAAAAAGGTGCTAAACTGTGTTTTCCAAACTATAGGATCATTTTCTGGTCATTCTGGGGAGTGCATGATGAGGGAATTAGTGGAGATAGATTAAATGGGGTTTGATTTCTGGCTCCAACATTTACTAATAGTCTGATCTTACACAAGGTTCTCCATTCTTCTGAGTCTGAATGTTCTCAACTCCAAAAACAGGCAAATAACACAAGCATCCTTTCTGAATTATTATGAGGATGACACGAAATAATGTGTAGAATTAGAAGTCTCTCATTTATTAGATACAATAAAAATTACCTAAGATTCTTTTTTGCCCAGACATAATGAAGAAGGAAACAGCTACGGAAAAGGAATCTTGCACAGGGTGGAAACTGTCTCTGGACCCACCTATACTTTATTTGTACAATGATCCACCCTCAGGGGCCTTACTTTGAGCCAAAAAGGAAACAAAATAAACCAAGAGCCGTGTTTCAATAAGACTAAATTTAATTATGCCTTGTATATCCCAACTGACAAACTTCCTCTTGTTAATTTGTCTTACTAAGACTGTCTTTAAATTTCTGTTGGAGAACCTTTAACCTGTAACTTGAGAGAATTACTGAAAGTCATTAAACGCATTTTTGGCAGGAAATAGTGGATCTCATGAGATTTATGTCTGATTCTTCCCTTAAGTTGTAAATTATATTACCAGTTTTTTTGGGGGGCGTGAGTTTTTTGTTTGTACAGTTTTGTTTGTTTGTTTGCACTTTTTATATATTGAAAAGCTATGAGTTTTAAAAAAAAAACACATTGAATCTGTTTTCCTTCCAGCATCTACTGGTTTTCAGAGTGCAGAAGTGACTCTGGCTTGTTTTTGACTTAAATCTAGTATGAAGTTGGTTTCTTTACGATTTACAAACACTTTAAACATAGTAGCTATGCAATAAATGAATAAACGTTAGTCGTCTTTCCCTGTACGTTTATAGTCTGTGCTTAAACATCACCTTATTTTTATCTGAAACTTTATTGTCAACATTAAATTCACTTAATATTTTTTCGATCCTTCTTTCTTTGAGGCTTGACATTGTGTTCAGGTACAATTAGACCACTTTATTTTAGGATAGAGGTTTTCAAAATTTCTAAGTATTTTTTAAACTAGAACAATTTATTAAACCTCCATATGATAGTGGTAGAATCACACATTAAGAAAATACCTAACGAGCCCTCCCCCTAGCTTTGCCCAGACTATCTAAATGCCTACATAATCCATCCTGTGGGAGCAAGTTATGAATCCCTTTTGTTAAGGAGGAACTCTTTTTCTGGGAAGGGAACATTTTCAGACCATAATCAATTATAAATACTTTAGCTAGAATTAGCCAGCTAGGTTATTGGTGAATTGACTAATCTAGGTTGCCATCTAGCAGGAATATGAGAGAATGAGATACAGGGATGACAACATTTTGATGCTTTCATGAAAGTTCTTGCTTATTGTGGAGTCTGGTAACCATCCTGGGCTAGTGGAGAAAATAGTGGAATCTGTGGGGCGAGGGCAGAGGTTCTGTGGGCTTGAGAGATGCCAGAATTGCTTAGTAGTGCTTTAATGGATTAATAAGAATGATGTGTGATTAGCATGTCAATGTACCAATCTAACTGAAATTGTTTTCTCTTATATTGCTTGACTGTAACCTCCTTAATGGCGTTGTTCTTTTAAGTAGGCAACACCTCCCTTGAAACCTTACTTACGCTATTCATCTGTGACTGCCCCAGGATGCCCCTGCTCTGTCTCCAGCAGACGCCCCTGCCTGGTGTGGCCAGCCCTGGTTGAAGCAGTCACTTAGTGGCAGATCCAAGGAGACCCTGGACTTTCTCTTGCTCCCTGCCCAGCCTTTCGTTGCCCAGGCACTCTCTTCAGTCCCGCTTTGTTGTACACCCTGCAAGTGCAGGGTCTCTGCCCTGCTGCCCTAAACAAGCCGAAGCCAGGGTTTCTGCCCCTCACTCACCTGCCTGGAATGGGAGACAGGACAGAAATAACTATTCTTTGTTTTCATGGGCTCTGGACAATAATGATGTAAATAGGCTTGTTATGGTATATAAAGACAAAAATGAGATTCAAACTCACCATGGGGAGAGAGTATGGAGATAATGACTCTGTGACCCTTCAAGATGAGGAAACTACAAGGTCAGGAACTGAGGTTGACATCTCATCACGATTGTTCCACCATTTTGATCAGCAGCTGGGGTTGGGCCCTATGATTTTCAGTTTGATGCAGCTACGCTGTTGTGGGCTCCATTCTCTTCCAATCGACCTCCAGGCAGTGTTGTGCTGGGGCTGCCCCGTCATTACACTTTCAGGAATTTTGCAATCTGGTTGTTAAACACAGCCATTATCACACTTAAATTATGTACAATTATTACATAAATTATATACAAATTATTGTAAACAAATTTTGTTGTAATATATGACATACAAATACATTAAATTATCTACAATTAAATAAATTATATTGAAAACAAAGGTAATAAATACTCAAAATTCATCACTTCCTAATTATCTTACTAAATTTTACTACTACTCTCGAGGTTATCAAGTACCTGAATGGAGGAAACATCACATAACGGTGTGGGCTGTGCTTCCCCGCCCAACTCCACGCTCAGTGACACCACATTTGCAGCCTGAAATGGCCATGGTAGGAGAATCTACACCATGGAAATCGGCAAATGTTACAGATCAGGGCTTGACTTATTTTTTTGATTGCCTAGACTTAAAAAAGTGTTGGAGAAAATGTTAATAAAGCAGATTCAACTTAAAAGCACATCCTGTCTATAGCCGTTACAATGTGAATAACACAAAAGAATCAAGGAAACATTCTTCCTGGTTTGAAAAATTCTTATTTGATTCAGCAGTCATTCACATCACTGAGGAATGAGTGAAGTTCCAACATATGTTTTCATTGTCTTTCTTTTGTCATATTAAAGTCAATGAAAACATCAACCAACGTTCATGGTGGAACTCCCCCGGGAGCTACAGCGTTAAACATTTGTGGCCGGGGGACGGCATTTCACTCTAAAGGCTCAATGCTGATTAGCCAATGCCGCCCTCCGTGGAGAGAAGGGGGCTTTTGCTCATTGTAGAAAGTCTTAAAAATGTTTAGATGAATAAAAATCCCCTGTAATTTCCACACGAAGAAATAACACTGACTCATATGTATACACATATTTTTTTTGCAAATATTGAGTGTAGTTATGAGTGAATACTATTTTGACAGTCTTTGTGTGTGTGTGTGTGAAAAATAGTATTTGGAGAGCATTGTGTCATATCGTTAAGTATTTTCTAAAATCTCAATTGTAATGAGTTCATAGAAAGCCATTGTGTGGATTATCACAGTTTATTTCACCAGTCTTCCATGGCGAAGCATTTGGTCTGTTCTCAATTTGCTGTGATGAAAAATACAGCCCTTAAAAAAACAAACAAACAAAGAAAACTAATAAAATAAATACACGGTACAAGGTACTTCTCTGTAGCTGAATGATGTGCCCTTTGTTTTTCATGGGAGAAATTTCTAGAAGAAAGGCATGCACACTAGTAAGCTTTTAAAACATCTCCCCTGGTAAAGTGGAAGCTCCATTGGGTAGGACTGTGTCTACGAGTTTATCCTTATAGCCTCAACCCTTGGCCCAGTGCCTGACATGGGTACACATTCAAGGCATATTTGCTGAATTTAAGAAGGAAAGAGGAGGAGGTGGTGTATTCATTTGCTAGGGCTGCCATAACCAAGTACCACAGACTGGGTGGCTTAAGCAACAGAAATGATTGTCTTACCACTCTGCAGGCTGGAAGTCTGAGATCAAAGCGTTGGCAGGGTTGGTTTCTTCTGGGGCCTCTCTCCCTGACTTGTAGATGGCCGTCTTCCTTCCGTACCTGTGTCCAACTTTCCTCCTCTTATAAGGACACCAGTCACATTGGGTTTGGGTTGACCCTAATGACTTCATTTCAGCTTAATTACCTCTTTAACGACCCTATCTCCAAATACAGTCATATTCTGAAGGACTGGGGGTTAGGACTTCAATACATGAAGTTTTGGGGGGTCACATTCAGCTCATAACAGTTGGGTAGATTCCCATGCAGGCTGGGGACAGCGAGCAAAGTCCTTTACATTCATGTAAGTTTTCCTCATTTGTAAAATAGAGATTATAATCCCTGCCCCGTTTCTCTCAAAGAGTTTCTGTAAATCACCGTGAAATAACTGATGTGAAAGTGCTTTATAAAATGCTATAAAGCTTCACAATTTTATACTTTGATAAATTCTGTTTATTCCTAACATGAGTCTTTTGTCTTTAACAGCAAAGGCAAAACAACACCCGTGTAGTATAGAATTTTTCCTGATAACAGAAAACTACTTACTACGGTTCTTAAAGAAAAGGACAGACTATATGCCATTAACACTCATTTTATGCATATTTTTGCTTGATTTAATATTTATTGAAGTAAATCTAATATCTTCAATCATGCTAGTTATACACACTTAAACGGTAACTGTAAGAGTGTTTTGCCATTTAAGTAACGGAGAAGAAGCTGTCTGTATTGAGATTATAAACCAAGAGTTCTGCTACTACCGAAGTAGTGATTTAAAATAAAATTTCTTCCTTCTGCTGGAAAGCCAAACGACGTTAGCCTGACTGATTGCCAATCAGTGAAACAATCTGCACGAAGGTTGGTTGACGTCTGGCTGCAGCCTGCAGAGCACCTACCCAGTGAGGCCAGATTTCCTGTGAGGTGAGAGGAAGATGAGAGACTAAAGTAATTATTAGAGCAACATTTTAGACACATTAATCCCCAAGTTTCTATCTGCAGCTCAGCAGCAAAGGTGGGCCAATTGAGCTCAAAATTAAATTGTGAAGGGTGTATTCAGTTTACTTAGTTGCAGAAAAATAATAATCACAGAACTGAATCATAAGGTTTATGACTCACAGATAATTACTGTTCTGTTGTTCTAGGAAGTAAAGATATAAGCGGCACATCTGGGAACGAATAAGGATATGACCTTGAAGATTTCTTTGGGTCTCTTAAACTTGATTTTATTGCCAAAAAGTGGAGAGATCATCAGGTCAGGGTGTTGGGATTTTCCTAATGGCTCTAGTAGCCGCTGGCTTGCAGGTATTATTGACGCCTAGGAGACTACAAATGTCTAGCTTTGTCAGGTTGCCATGATTCATCTTTGGGAAGGAGTTCAACAGGACACTGCAAGTCCAGAAAGCAGAAGAGGCGAAAACTCTTCCTGGAACATCCCTCAGACTCCCCAGAGTCAGTCCTTGTGAATAGGCTCCTGATTGCTGACCAGAAGTGAGATGATTTTTACCAAAAGTTTATTATTTACACCTTCTCAAGAGCAGTTGCATAGACTTTTGCTCTGGTCAAAGCAGGATCTTTTATTTTATTGGAAGTCTCTGTAGCATTCATTAAACCTGATTTATTGAGGGCTCACAAGGCAGAGAGCCCAATCCCAAAAGCTGTATTAGTATTTGATGGGATGTAGATTTTAGTATATGTATTTTGTAGAGAGCACAACAGAACATAGAATTCCCTTAGAAATTAGCTTATATCTACGAAGAATGGGAAACTGAGATAATTGCAATAATGTACATGATAACCATATTTTCTAGTCTCTGTATTTGAATCTTTGACATCTGGGGCCTCATTGACCCTGGAGGGACTGCCCCTCCCAGGGTTAGCTGACCCCTAGAGATACAAACAATTCACCCTTTATTTGCAAACCAATCAATCCAGAGGCCCCAGCCCCAGCCATTATCAGGCTCTGACGCTCCAGGTCACCACCTCCCTGCCCTAGCCGCTCTAGGGCCAGGTACCAGACCACTAGGGACAGCCCCTATGCTCCAGAGCCCACTGAAATTACTCAGACTAGCCAATCCTAGACCTGCTCACCCTGTCTCTCCCAGCTCTTCCCACAGAAGCCACAGTAAAGGCTCTTGTCCATGTTTTCCCCTCACTCCCTCTGCCCCCTACCAACCCTGATGCTTCCCCATGTGGCCCTGCATGGCATGCTGTGCCTCCTGTTTCTAGGGGTCTATGGGCATAAAAAACCTCATCCTTCCTGACAGTCATTTCTGCATCTATGTGTCTTACCATATCCTGGGCACCATTTTATAACAATGTATTACTCAAAAATGGAGAAATCAAACATAAAACATTTAGCTAGTTCAAGATCAGGTAGTCCACTTGAAAAATTATTACTCCCCACCTCAAAGTTTATTGAGTCAATCCTTCAATCAAAAATAATGTTTGAGCACTCCTTATGTATCAGGAATTCTACTAGGGAATATAAATCCACCTTGTGATAATAGAAACAAAACAGACAAAACATTCTATATCCCAAGCATCTTTCTATTTTATTTTCAATTTAGATTTGACATTTTTCCCTGAGTTTTCCTATTCGGTGCCCTCTCTATTTACCTACTGTCACCTTCTTTCTGCTCCTCTGCCTCCTGTCTTCTCAAATTAGCACTGCCCTGCTTCCCACCCCCCCTCCTCCAGCAGGTGTGCCTCACACCGTGGTGCACCTACTCCCAGACCTGGCATGCTCGGGCCACACTCACACCTCCCTCAATGGTAGCATCACATCTCACCTGATGCCCGGCTAAGCAAGCTTTGTAGTTCATGTTGTGAACTATGAATAAATAAGTGAATAAGAAACTTGGCTAGTGACTTGTTTTTTATGGACATTAAGCCTTGATTATTTATAGCTGATTGGTGGGTTATCATCAGTGGGAAGTACAGAATGAAGAAAAGTTCACAGACTACTGAAAAAGGTACCGATGGAATGTTTATCACCTTTTCTACACTCCTCCAATGATGTAAATCTTGAGTCTCTTAACATATAACTGTTAGACACACTAAGAATGGCGTGTGCAGCAGGTTACTGGGGCCCTAGAGGAGTTGACCTATGAAAATGATCATCTCTGCAATGCAAAGAAGGAAATGTCTCGATAAACCAAGGTATTGGTCAAGAGATATAACTGTGAACAGAGACTTGACAAATAGTGCCTTAATCAAGAAAGGAACTTGAATTTCCTACATAATCAGAAATCTGGGGATAGGCAATCCAGGGCTGACGCAGCTCCTCAAATACTCAGGCTGCTTCTATTTTTTCTGTCTCATTATCCTTAGCTTTTATCCTTATGGTCACGAGATAGCCGCTGCCTCTCCAGACATAATGTCTGAGGGTCAGGAAGAAAAAAGATGAAAGGGAAAAAGGCAGAAGGCGTTTCCAGCTGAGTCTGACCATTTTTACCGAGACTCAAACTTTCCTGCAAACCCCGCCCAGTAGATTTTCTGCTGACATCTCTTTGACTCAGCTGTTTCACTTGGCCACAGGAACCTGGAAACTGAAGAAGAAAACAACAGCAACAACAAAACTGTATTTACTTCCTCCACTGCAAATCGAGTTTTTGTTAGCAAGGAAGAATGACGGAAAGATGGAAACCTGCAGGCAATCTCAGTGTCTGCTAGACTTTTTAATAAAACTGAAGTTAATGGACCTCCTGGTAGGTGCAGACAATGGCAGCAGCTAAGCACCCTCCTCCTCACATATCCTCCCCAAATAACACAAACAGCAGAAGGAAAAAGTAAATTTGTACGCAGATCACATTTTCAGCACAACCTGAAAACAGAGAATGTCCAAACTTCAAAATAATTATGAATAAAAACAGAATAATCAAACGGCAGAACACAAATTCTCACACTCCCACCACAAGCTCGCCCTGCCACCCGGCTCTTGGGCAAACAAAAGTGGATCCAGAACCGCAGGGAAGGCAAAACAGGGGAGCTGGTGAAGGATCCTAAGTTTGAATTTCATCTCCCATGAGAAAGACTAAGCCCACCCTCATTCTGAAAATATTGAGAAAGCGTCCAGGCCTGAGCACGGACTTCAGGAAGGACCTTGAAGTCCAGTGACGTAAAGGGATGGGAGAGATATAAAGGGGCAATCTTTGAGACTCAGAGCTCCGGGGAAGAAAAAAATACCCTTGGGCAATTGGATGGGAAGAGGAAAAGAAGAAAAGGGGAGAAGAAGGAAAAAGGGAAATCTTAGGTTCCTGCAACATAAAGAAGAAATATAAAAGCTTACCTTCCCCATGAAAACACACCCCAGAAACCTGCCAAAGTACCTGGACTTCACTGTAGCTGTATGAGATGATGCCATTAAACCAAGAATTTTGAAAACGACCCTGATATCATAAAAATGAACACATGGAAAGTGAAGTCCATACACAGATATCATGAGAACAAGGAAATGGAATTTCAAGTGCATCAACTGAGGAAAATTCTCCTCTGATGAAACAACCACAAAGAAAAAGAAAACTGTAAAGAAAGAAACGGTATAGAAGAAAACTAAGTTCACAAATCAAGCAGAATTATTTTCATACAAGCATTTGAAGATGTGAAAAACTATCTTAAATCAGAAAGACAAAAACTAGGGGCTGGCCCCATGGCGGAGTGATTAAGTTCATGCACTCTGCTTTGGCAGCCTGGGGTTTCACCGGTTCGGATCCCGGGCACAGACACGGCACTGCTCATCAAGCCGTGCTGAGGCAGCATCCTACAGAGTAGAAACACAAGGACCTACAACTAGAAGATACAACTATGTACTGGGGGGTTTGGGGAGGAGAAGGAGGGAAAAAAAGTAAGATGGCAACAGATGTTAGCTCAGGTGCCAATTTAAAAAAAAGAAAAAGAAATACAAAAACTAAAAATAAAATGGACAAAACAGGAAGAAATGAAAAGGATTGATTATACCCAGGAAAGAAATAGAAGAAAAAGGGAAAATTATTTCAGAAATAAAGACTAAAGTTTCAAGTTGCCCAAAGGAGAATAGACTCAAACAAAAATTTAATAAGGGGCATTGAAGGAAGGTGGGAACATAATGGGGGGAACGAAAATGGTATAAATATAAGACCCAAAATCATAAAACTCCTAGAAGAAAACATAGGCAGTAAGCTCCTTGACATAGGTCTTGGGGGGGATTTTTGGTTTTGACACCAAAAGCAAAGCTGTCTTGGTGGTCTAGTGGTTAAGATTTAGGCTCTCACCACCATGGCCCGGATTCGTTTCCTGGTCAGGGAACCACACCACCCATCTGTTGGTTGTCATACTGTGGCGGCTGCGTGTTGCTGTGATGCTGAAAGCTATGCCACCAGTACTTTAAATACCAGCAGGTCACCCATGGTGGAGAGGTTTCAGTGGAGTTTACAGACTAGACAGACTATGAAGAAGGACCTGGCCACCCACTTCCAAAAAAATTTGCCATGTAAACTCTATGAATAGCAGTGGAGTATTGTCTGATGTGGTCCCGGAAGTGAGAAGATGGTGCAAAAAAACCAGGCAGGGTTCCGCTCTGCTGTACACAGAGTCACTGGCAGTCAGAATCAACTTGACAGCACTAGCAACAAAAACCAAAAGCAAAAGCAACAAAAGCAAAAATAAACAAGTCGGATTACATCAAACTAAAGTGCTTCTGCACAGCGAAGGGAACCATCAACATGACAAGGCAATCTACTGAATGGGAGAAAATATTTGCAAAAATCATAGATCTGATAGGAGGTTAATATCCAAAAAATACAAAGAACTCATACAAGTCAATAGCAAAAAACACACAATTTGATTAAAAAATGGGCAGAGGATCTGAATAGACATTTTTGTAAAGAAGCCATACAGATAGCCAACAGGTACATGAACAGATACTCAACATCACTAATTATCAGGGAAATGCAAATCAAAGCCACAATGAGATATCACCTCACACCTGTTAGAATGGCTATTATCAAAAAGACAAGAGGGGCTGGCCCGTGGCCAAGTGGTTAAATTCGTGCGTTCTGCTGCGGTGGCCCAGGGTTTCGTGGGTTTGGATCCTGGGTGTGGACATGGCACCGCTTGTCAGGCCACGTTGAGGCGGTGTGCCACATGCCACAACCAGAAGGACCTGCAACTAAGATATACAACTATGTGCCGGGGGGGATTTGGGGAGATAAAGCAGAAAAAGAAAAAAAAAAAAGATTGGCAACAGTTGTTAGCTCAGGTGCCAATCTTTAAAAAAAAAAAGACAAGATATAACAAGTGTTGGTGAGGATGTGGAGAAAAGGGAACCCTTGTGCACTGTTGGTGGGAATGTAAACTGGCGCAGCCACTATGGAAAACAGTATGGAGTGCCCTTAAAAAAATTAAAAATGGAATTACCGTATGATCCAGAAATTCCACTCCTGGGTATTTATCCAAAGAAAATGAAAATACTAACTCAAAAAGATATATGCACTCCCATGTTCATTGCAGCATTATTTACAATAGCCAAGATATGGAAATAACCTAAGTGTCCATTGATGGATGAATGGCTAAAAAAAATTGTGGTACGTATATACAAGGGAATATTATTCAACCATTGAAAGAATGAAATCTTGACATTTGCAACAACGTGGATGGAACTTGAGGGCATTATGCTAGGTGAAATAAGTCAGACAGAGAAAGATAAATACCGTATGATCTCGCTTATATGTGGAATCCAAGAAAAATAAATAAGTAAAACCAAAAACGAACTCTTAGATACAGAAAACAGATTGGTGGTTGCCAGAGGTGGGATGTGGGGGTGGGTGAAATGGGTGCAGGAAGTCAACAGGTATAGACTTCTAATGATAAGATAAATAAGTCATGGGGATGTAATGTACAGCATGGTGACTATAGTTAATACTATATTGTATATTTGAAAGTTGCTAAGAGAGTAGATCTTAAAAGTTCTCATCACAAGAAAAAATTCTGTAACTACATATGGTGACATGTGTTAACTAGACTTATGGTGATCATTTCACAGTATATACAAATATTGAATCATTATGTTGTACATCTGAAACTAATGTTTTATGTCAGTTATACCTCACTAAAAAAAAAGAAATAAAATGGCCTAAATCAAAAGGTAAAAAGGGCCAGAAGGAGAGTAGCAGACACGGAATCAATGCAAAAAGGGAATAATTTTCATGTTAACAGAGTCCATGAAGAAAAAAACAATGAAGCAGAGGTAATATTCAGAACTATAATCCAAGATAACTATATAGAGTGCAAAAAGATTTATGTCTACACATTCAGAGAGTTCACTGGGTACCAGGAAAAACCGATCCAGAATGGGTCCAACTCTAAGACATATTCTAGTCAAACTATTAGATTTCAAAGATAAATATAAACCCTCAAGGGCTTCAGACAAAATATCAAATAATTTACAGAGACAAAAGAATCAGACCGGGATCAGATATTTCAAAACCAACATGAAAAGCAAGGCAATGACGGAGCAACATTTGTAAACATTTAATGAAAGGAAATGTGAAGCAAATATTTAAATCCAGCCACTGTCCTTCAAATGTCAAGAACATAAAAAAAAAAAAATCAGTTTACAGAACTTAGGAATTATGTACCCATTAGCCCTTTTTTAAGGAACTTACTAGAAAATAAGTTTCATGAGGTTGAATGATGACTAGGAAAACTTCAGCAAAAGGACTGATGATGACTATTTTAAAATATATAAATGCGCATCTAAGCCTCAAAACTGGAGTGAGGATAGAGAAGAAATAGGCAAATGTTGTACGTTGTTATGAAAGAGAAAAATTGTTTCAAAATAAAACAGTTGTAAAATAAAATAAATGACTGCTTTAGAAACGTCACTAGTGAAACTGACATCTTTACGGAAGGCAGACAAGAGTGATATTTCAGAATTTAATGCTGTATGGCTCTGGAAATGAAAAACCAGAAAAGGAGAAGCATAAGCAATATGACCAGAAGAACCGTTCTAAAGATGAATCTAACACCAATGACACAGAGTGGAAGAGAGGCCATAGGATTGGCCCTGAATGCAAACTCCTAGTGACACTGGCCACCTGAGGAGTAAGTCAGGTTTATCTGCACATGTCAGTCACGGGGGCCTCATCAGAGCTGGCCCCGGGGCAATGCAGGCCGTCCTAGGCACCGTGTGGATCTCAGTTTCTCTACCACGTGTTCCAACCTGCCTACCTACTCATCCTCTCCCCTTGATACCATAAGATATTTTTCTAGGAGAATCCACCTTAAGATATAGATCAAGAACACAGCCTGAAGAAATAGCCAAAAACTAAAACGGCATTTGAGAGGTTGGGATGACATTTTTACTTTGTATTTATTTTCTAGGTATATATATGAACCCTAGGGTATGTGTGTAGTTTTTGTTTGTTTGTTTGTTTGTTTGTTCTAAGTGTGCCGAAGACCACTCACACTGGTCTCCTTTCCTGGGTGAGTCACAGATTGCAAGCAGCCACTGTAACTACTCCAACAAAGGTTTCCAGCACCATCAGCAAAGCTTGCAGGTTTTATTTTTAGAAAAAAAAAAATCCTTGTTCTTAAATATAGAGGGTGGCAATTTTGCAGTTTCACATTGATATGGACTATTTGCTAATATTTTGTACTGTGTTATCAGCCATTTATAACTTGTGGGCAACCTATCCTTTCTTTTTCTGTTTTTAGATGCAAATGCAATTCTTAAGTGTCCCTATGTTTTCTCCCTTGTTTATGTTCCAAAACTATTTGCACAAACTAAATTGTTCTAATTTTCATGATTTGAACTTACTGGGCAAAGATTCCTTTGGCTTCTAGTGTCACCAAAGTACAAAAAGCAAAAAGTATCCCTAAGGCAGCAGGATTCCTCACATTCACCTCCAGAAATCACCCATTTCTGCCCTTTGAGCTTTTCACTGTTGTTTTTCTAGATCAACTACTTTTTTTTCAATTATTATTTTTTTGGTGAGGAAGATTGGCCCTGAACTAACATCCGTTGCCAATCTTCTTCTTTTTGCTTGAGGAAGGTTGTTGGTGTGCTAACATCTGTACTAATCTTCTATTTTTTTTTGTATGAAGGATGCTGTCACAGCATGGTTTCATGAGTGGTATGTAGGACCACACCTGGGATCCAAACCAGTAAACCCCGGGCTGCTGAAGCAGAGCTCACAAACTTAACCACTCCATCACTGGGCTGGCCCTAGATCAACTACTTTAAAGCTTAAAGATAGACTTCGATTTTTAAAAATTGTTTAATTTGTAAATTTTACATAGATTTCAAATACAAATTGCAATGGCTTAAATTTTTCACATTGATAGGTAAAAACAGTAGTCAATAAAATAGAATGTAGGATTTCTAGTATTGCTCAAAGGGAATATTTCAAGAATATGGACCACCTGCAAAAATATTGGCAATTATGATTTAGAATTCCCAAACTCCCTCTCCCGGGTTCATTTTACTGGTTCAATGTGGATGGACGACCCTCCCGGTGACACTAATTTTCAGACGTTCTGTGTGATGTCTGCTCTCAGCAGTGACTGAAGGACCTTAAATTGTTCGGCTGGTAAGATGCTCATGGGACAGGCCGGCGTAGAAATCAGTTTTGGTTTTCTCTCACTTTGCATCACATCACATACATCACCCTTGACAAGTTCTTTAATGCCTGAAGGACTCCTGTGGGAGGAAAGGAATGCTCTCCATTTGTACTCTGTCTAAAGTCCAATTTATAAACCTTTAGACAATTAACATACCTCCAAATATTCACACATCATTTAAATAACTTACACATTCAAACTTCATAAACTTAACAAAGTAAATTTCTGGATGTAAATATTGATGCTAGACTGAACATTTTTTCCTTCTGGAAAGGAACTACAAGTCTAATATATGAGATTTTCTTAAATGTTTTAAACACATTAAAAAATAGAGAAATAGAAACGATATTACAATAACTACGATACTGACCAGTACACTTCTCTACAAAAGTATTTGTAGTGGATTTAGAGTTATTTCTTAATTGTCTTTATTTGTATTCTTATTCTTTCTGACGTTTACCCTCAAACCTTTTAAGGTTGTAGAAGGGCTTGATAGTCCCTGATTCAGGGCTTGAGATGAAAGACCTGAGTGTGTGTGGCAGGGTGACCTACCTTAGTCCATCCTCCAGCTGGATAAGCTTTTTAAATAGTTAACCTTTATCCATTGCCTCAGGAGCTACAAATTGCTGAAACTGTTGACTTTGATCCTTCATGTTTTAATTTTTGTGACCTAATCTTTCCCCCTTAATGACTTATCTTCATAGTACAGATAATAAAAATACTTTCCCACGGTGTTCCCACTGGGTGTCTTTTTTTTTTTAAGTACAGCTTAATATGTCTTCTTTGCAACTATTGTTCTGACTATCTCTTTATCACACAACGTGGGAGAAGTCCATTTTGCAACTACTCATTTTGAGTTATCCTGGTCTTCTTTAGTTTAATCTGAAGCCTTTGGACAACTTGTTTCTCACCAACCATTGAGACACTCAGGATTTTTTCATCTTTATACATCAATGTTACAAATGGTTATAATATACTTAATTGATATTTGATCATTGATATAAGTAAATAGTAGATAAACAATTGCAATGATCAAATTTCTGCTTTTTAGGAATTTTCAAGCTAAAATAGACTGGAATATTTCTGTAAGACAATGCCTTTATTTTTCTCAAGTTCAACATTTTTAGGCCCCAGTTGCTTCCTCAGAGGATAATACTTGTTCCACCTATTTTGGGGGCTTGTTATAAAAATAACTTGAATTAGGGGTCGGCCCCGTGGCTGAGTGATTAAGTTTGTGTGCTCTGCTTCAGTGGCCCAGGATTTCGTCGGTTCGAATCCTGGGCGCAGACATGACACCGCACTTCAGGCCATGCTGAGGCAGCATCGCACATGCCACAACTAGAAGGACCCACAACTAAAAATACACAACTATGTACCGGGGGGCTTTGGGAGAAAAAGGAAAAGTAAAATCTTAAAAAAAACAACAACAACAACTTGAATTAATGGTTGTGAAAGCCTTTCATAGACTACTGTCTACATTATTATATTTGATATAAAGGCTATTCTTGATATAGTGCATACTGATAATGTAATTAAACCAGTAATCTGGACACAAATGCTTGGTAAGGGGTAATTGTCTCTCTGTATCTGTGTGTCTATGGCAAAACATGATTACAGGAGAGAAAGAGAAGAGTCAATGTTTCCGTCTTAGAAGAAAACTCTATTGTCACCCTCAGGATGTCTGCAGAAAGTTACAAGGAAATTGAAGACAAGTAACACAGTAAAAACTTAAATACATTTAAGAGGAGGATAAAAAAGATAAATGTAAACTTGGAGAAAGATGCGTTCTCAATAAATGTTTGTTCCTTGAATGAACAAATTAATCGGATAGGGTAGCAAAAAGTCAGCAGCTTTTTTTCTTTTACTATTTCTATGGACAATCTTGGGAAGAAGATACCCATGATGAGTTGGTTGAGGTGGGGGTATTGATAAGGAGAGCTTACCTGACTCTGAAAGAGACAAAAATTATTCTTGGAATGCTAGCAGGTCTACAGAGAGGAAAACATATGTGGATCCTTCCCAGAATTATGGATTTTATATTTTTTATTTCTGAATCAGCTGAGACTTTCATTTCAAACATTCCCTGCCTTTTCAAGCTGCTTAAAGTTTAAAATTAACATTATTACATCAGAACAAAATCTCTTGCTAAGTCATAGCTCACCTTTATGTATTCAGTGATTGGTTTCTCATCCACAAATCATCGGATTGTTTCTCTAGATGACATACCTTCTTTCCTCCACTCCTTGCTAAGCAAAATTTCTTTTTGCTTTAAATGTTTGTTCTCTTTGCAGTTTTACACCATGACCCAAAACGGCTGCCTTGATCTCCCTATATTTCGCTTTTGTTCTGAAGCGATAAATTGTGTCACTTTTGGAAAGCACAGCAAGTAGCATATATACTTCCTCAGGTAGGAACAAAAAATTCACGGATTTTATTAGTTAGAGCGCAAATATGTCCTGCTTCTTTCCTCATATACTTCCTTTACTTGCTGAAGCATCCTTCAGTAGCTTTCTAGGGTATTTGCAAGCTGCATTTTTTGATTCCTTGAAAGTATTTATTCTACCTTTATACTTTGTTTTGCTGGGTTTTGAGTTCTAAGGAAAAAATGTTCTTTTAGAATCGAAGAGAGATCCCAGGACAAGAGCTGTGCAAGAGGTCCAGAGAGCAAACGGGTCTGGATTGGAGCAGAAAGACAGAGGGGTCCAGGAACAATGTTGCCAAAGGAAAAATTGCCTGAAGCATTTAAGCAGGTGGAAAAATTGTTGTTTATGCATTTCGCAGCTCTGTTAAATCACCTGGGGAAAAATAAAGGTGTACAAAAAATTAAATTTTAAAAAGAGGCAATTATTAACTCCAGAGAAAACAAAAACTTATACAAGAAAGAAAACAACATCACAATGAAGTACTTGGCTTAGCAGTGAATAATACTGGATAATCAAAATAGGATAAATATCGATTATGGATTTAACCCAAAATTACATGGCTAAATTGGGAGGATGAATTAAAGGGAAAGGGAGGGTGTAAGAGGGTTTAACTTCCATAATGGAAGTCTATAGATTTATTTAGGCAAGAAACCATGGTGATTCACTGTAAGTATGGCAGTCATGTAATTTATCACGCAGAGACACTTTGGGGAGTGAAGGAGACCATTGGGAATAACTATGCCAAGACGACATGCATAAACTGGAGCTGATGAGCAAACTGGGTGTGTGGCCACCGTAATCATAGACATATTCTTTTCAATGTGGAGCTAAATGCCAGATGAGACAACTAATCAAGTTGAAAGTGATTGTCTCTAGGGAGCGAGCTTGGTGGCAGAGAGTAGGACAGGAGACTGCCAACTTTTAATATAAGTCTTTTAGTACTATTTAATTTAAAACAATGATTATGCATTATAGGGATAAACATTAAATTTAGAGCAGATTAGATTAGTCTTGCCTAAGGCTTTCTGATATGAACCAAAATGTTCCTTGCTGTCAGCAAGAGGCCATATCTGAGTTCTCCTGTAATACTTCTCACCTACTATTCACTTGATGCCTTCCCCCTCTAAGAAAGGCGCGACTGGATGGTTAGTACTAGGTTCTGCCTGTCCCTGCAACAGGGCCTTGGCACAAAGTAGGTGCTTATTAAATATTTGTTAGTGAATAAAAGCAGGATTTAGTAATACTTTCAAAGGTAGAAGAACCTTCTAGAAACCAGTTTTATCAGATGATATTTCCAAGTTCTTCAGGTATAAGGGCTAGCCAGCCTCATCTTGAGTTCTGGGATTCAGCGGAAGGGGACCCTGCAGGCAACTTGGAGGAGAGACACTTGTTTACAAAATTTAGCTCTACAGCACAGAATGTAAACTTTCGATACTCTGGCCAAGATCCCTTTAAGACAATGGCACCTAAAATGATAATAATTAAACTTCTAGAAATCATAGCTTGTAATGTGTGCCTTGGTGGACAAAGGATTTTTTTTTTATCTGCAGAATTGGCACCCATTAATTTATAGCTTCCCCTAATTTTCATATCCAAAGAATCTTTTCTTTCCTGTCATTTGAGCAACAAGATGAAACCTGGAGACAGTAAGAACTGAAAGCCTTTTCATAGCCTTGTGTCTTCACTATGTCTACCAGGAGGGCTTGGATCGTGATGACCACCAGAGGGTGAACAGCCAGGTCACAGTATTTGCAGTACAAATAGGACCAATAGGTCATAAAATTCAGCTCATTGTTTCTCAACATATTTGTCCTCTAAATTGAAATTATTATGGAAAAAATGGGGAGGGAAAAAAATTGAGACTAGAGGCAAGACAGAAACCAGAAAAAAAAAAAAAAGAGGGCAGTAACTCAGGTGTATCTGTTGGAAACCAGGCTGAACTCAGCAGACTTAACCTGATGTGATTAATTTGTTTTAAAGGAGGATTCTCTGCCCCAAACAAACACAGCAAATACTAATATGCACTGTTTAATCTGAAACCATATTTTCTCAGGGCTCGAGAAAGCATTGACATCAGGTTCGTTCTTCTTAGTAGAGTTATTTGGAGAAGCTTTCCTTGAGTGTCAACCTCCACCCCTAACACACCACATTCCAGCCAGATGCTTCTCCCTTAGTCCCTCCGTCAGCGCCTTTATCATTCATATGTAATTGTCTCTTTACCTGTCAGTCTCTTTCGCTAAATTGCGCGTTCTGGGAAGAAGCCATTCTATTTTGCTCGTCAGTGAATGCCCCACACTCATGCTTGGCACAGAGTGGATGCTCAATCAATACTTGCTGAATAAATGAATTATGCTATTCTTTTTTACTTTATATCTACAGAAGCCACTGTCTCTAGAAACAGCGGGCTCACTGAAGATTTGACTCCGACAATAAATTAGTGAACTTGGCAGCCATCAAAGCTCTCCAGCCGGAGGAAATAGACAGTGGGGATTGTGACAGTTTGCAGGCATTTCTCCCAGCTTAGGAGAGTTCATGACAGGTCTCAGGAGCAACTACAGAGGGCACAGGGCCAGTTAGACAAAGGGAAAACCTAGGATTAACTTCAGGCATAGATACTTCTCTCTCCTTTCAGTGACTGTTAGCTCATTGCCTAAGCTGTGAAGCAATTCAGGGGAAACATAAAGCATGGCAAGAAACTGAACTATATCCTTTCCCTGGCAACAGGCTTAGCGTGTCTGGCTTATTTCTGAGCTGGTCTGTGCTGCCTGGATATTGTGATCTCTATTGTTTCAGACTGTAATAATTCTGAGAGTTTTTTATTCTCTTTGGTAAGAGTTTGGTAGCAATCATTTAGATGACCACCATATTTAATTTATTGGGGGAGGAGGTGGTGGCCACAGGGGAAAGGAGTCAAAGGAAGGTTAAGTGATGCTCAGAAGCGGGGACAATGTCCTTATTGATTCCTAATGCTGTCCTAATCCCAATGAAGATGACTCTTTGGTCACTACCAGATATGTGTGTTATGGGGTTTTATTATTTAATTTTGATTTATTGTTGTTGTAACGGGGATAGATTTCTATCGGTGTTCCCTTTCCTGATCCCCTTTGTGAGATTTGGCACACATCTGGGAGGTAGTAGTTCCTAGGCATGAGATGGCATTTGAGTTATCAGCCCCTGCAAGTACTGGGCCCCACTTTCAGCTTCTGTCATTCATTCAACAAACATTTATTGAGTGCCTATTATGGGGCCAGGCACTATTATTTTTTTTTTTGAAGAAGAAGATTAGCCCTGAGCTAACTACTGCCAGAAACAAGGGAAACAAAAGAAAAAATTATCTAGAGGGACTTCATCAGACTAAAGAGCTTCTGCAAGGCAAAGGAAACCAGGAACAAAACGAAAAGACAACCCACCAACTGAGAGAACACATTTGAAAATCATATCCGACAATGGGGTAATCTCCAAAATATCTAAAGAACTTACACAACTCAACAACAACAACAAAAAACAAACAACCTGATCAAAAAATGGGCAGAGGATATGAACAGACATTTTTCCAAAGAAGATATACACATGGAAAATAGGCACATAAAAAGATGTTCAGCATCATTAATCACCAGGGAAATGTAAATCAAAACTACAGTGAGATACTACCTTACACCCATTAGAATGGCTATAATCACCAAGACAAAAAATAGCAAATGTTGGAGAGGATGTGGAGAGAAGGGAACCCTCATACACTGCTGGTGGGAATGCAAACTGATGCAGCCACTATGGAAAACAATATGGAGATTTCTCAAAAAATTAAAAATAGAAATACCATACGATCCAGCCATTCCACTACTGGGTATTTACCCAAAGAACACGATAGCAACAATTCAAAGAGACTTATGCACCACTATGTTCATTGCAGCATTATTCACAATAGCCAAGAGGTGGAAGCAACCCAAGTGCCCATCAACAGATGAATGGATAAAGAAGATGTGGTGTATATATATACAATGGAATACTATTCAGGCATAAAAAAGCCAAAATCATCCCATTTGCAATAACATGGCTGTTACTCAAGGATATTATGTAATCGAGATAAGCCAGACAGAGAAAGACAAACATCATATGATTTCACTCATATGTGGAAGATAAACAAACACATGGACAAAGAGAACAGATTAGTGGTTAGCAGAGGAGGAGGAGGTTTGGGGGTGGGCAGGAGGGGTGAAGGGGCACATTTATATGGTGACTGACAAATAATCACATACAAGTGAAATTTCACAATGTTACAAACTATTATGACCTCAATATAAAACAAAACAACAACAAATAAGCGAAAGCCATTCTCCCCTCCTTGCTGTCACTTGCCATTCTCAGTCCTGCTTGGGAGTCTGCCCTGCTCTGCCCAGAAAGTCTCATCATGTGAGAAATAAACCTTTCATAACCTCTTGGTGCATGTGCAGCATCACCAGTCTGGATATCCCAACCAATTTTGAGTGGAGGTGGCAGGGGGGTGGGGTCCATCCTGCCTCTGCGGGTGACCACAGCAGAGAGATATGAGGCCAGGAGACAGCACATAGCAGAGGCATCTAACTAGCTGCTCTTTCTCTTTCCTTGACTCTCTTTACCCTCAATAATGGAAATGAATTCTCCAGTCTCCAGAGTAAAAACTGTTCCGGAGCCATAGCACTGAGTTAAGAAAATTATATTCTGCACTACCTTTAAGTAAGTATCCTTCACTAACCTAAAGCAATATTCCCAAAGTGGTAAGACCTGAAGAAACCCACTCCCCCAAGAATTTAGCATCCTGATTTTGTTTTTTGACAGAAGCCATTAGGATCCTGTTTGTTCAAGGAACTAAAAAAAGAATGGAAAGACAGGAAATGAAAGACAAACTCTATCACACTATGGGGGAAAGGAGGGAAGAGAGTGGGACAGAGGAGTTAACTGGTGTGTATTGAGGGCCTACTAGTTTCCAGGCCCTATGTTTGATTCATTTAAATTCATACAACAGCCCATGGGCTAGAAATTATAATTCCTGCTTCACAGATGGGGAAAATGAAATGCAGGCAGGTTAAATAAATTATCTGTGGTGGACAGACTCTAAAGTGCCCCCTGCCCCCTCTATCCTGCTTCCTGGTATTCATGCTTTTGTGTAATCTCCTCCCCTTGAGTGTGGACAGGATCTGGGACTTGCTTTTAACCAACAGAATACGGCAGAAGTGACAAATGCCACTCCTGTAATTATGTGATGCTATATAAGACTCCATCTTGATAGCTAACTTCATTTAGAGACTCTCCTTGCTGGCCGGCTGAAGTAAGCAGCCATTTGGGGAAAGCCAGGTGGCAAGGAACCGCAGGCAGTGTCCAGGAACTGCAGGTGGCTTGTAGGAACTCTGGGCAGCCTCTAGTTGCTGAGGACAGCCGACAGTCAGAAGGAAGCCAGGTCCCTTAGTCCTATAGCTGCAAGGACATGAATTCTGCCAATAACCTGAGTAAGCTTAGAAGAATGTTCCTCCCCAGTCGAGCCTCCAGATGAGAGCAAAGCTTGGCTGACGCCTTGACTGTATACTCATGAGACCCTCAGCAGAGGACTCAGCTAAGCTGTACTTGGACATGGACTCCTGACCCAAGAAACAACAAGATAAAAAATTGTACTGTTTTGGTTGCTAACTTTGTGGTAATCTGTTATGCATCATTAGATAATTAATACAATATTCAACTCCCAAATAGATTTTTAGCATCTTCTAATGTAAACTTTTAGTGATGTAGAATTCCACATAACAACCTACAAAGTGTTGATAAAAGGTGTTGCTATAGGGTATCTTTGTGGTCCATTTTGATTTAGTTGCTCTAACAATCTGCTTGAGGTTGATTGTTGAGGAAAGGACACAATGCTCATAATATGCTTTAGTATGATCAATAGGATCATTAACATATGAGGATTTAATAATATCCTCATTGACTTATTTTCTTCCCATTCATACACTCCATCTATCTGCAACATTTCTCCAATTTCCATGTAAAGAGTAAATTTAATTTTATTGTTTTATTTTTTTGTACTGCTAAAATTCTTCTGACCAGTATCTTTCAAAGGAATCCTATGCAGTTTCTCAATATCCTCCACAAGACCACTTATTCATGACATTTAAATATCCTTGTATGTATAAAATCATTCTAGAGTATCAGACACCTTCAAATATAAACAATGTATAAAGGAGAGGAACAGTGGTGACATTTGTACCAATCAACCAAAAATTCACAAGTTATATAATATATTCTAATTTATTCCTATACCTCTACTCCAATTAGTATTTTTTCTGTTTTACTAAAAGCATTTAGTTATTAATATAAATCCACTTATCCTATGCTCGTATAATTGGTAAATTTGTTATAGAAGATGTTTAAGAGCATATTTCTCAATTTATCCTGGTAATGACATTACCCTGAATAGAGAGGGCTTTGTGTTAATGCTACTCATTTCCTGCCTAAAGGAAATCTAGTTCTATTTGCCAACTCCAGCTGGGAAAACCCACTGGGCCAAAATCATTAAGCCAACAAATAAGTCTGTGACCAGTTCCCCAAGATCTGTGATTGGCCCTATCTGTATCATCCTAGAGAAACACCACAGGAAGAAGTAAGCATTAAATACTGCATTTAGTTTTAAATTTGCTGGCAAACCATCCAGGTAGATTCCTGCCGTTATTTTCTCCTGCAAATATCCAGCCTTAACAAGCCTCTGACATTTCAAAAAGAATATTTCTTCTGTGGATTTTGATTATACCAAGTACCGCACACATCATGTTAATCATGATAGATTGAGCAACAGCTCTCCTCATCTCTAGATGCTGAGCACTGATGTTCCAGCTTCCAAACTCAACTCCAAACGCCTCTGATAGTTAAAATAGAGTCTTCCAAGGTAGAGACGTTCATTAAGCCCAACAATTAAAGTAGATTCTCCCTAAGATTAGGGATCCACTTAAAAACAATTAGTATGACCTTAATCTTTCAATAAATATGTGTAACCCTTGTCTTGAGAACATATGATGGAAGAAACTTCCCCATTTCTAAGATACTGGCTCCACTCAATAGGAGTTGAACTGCCTGTATGTCATTCATATTGCTTGTTGCCATAATTATTATTTTAGCAAAAACTGCACTGTGGAAGCTCACCACGTGCTATGTGCTAATGAGAATTTACAGTACTGTCCAAAGGGACTTCCATGGCAATTATCAGAGCACCACATGGGAAAGTGGGAAGCCCTATAAAATGATCAGAATTCCAGCATTGGTCATTTGGACATACAGTCCAGGTTTGAGATGAATGACCGTCTCTTTGCCTCAGGGGACTCCCAGGCTACTGTGTAATGGTTATGGCAAGAAAAAAGTCATCAGAGTCTCCCTTAGAGTGATAGAAGATATGTTTCCTAAAACCAGCCAATTTAATTTTGTGTACTGCGTATGTGGATCTACATGCATGGATGTTCCCTCACTTTGTTCCACCAAACATTTAGAACTCCTAATTTTCACACTCACCAGACTTCAGATCATTTTCCTGCTCCTTCCTTTTCTCTCTCCCCAAAATCTCCCTCATCTCATACAAAAATATACAACACAGGTTTGGGCTCGTTTGCTAGTGTGACTCACTTCGCCAAGGAATGATGAATCCCTGGTGAACTTATTAAAGCAAGCGTCGTCATCAGCGAGGCCTGCTCTTGCACCCACACTACTATAGAGCTTCCTACACCCCGGGAAGAGAGGCTGGCTCTCTTCTCCCTCATTCCTTAACTCCATTCTCCTGACAATTGCTGTTTTTATATTCTTCTGATCTAATGGCTTGAACTTTAGCGTGGTGCATCAGAATCACCTGGAGGGCTTGTTAAACTACAGATTACTTATCTCCACCCCCAGAACTTTGGATTCATTGGGGTAGAGCGGACCTGAGGATTTGCGTTGGTAACAAGTTCCCGGGTGATGCTGATGCTGCCAGGCCAGGGACCACACTTAGAGAACCTCTGTTTTAGGTGATGGTCCTCGGCCCTGACTGCACATTAGAACCACCTGTTGACATATTGGACAACACACGTGACCAAGCTCCTTCCACGACCGAGTAAATTAGAATCCCACAGGCATGGGTCCCAGGTCCTGGGGTTTTCTTAGAACCTCCCAGGTGATTCTAATGTGTGACTCTAACGCCGCAATAAGAAGAGCTGGTGCTAAACAGAGATGCAAACTGGAGTGAGATTTGAAGAGAATGCCTTGGCTCAAAACATCCTCTAGAGATTGTCTTCTATGTGAGGAATGAACACTTTAATATTTTAGGAATATTTATAATATTTCAAAAGCCATTTCACATAAGTATGTCTCATGTCCCCAGAATTTGTTGGTATTCAAATATTAAAAAACTATAGTAGTCAGAACAACAGAAACCTTTCATTTCTGGTTGCTGCAGTTGGATGGCTAGTCATTTAATTGTGAATTTTTTTTTCGAGGAAGATTAGCCCTGAGCTAACATCTGCCGCCAATCCTCCTCTTTTTGCTGAGGAAGACCAGCCCTGAGCTAACATCGGTGCCCATCTTACTCTACTTTATATGTGGGACGCCTACCACAGCATGGCTTGCCAAGCGGTGCCATGTCCGCACCCAGGATGTGAACCAGTGAACCCCGGGCCACCAAAGCGGAATGTGCGAACTCAACCGCTGCGCCACCAGGCCGGCCCCTAATTGTGAAATTTTTTATGGCAAGATACATGTACCATTTTCTATGAGGGAATAAAACTTAGCAGGATATGAGCATAGCAAGAACTTAACAAACGCATGGAAAACGTACGCATACTCAAGAGAGTAATTATCAGGAGAATAAACTGAGTAAAACTAGAGCTTCTCGATGAATGTGAACTGTAAATAAATTTGGGCTTGGAAACACATGCTCAGGTCCTGCAAATAGCCAACTGAATTAGTCATGTTTTTTCTAAGACACTTGATTTTGAATACAGACCTTGCCTGAATTTTTTTTAACACTCTGATTGTAAAAGTTAAAAGTAGTGCGCTGGATTCTCAGTCTACGAGACCACTCAGATTCTGTGGGAAGGACTCGGGTGACTGTGACATGTTTGTGGGCAGGACTTCGTTCTTTTCAGGTTTGTTTTCTAGGGGCTGAGCACAGCACTTGGCACGTAAGATACGCTCCACAAATATTTACCAAATTTAACTGGAGATTGTCACCCTATTTCAGATGAAATAAATGCATTTTGCTTTTCCTTTTAAATTTAATTTTTATTTGTAACAAAGTAATAGATGCACATATTTTAAAAGTCATGGCTCAAAACAAACAAACAAAAAAAATAGTCACTTGTTCCATCCCCCTTCTCTCCCAATTTCTGCTCTCCAGACGCAAGCATTTTCTGCTTTGTCAGCTATTTCTTCCGATATTTCTATCCATATTTGTGGTGTCAAAGTTCCTACAAAAAACTATCTTGATAGAAAATTCAGAATCTATTTTGATTTTTTAAAATAGCTGAGTTTAACATAAACTTGTCAGACAGGTGGCAACCGTCCAAATGAATTCAATCAAATGAGTTCCCTGAGGGTGGAGTACTTAGGTTGTCTCAGGTTAGTGGTGGAGGAGTTAGCCATAGGGTGGTCTGGGCAGGGATTGGTGGAGATCGGTAAACCCACGAATATCGGGGTAATTGGTTTGGTATCTGAGGGAAGGCTAGTTGAAACAGTGGGTGGTATATCCTTCCAGAGCACATGAGTCCCAACAAGCTGCTGTTAAAAGAACTCTTGGAGATATTAACACAGAAAGTGCAAAGGATGACATATTGGAAGCTGATGCAAAATTTAGAAATTAACCAAGCCATAGAAAAGACGCTTGTTTCCTCTTGTAAATTCTACGAGAAGAAAGCAAGCACTATACTCTTGCTAAGTTTTGGTTTTTTACAAAGAAATAAAACACTTTAACTCTCAAACTTTCTAATGTTTTAAATTAAAATGTACTAAATAGATACTAATTTTACTATTATGTCATTTCCCCATACATTTATAACTGACAGAGAGTTTTGTTTTGACAAAAAATTTTAAAGGTCATGGAACAATCACAATTTTCCCATCAATTATTAAGATTGCTTTGCACAATTTCAGGTTGCATGGCCATTCTTATGGTCCCACACTACCGTGCAAAGCAAGGACTGCCTGTAAACAACAGTGAGAAATGCTCGTTTCCTTTTATTTCCCTATACCTGCCTGCCCTCTGCTGGAGGTGCCAAAGATTAGTGAAATTGTCCAAAGACTAGCTACACAAAGGCACTTTTCAACCTTTTATTCTGCCCTGCCCTTCACTGCCACCCTTCAGAGATGCAAATCATTCCCTTCAGAAGCAAGGATGCTCTAATTCTCAGTCGGATTAGTCATTATATCCACATTGTGGAGAAGACTCTGATGCCATTAAGTAATCACCATCACTTAACTAAATTCCCTTAATTTAATTCTGTGCTCAGAGTGTAACCTTCTGGTGCAAGCCTATTGTTGGTAGAGATATTGGAAGTTATTTAGTCCAACTGCTGGCTAATGCCAGCATAACTTAAATTTTTCCTTTTACTGCATAAATAAAATGTTTTCCTAGGCTGTCAATGTGAGTTCAGGCATCATCATCTTTAAGCCTAGACTGCATTTTTGACATGCCAAATTTCGCTTGACATTTTCTTCTCTTGTTCAGTTTCTGCAATTGTCCTTACTGCCTGGACAATTACTCTCAGAAATGTTTAGTGCTTAAAGACGTCCCTTGTGACTGACATAAAGAACTACATGTACAGTCTTTCAGTTTCTCTCCAGAACTTCCAGATCTGCTTCCAGACTATCTGAATTCCAACTGCCTTAATCTCTTCTTTTACCCCTAGTCCTACACCCCACCTTCACAGTTTACATTTCCACCTAAAGCAATACCGCTTCTATGCCCAGTGATTTTCGCCCAGGCTAAATCCACAAGAAATGCTGGATAAAATTTTTGTTAAATGTGTGAATAAGATAGTATATTTCATTTCTTTAATGAAGAAACCAAGGTTAGTATCACTCAGTAATGAGAACAGGAATTGAGGTGCAGGCAAATTGTGTATGTATGAACTTAGAAGACTGCTAGGAACTCTCTTGGTTCAAGAGGAGGAGCAGATTATAGGAAATTTAGGAACAGGTACTTTTAAAATTCTTTCATCTGCCTATCATATTTTCGTGGTTAAAAGAATATATAGATGCATTTATTTACTTAAAGTATAGTCATATTGAGACAGTAAAGGAAATAGGTTTAAAAGATAAAGTTAGAAGTTATTGTCTAAAAGTTCTGTGATTCTGAATTATCTTTTTTGTTAGAACTCTTGGACAGTGGCTGGTCATTTATTTTCAGATTCCTTTGTAATAACTTCCAACAAATATACAGAGAACAGGGTAAATGAATGTTTTTATTTCCAACCTGTCAGTAGTTCACTTGTAACTTAACAGACAACGTGGCTTACCATTACACAGGTTTTTTTTTCTTGCAAGACCACAGACATCTCTGACCACAAGGAAAGTTATTATCACGTTCATTTTATATTTGGAGAAATGAAGACAAATGGAAAAATGAAAGAAATGCTTAATTTTACAATAGATTTGGGGACAGAACACTGGGGCCATTGATTTATTTTACTTCATTAGAGTAGTGATTTTCTTTTTTCTTTTTCTGCTTGTATACTTTCTAAAATAGTTTTGAAAAACTATTGTGCCATCTCATACATTTTTATGTTAACATCTGAAATTTTTCCTCATAAATTTAAATAGTAGCAAAGAAAGCAATCATATTGTAAATATTGACACTTTTACCAAAAACTTATTACATCACTCTTTTTACTATATACGATATAGCCTAATTACCAGAGCAATTTTTTATGCACGTCTTTACTTTTAAAAACATATGAACATGCCATTTGCAACAACATGAATGGACTTTGAGGGCATTATGCTAAGTGAATAAGTCAGAGAAAGACACATACCGTATGATCTCACTTATACGTGGAATCTAAAAAAATCCCAACTCATAGATACAGAGAACAGATTAGTGGTTGCCAGAGGTGGGGGGTTGGGGGTGGGCCAAATTGGTGAAGGGTGTCAAAAGGTACAAACTTCCAGTTATAAAATAAGTAAGTCCTGGGGATGTAATGTACAGCATGGCGACAACAGTTAACAATACTGTAGTGTATATTTGACAGTTGTTAGGAGAGCAGATCTTAAAAGTTCTCATCACAAGAAAAAAGATTGTAACTATGTATAGTGGCAAATGTTAACTAGACTTATTGTGGTGATTGTTTTGCAATATATAGAAATAAATCATTATCTTGTACACCTGAAACTAACATAACATTATATGTCAAGTGTATCTCAATAAAAAATATGAACAGTATCTCTTTTTTTTTTCCTACTTCTGCCCAAAGCCCCCCAGTACATAGTTATATATTCTAGTTGTAGGTCCTTCTGGCTCTGCTATGTGGGATGCCACCTCACCTTGGCCTGATGAGTGGTGCCATGTCTGCACCATGATCTGAACTGGTGAAACCCTGGGCCCCAGAAGTGGAGCACGAATTTAACCACTTGGCCACGGGGCTGGCCCCCAACAGTCTCTTGTTTAACATTAGGAAAATTCACATTGTTTCTGTTTCCCCTTGAACTTGTATTCCTATTTTACTTTACCCACAGAATTTTGTTCTTTATATTCGAAAGTTAAAAAAAATTAATCATCGTATCCTTTTCTGCAACATAAAATATGTATATGTTGAAATTTAAACTATATGCTTCCTGTATCAATAAAACTGTTAAAATTTTCTTCTGGCTTAAGTTATCATCACTGTTATTAGTACACAATTGAAGACAACATAAATTCATTATTAAATTTTATATTTATTAAACATGATAAGTAAAATGTTGCTGGAACTCTCTCTCTTGAAACGGATGGAGCCTTTTTCCTTTTTTAATTAGTCCATATATCAACAGATATATACTACTTATTGCTAGAATGTAACTGGATTCTGTGGGAATTGACAGCAAAAACAAATTATTGGCTATTTTCACATGTAGGGCTTAGAAAAATTGTATTAACAGCTGTTTATAGTAGAAACCACAGTCGATTCTTGGTCAGCTAATACATCTCTAATAATTACATCACAGGATACAATAAACTGGTAGAAAGCGGTTGACCAATAAGAACAAGCACCCAAGGAAATGCAACCAAGTAAAAAATGACTACAGAATTTCTGTAACTAATTATCTTTATGAAATAGTTTATTATAGATTTTCTTTTATGAGTCTGAATGAATACACAAGAAAACATAAAATACTAACTCATTGCCTATATATGTTTTGGATACTTGAAAATGTAATGTTGATCAGTGAAAATAATTGTGGGAACTTTTCTCTCTTCTTCTTTGAAATCAAGCAGCTGAGACAGACCAGCGCTTTGATCAAGGCAGCTTCCCTGTAGGCATTTCCACCAGGGGCCAGTCCCACTGCAGAGTTCCAGACGAGTGAGAGGTTTGCCTTTACTGTATGAAGTAGGGTAAAAGTGACTGGGAATGAGGAGCTGAGAAAGAGACTGGGCACAATGCCTTGGTCAAGCACACGTTCTCAGACAGATCAGCTTCGAGCACGAGTAATAGGGAATTTGAGGACCTGGAAATTGATCCCCTTAAACCTATCTAACATATTCAACTCCGACAACTGTCACACTAACACCAGTTTGAAAACCATGATAGAGATCTCTGAAACCCATAATGTATTTTAAGTTTCAACATTTTATAAAGCCCAGGGACATGAAGCCTGGCTGGGAAGTTCACCAGACTGTTCTGTGAGAGAGATTCACAGGAGCTCGAGTCATGTGACAACTGCCTTCCTCACTAAACTGCCTCCTTGCTGACTGTGCACTGAACCAGCAGGGTAGGACAACACCAACGAAACATGATGGAGGACCACTCAGTGCTTCTAACACCTCTCCGCCTTTCATCACAAGTGAAAGTTTATTTCCATAAAGAAAAAAAAGAAAGTTGTTATAGGGGCTGGCCTGGTGGCGCAGCAGTTAAGTTCGCGCACTCCGCTCTGGCAACCTGGGGTTTGCCAGTTGGGATCCCGGGCGCAGACCTAGCATTGTTCATCAAGCCATGCTGTGGCAGGCATCCCATATAAAACAGAGCAAGATGGGCACGGATGTAAGCTCAGGGCTAATCTTCCTCAAAAAAAAAAAAGAAAGAAAGTTGTTATATATGAACTGGCTCCCTAACAAGTAGCATAATAAAAACCAGAATGTAATGGAAAAATTCAGACAAGGTCATAATCATTTAAAAAATATACGTATTTTAAGAACAATTGAAGAGCTGGAGTTCAATTGTTAAATGAGCATTCTTTTTAGCATTCTAGAGATGAAATAAATAAGACTATAATGCTATTCTTCTAAGGTATTTAATGTGTATATTACAATTTAAAAGTATCACAATTGTGATTAATAATTTTTAAGGCACTAGAGAGCATTTTATTGTGTTACAAAGATTTTTAGCCTCTCTTTTAAAATTGCCACACATTTATAAGGCATTTATAACATTTTTTGAAAAGATTCAATCCAGTGGCAAAATGACCAAAATTGACAGCCTGCTCTTGAGATTTAGGAAAATGCAGAAAGATGAATGTGTAGATGACACACTCATTAATAAGAAGGAGGAACTATGTTACAAATAGGGCTTTGATTCTTAAAAGTGTTTATGTGGCCTCTACATTCACCCTCATTTTTCTCAGTCTACACCATTTCTATGTGCTTGACTCCAATATACACTTATTACTAAAGTATCTGATTAGGTTGGCCTAATCTCATTTAATAAAAAATTTATTTTCTTATTGCTAGAATTAACCCATATGTATGTGTCGAAATGTTTTTAGATTTACTTATACCTGTGATAATGTTGAATGCGTCTTTATTCACATTCACATTGAATAAATCTAAAATCCAGAGGTAAAAATAGGCATTGGATAAACAGCGATACTGAGTCCAGATAACTAGAATGATATTTCCATGTTGCTAAGAAACAGTTTCTGTTTAGTTGGGACAAAACGTTATCAATGTTTTCTGTTCCTCTCAATTCTATGAAATAATCCTTTACAATTCAATAAAATTACAACCTGGATGTGGGTTGGAGTACTTGTTTTTATTGAGGAATGCAGAGATCCCTGCCTGTGGTAGCCAGCCTCCAAGATGGCATCCAATAAGCCCCACCTCCCAATATTCACAGCCTGTGGCGTTGCCTCCCATATTGTACCAGGGTTGGTCAATAGAATATGGCAGAAATGATAGGATTTCACTTGTGAGAATACAGTATGAAAGACATTGCGCGCTCTCTCTCTCTCTAGTCACTCACTCTAGGGGAAGCCCTGTTGTAAGAGGCCCAAGTATTGCTGAACTAAGCCTGTGCTCCTGGGGGTGACTTTGGAAGCAAATCCTCAAGTTCAAGTTGGGCCTTGAGACGACTGAAGCCTGACCTGACTACAACTTCATGGGCAACTCTGAGCCAGAAACACCCAGCTAAACAGCTCCCAGATTCCTGATCTGCAGAAACTAGGAGAGAATAAATGTATGTTGTTTTAAGCTGCTAAATTTTGGGGTAATTTGTTGTGCGGTAATAGATAACTAACTATTCATGCTACCTATTGAACTTAATTCTTTAGTCTACATCTACCATTTTCAACTAGAACAGTACTTTGCCATTGAAGAAATATGCCCTAAATTGGTACTTCTTGATGGGAGTGGTTCCACCCTCTTTTCACCCAGAGGGCAACCTAGAACTTTGTGAGAGAGATTTCTCGTTGTCACAATGATTAATGGCCTCTAGTGGGTGGGAGCTAAGGGTGTTAGACATCTGCAATGTGCAAGATACTTCATTTTAAGACAGCAAAGGAAATATTATAAAATATTTTTTATAAAAAGGGAGTATTGTTCTAATAGAGTTCAGAACTACTAGTTTAAAAAGAGGACTACTTGTCATAGGGAAGGGGAAATGAAATTTGCAGATCTTTTTTTGAAATGGTCCATAATGGAAAGCTAAAAGAAGTCAGGAATTTGTCACATGGTAAGTAATTTGCTCAAAATCTTGAATATAAGAATGTAAAATTTATAATCATAAAAATGACATTTGAAATGGTATGTATTTTTTAAGAGAAGGTAGTCTTTAGTTTTAGATAATAAGATAGTTTGTGACAGGTAGAATTACATACTAATGGAAGGAAATATGGGGCTAGTGAAATACGGAGATGTCAGTTATGGTCTTACTGCCAGTAGCATCCTAAACTGGGCAAATCCAAATTTGTGACAGGAGGGCAAGGCTAAAAATTACCATACCTTGATGAAACCTTATTTGGGTACAATTTTCATTTTCCTCGGGACATAAAAGAATCTATGTTATTGCATTGATCAAAGATTAATTTGATGTAGCTCACAAAATAATTGGAATCTATAAGATAGATTTTAGAAAATCTTAAGTCTTTATAGCATTCAGAATAATTTTTTCTTTGATGTTAAATATATTTTTAAATCAAATATGATGCAGTATATTTAGGCTGCGGAAATTAACAAACAGAAACCTCATTAAAATGGAGTCAGGAGGCCCAAACGGGAGCTCTCCTGCCCTACGTGGATAGCAGAGCACAACAGGAAAAAGAAAGACCCTCTTCTTGACCTGCAAGAAGCTCAGCCAATGAGAGGCTGTCACAACTCAGCCAATGAGAAGCCACTATACTTCAAACTCTCAGTCTCCTCCAATGGACTCTTTGTTTACAATAGCCCTTCCTACTTCCTCTTCCCCTCTGTAAAAGAGTTTCTCTGCCCTTTGCTGCTGGGCACTTCCACATAGCTTGCGGTGATTGCAGACTCTGAGTTGGAATCCTTTGCTGATCCTGAATAAACGCATCCTTTGCTGGAGGAATAACTGGCTGTTTATCTGTTTAGGTCAACAAGGCTTATAGGATTTTCAGCAAACTCTTAGAACATGTCATATGAATTAGTATTGTCGGGACTGATCGCACTTGGGTGGATAAGGCAAGTTTCCATAGGGAGGGGCCCTAGGGAAGGGCAAGGGATATTCTGGACCAAAATACAATTGACCATAAATACCATCTTTTTGTAAGGCAGTATACTAGAAGACTGAAAAAGTAAGGCAGAGTACCTGTCCTAATCTATTGTATCTTTATATGTAGTCATTTATTATTTTGTAAGTCAAGTATTTATATACAATAAAGATGACCTTTTTTTAGTGTACAGCTCCATAGATTTGGACAAAAGCATAAAGTTGTATGACTACCGCTATATTCGAGATATTGAACAAGTCCATCACCCCAAAAATTCCTTTTGTAGTTAAGACATTCATCTACCCCCAGCTCTTAGCAATCTCTGATCCGTTTTCTGTCTTTATAGTTTGGCCTTTTCCAGAATGTCCTATAAATGGAATCATACAGTATGTAGCTCTTCTAGCGTTTCTCCTTTTACTTAGCATAATGCATTTGAGAATAATCCAAGTTGCTGGATCTATCAGCAGTTTGTTCTTTTAATGCTGAGGAATATTCTATTGTATGGATATACCATACTTGGTTATCCGTTCACCAGTTGAAAGACAGTTGGGCTGTTTCCAGCTTTTGGTGATTATGAATAAAGTCACTATAATACTCACATACGGGTTTTTGAGTGAAATAAGTTTATATTTCTCTTGGGTAAACACTTAGGAGAGGATGGCAAGATCATATTGCAAGTGTATATTTAACTTTATCAAAAACTGCCAACTATACTATAAAGTGACTGTGTCATTTTGTATTCTCATCAGCAAGGTATAAGAGCTCCAGTTGCTCAAGATTCTGGTCAGTATGTGGAATAGTTAGTCTTTCTAAGTTTAGACATCCCGATAAGTGTGTAGTAGTATCTCAGTGGGTTTTAATTTGGTGTCATATGTAAGAAATCTTTGTTTATCTCTGTTGTCATCTTGCTTTATTTCCAGAATTTCCATTAGGTGTTTTCTTATAGTTTCCATCTCTCCTCTGAAATTCCATATCAGTTCATGCATATTGTCTACTTTTTCCACTAGAACCTTTTGCATATTAATAAAACATTTTAAGTTACCTGTCTGATAATTCCAGTGTCTGAGTCATCTCTTGGTCTGGTTCTGTTGATTGCTTTATGTCATGACAATGGGTTGCTTTTCCTTGTCTTCTTATTTGTCTCAGCATTTTTGATTGAACACCACACATTTTGTGTAGGACACTAGGGACTGAGATGTATGGCATTTATGCCTAGAAATGGGCATGGTTCTTTTTATGCTAGATTCTGTGTATGGAGTTGAGTTAATCTAGTTAGCAGGGGGGCTGGCTTTGTTTTTGCTGTGGTTTGTTTCAGTGGACCACTGGCTTCAAAGTCCTGCAGCAATAACTTGTACTTAGGTTGGGGGTGGGTACCAGGGTTTTTTTCTCAATCTTCCTGCTTTACCCTCAACTTTCAGCCTTCCCTGTATACTGTACCACAGAAGGGGCTCTCTCCAGACTCTTGCCCATCCTCAAGGAGTAGACTGCTATTGCTTGTTACTCAGTGTTACTGGATGTTATCATGTTCCATCCTTGGTCTTGTATTCCTGAGCTCAAGGGTGGGGTTCATAAGTGATCCTACGTCTCCTTCCCATGGCAGCCAAACTGTTGTGTATCTTTGATGAGTGTTGTATGGGACTTTCGTGCATCTGCCCAGTGATAGGAAACTTCTGATGATATTGGCATAGGATTCTGAGCCCAGGACGGTGCCCTGCCTCTCCAACAATGATAGGGGTTCTTTCCTCTCCCCTTTCCCCCACCTGCAGTGAGTCTTCGCCTTGCCCTGGGAGTGCAGAGTTTCTTCCCCTCCCCCAGTAGCTTGAGGCATTTATTCCCTAGGGAAGCATCTAATTGGGGTTTTGTGACTTTCCCACAGCAACTGTCCTGCCTTCCTTCAGGCCTGCACCTCTGAGGAAGACTCCTTCTGGTCCCTCACCCTGACCACAATCATTCTTATGAGCACCCAATGGAGGTCTGTGGAGAAAAGCTTGTGAGCCAAGTGTGAATTCCCTGTGTATCTGTGGCTCCCAGAGGTTCTATACTGTCACATTAGCTCAAAGTAAGACTTTTGAAATTTGTTAGAAGTTTTAGCTGAATTCTTCTTACTTATTCACATGGCAACTGGCGTCTCTTCTTCCTGTGCTCTGCTAAAGGTGAGCCAGAGCTCACGTTCTATGTTCTTAGAGAGGCCTTTGATTTCAGGCTACCAGTTGCCCTATGGCCTCAGCTATCTGATGGGTTCAAAAAAAATTATGATTTTGTATTTTATCTGTAGTTTTTCTTATTTCTAGGTTGGGAGTTATGTTCTTATCTGCTTTCCACACCCGAGGTAGAAATGGAACTCTTCCTGTATCTTTAAAGATATCCTAGAGACACTAAAATTCCACACATTTTTCAGTAATGCATTACACAGTTAATAATTTTTATTATCATCAATTTCACCTTTACATTTGACTGGGTCACAGACCAGCTGGGAATATGAAAAGGCTAAGACAAATATTACGCCTGGTATCCTGCTAGGTGCACTCTAGTGCTGTCATCATTCCTCTGTCCCACAAGAAGCCATGGAGTTTCAAGAAAAAGTCCCTCTTTCTGTACAGAGAGGGCTGGCTGACCACTAAACATTTATGGTGCCTTCTAGAGTGGAGTTTCACTGGAAGAGTTTGTGCTGCCATGACCTACACTTCCCAGCCCAACTTGTAGTTAGGTACAGCCGTGTAACTGTCTTCTAGCCGATAGAAAATGGCAGAATTGTTGTGAGCCACGTTTAGGCTTGACCCACACGGTGCTCCTCCATGCTCTTTTCCCTACACCAGCTGGATGCAAATGTCCACAGTGATCTGGGAAATCAAGTGTTTAAGATGGCAGAGCCTCCATCAGCCTGAATCCTTAATAGCTGCATGGAATGGAGCTCACCCATTCACATCCCGCCCCTCCGCCACCCCAATCCAAGTTGGCTTGTTTCATTTCATGAACCAACTTGGATCATTTCATGAACAAGAAATGAACTGCTATTGTGTTTGATCTATTATATAGACTGAGGTCAATTTGCGACAGCAAATAGCCAACCCTAACTAATACACTCTCCTTTCCTTCCCTTGACAAATCACCTGGTCAACATAACCTGATTATGAGATTTTTACCAAGTTTGTCAATTATCTGTAGGTCAATCATAAGAAAAGCTGTTCTAGACCCTTGCCATTCATGTGCAGGTGAACTTGAGAAGCTAAAAACGAGATGAGATTTGGAAAAATATTCTTTTTTCAACTAAGTGCTGTAAAAATTCCATCTGATGTATTAACTCTGAATTATTATTAGTGGCTGCCTGTAGTGCTGCGTTGGGAAACTTTCTGAGGCAGCATCGAGGTTAATAGAAATGAACACTGTGATTAATTAGCAATATCTGTAGTGGGCAAGTGAGCAAGAGTGATGGCATTGGTTCAAAAAACTTCGTTATCCCTGGGGTTAAGCCAGTGCCCTTGGATGCGTTCAGTAAGCCTTTGCTAGAAATACAACCCAGATCTGTAAGTCCAGTCAGAGGACTTACCATTAAGGCAACATCTTTGCCGTGGCTCTTATTTATATAAATTGGTATGATTTACTGGCAGCCATAACAGGCCAAGTTATAAATGAAACTTAGTCTTCCCTCTGCCTAGATTCCATTGCTTAGTTCAGAAATCAGGTATTTTTAGGACTCAAATGTTCTAGTAAAACAATCTGAAGGCACATATACTGCCCCCTGAGCAGTGGCTGAGCAGATGATTCTATCCTCCAAGATTGCAACCTGGTATCTTTAAATCTATGACCAACTGACTCCCTGTTTGGCTTACAGACCAGCTGGACAAACACAAGGAAACAGAATATGAAACATTCCTTTGATACAGACAAGCTGTATGTAGGTGGTTAAAAAGGAGACAGACCTCTCCTTTTGGCTGTGGGAATTAGTTTACTTAGATAATCAAGTGCTGCGCAACGATGTTTCAGTCAACAATAAACTGTATATATGGTGGTGGTCCATAAGATTAGTACCATATAGCCTAGGCGTGTAGTAGGCTATACCATCTAGGTTTGTGTAAGTACACTCTATGATGTTCGAACAATGACGAAATCGCCTGATGATGCATTTCTCAGAACGCATCTCTGTCGCTAAGCAACGAATTACTGTAGTGGCTCTCAAGTGCTTGGATTCCTTAAGCTACATGTTCTTAGTTACTATTCTCTAGATGAGAAAACGATGAAGTTCAGATACACATCCCTGATGCAGCTAATACTGCACCCGAACAAAATCTCAGCTTAATCTTTTCAACAAACACATTAAAGATTTTCTGTTTTCACAGGACGTGGGAAATAAGATCCACACAAAATAAGATCAATGAGTTAGCCAAGAAATTCAAGTCATTTCTAATCATGAGGAATAAGTCAGACACATCTAAATTGAAGGATATTCTGCAAAATAACTGGCTTACAGTCTTAAAAAAAGTCAGTGTCATGAAAGAATTTTTTAAAAAACCGAAACACTGTTGAGGAGTTATTTTAGTCCAAAAGAGACTAAAGAGGCATAAGAACTAAATGCGATGTGTGGTCTTCGATTGAATCTTCCATAAAACACAAGTAAACAAGCGAAACACAAAAACGATTTTTTGGTCTACTGGAGAAATTTGAATATAAGCTTTATATTAAATAATCATAGGATTATATCAATGTTAAATTTCTTGAGTGTGATAATTATAGAAGGTAGAAGAATGTCGTTGTTCTTAGAAGATATGTGCTACAGTGTTTAAGGCCATGGTGTCAAAATGTCTGCCACTTCTCTCAAAGGGTTCAGAAAAAAAATGTATGTGTGTCTTGTACATAGAGAAAACAAATGTGGCAACAGTCGGTGAATCCAGGGGGAGGACACACAGGCATTTGTTGTTCTTGTCTTACAAATTTTCTTTAGGTCTACAAATTTTCAAATTAAAAAGTTGAGGAAAATAAATGAATTGAGAAAAAATTAAGATAATCTATGTTTTATTTTTATTTTATCAAATTCAATGTCTAAGGTAGGGACGGCAATTGGTAATTTTAGATGTTTTAAATTGCAAAAATATACAGGAAATGTGGGAAGTGTGGGCGGGAATTACCCTATCATTTCTAACATAGATATTACACTTTTCCTTTCTAATCTTTTCCTATGTGCATACATAAATAACATTACATTGTAATAATTTTCATCTCATTTTCCACTTAATGTTATGCCCTTAGCATTTCCTATAATATTATATTTTAAGCTCTCATAATGACTACTTTTAATCATTTCTTGGTATTCTTTAGAGGTAGTGTGTATTTTCTTTAACAATTCCACAATTAAGATTTCTAATAAATAACATTTCAGTGAGCATCTTTGTCTGTAGCTTTTTCCATATTGTGGATTCTAATCTTGATATAGATTTCCACAGGTGAGGTTGCTGGATCAAATGACCATTTATGGAGAACCAGAAACACTCTGTCATGACTCTTTTAAACTGCTAGTGAGGTCGTCAGAGCTTAATAAAAGTGAGCCATTTCAAAGTTGAGCCTGAATATTTTTAGATTGCTAACACCCTTTCCTTGCCCCATCTCCCACAACTAATTGTGGGACCTTGGGTCTCTCTTTGCCACCATCTATTCCTTTAGAGGAGTTTTTTCAAACTAAGATCCTGGGCACCAAGAGGTCAGTGAGAGTGGTAGGGGGGTCTTCAAGTCTTTTATTATTTCACCAGCCCAACAAAAAATCATATATTTACTCACAATGAGGCTCAGATGAGTGAGCTCAGAAGTGCAGTCACTGGCCCCAATTGAGCCTTGCTATGACTACAACCCCAGCCAGCAACGCATCTGCAACCGGAGACCTTGAGCCAGAACCCAGCTAAGCTGCTCCCAGCTTTCTGCCCCTCAGAGACTGAGTGAGATAACAAATGTTTGCTGTTTCTAGCTGTCAAGTTTTACAGTAATTTGTTATGTAGAAATAGATACTAATACAGATTTTGGAAATGATATGTGGCTTTAACAAAAGCATGAAATGAGGATGAAAGACTTGAACAAGTATGTCATAAAAGAAGATATCTAAGTGATCAATGAGCATATGAAAAGGAGCTCATCATTAGTTGTTAGGAAAAAGCATATTAAAACCACAGTGAAATACGACCACACACATCAGAGAGGCTAAAATTAAAAAGGTTAATTCCAAGTGTTGACGAGGATGTGGAGTAGCAGACTCTCATGATTGCTGGTGGGAGTATAAAATGGTGCAACCAGGGGCCGGCCTGGTGGTGGAGCAGTTAAGTGCGCACGTTCCTCTTTGGCGGCCTGGGGTTCTCCAGTTCTGGGTGCGGACATGGCACCACTTGTCAAGCCATGCTGTGGCAGGCGTCCCATATATAAAGTAGAGGAAGATGGGCATGGATGTTAGCTCAGGGCCAGCCTTCCTCAGAAAAAAGAGGAGGATTGGCAGATGTTAGCTCAAGGCTAATCTTCCTCAGGAAAAAAAAAAAATGATGCAACCACTTTGTAAAACTAATAAAGTTAACATAATCCTACCCCTATTGACCCAGAAAATACACCCCTAGGTTTATACGAGGAGAAATAATTGCACATGTCCAAAATAGGAAGAGCACATAAATGTTCTCAGTAGCCTCATTTGTTACAGATCCAAACTGCAAATAACCCAAATATTTATCAGCAGGAGAATGAATAACAAATAGTGATATAGCCAGGCAATGGAATTCCACTTGGCAATAAAAATAGGTGAAGTATATATAGCAACTTGAATGAATCTCAAAAACATTATTCCAGGCAAAGGGTAGTATAATAGTATATGGTTCCAGTTATATGATATTCAAACGCAGGTAAAACAAGTCTATAGTGATAAAAGTGAGCGTAGTCGTTACCTCAGGGTGGGTAAGTTGTCTTGACTGGAAGGTAGGAGGTAAGTCTCTGAGATGAAAGAAATATCCCATATTTTGATCTGGATGGTGGTCACGTTAAGCTATACATGTGTTTCTGACTCCGTTCTGGAGGCTATAACAAAATACCAGAGAGTGGGTAGCTTATAGACAACAGCAATTTATTTCTCACAGATCTGGAGGCTGGAAGTCTGAGATCAGAGTGAGCATGGTGAGCACCCTCTTCCTGACAGCAAGCTTCTTGTCATATTCTCACTGGGCAGAAGTATGCAAGGGCGCTCTTTTGGACCTCTTTTATCAAGGCCTGAATCGTGAAAGATCTACCCTAGTGACCCAATCACCTCCTAATACCATCATCTTGGGGGGTAGCTTCTAACACATGAATTTTGGGAGACAGATTCAGACCATAGCAACATTTTTTAAAAAATTCACAAAACCATGGTTCATTTTACTGCTATATGTCAATTACATCTCAATAATGTATTGTTAAAAAAATCCCAAAGTCCTTTCTATGGCTGTAAGGCCCTAGGGATCGTGTCTTTGGCTCCTCTGGGACTTCACCTCTCAACACTCTTCCCCTCATTCACTCCTCAAAAACTCAGGCTTCTTTCCTATTTCTCTAACACATTAAACATGCTACCACCTCAGGGCCTTTGCATCGACTCCTGCCTCTGTCTGTAATCTCTGTCCTCAAATATCATCCTTCACTTTATTTGGGTCTCTGGTTGTCACAGTCACTGTTCTCTGGACAACAGGGCCTCAGGCAAGGACTGTTGGCGCTTTGTTTGGGAGACGATCCATCACAGCGGGTCATTCAGTGTGCTAGTTTCCTAGGGCTGCTGTAACAAGGTACCACACGCTGGGCCACTCAAAACAATAGAAACGTATTGTCTCACAGTTCCGGAGCCTAAAAGTCCAAAATCAAGGTGTTGGCAGTGCTGTGCTCCCTCTGAAGCCTGTAGGGGAGATCCTTCCTTGCCTCTTCGAGCTTCTGGGGTTTGCTGGCAATTTTTCATGTTCCTTGGTTTGTGGAGGCATCTCTCCAGTCTCTGCCTCTGTCGTCACATGGTCGTCTTCTCCTTGTGTCCTTTCTTCTTATAAAGACACTAGTTGTATCAGTTCAGCACCCACCCTATGACCTCGTCTTAACTTGATTACATCTGCAAAGCCCCTATTTCCAAATAAGGTCATATTCACAGGTACCAGGGTTAAGACTTCAACAAATCCTTTTGGGGAACACAATCCAACCCATAGCAGTAAGCACACAGGCTTGGTCACACAGGTTGAGTCCAGACGGGTGGTATGGAGAAACCATGCACCAGAACAGTCCATCAGAGGGAGAAAGGGGGAGGAAGTTTATTTGCCCAGGATCCTGTAATCTCTCGTCCCCCACTGGTCAATGTTCATTCGGGGGAATTATATCCTCTGCATTTCTGGATTGCATCCTTCTGCCCCACTGGCAGCTGCTCAGGAAACAAGGCCCTGCCGTTTGGCATTTCAGTGGAGTTTGGGGAGAGATGTGGGGAGAGGGGTCCCATATTCTGGACCTGTGGCTGATGAGCCTCAGGCAAGGAACCCTCAGGGGCCTGCATGGGGTCCGTTAGCTGCTGTGGCAGGCAAGGAGGAGCGAGTGGCGGAGGATGAGACAGGTGTGTAGAGGGGTCCCATGCTCTGTTCAAATGGTACCTTATCAGGGGGGCCTTCTTTGACTACTTTACATAAAACAGAATACCTCTCTCCCTCTCCGTAGTCCCTTATTCTGTTTACTTGTTCTCCATAGCATTTATCTCCCCCTGACATACGATGTATTTGCTCATCTCTCCTTTTACCCACTGCAACTACATTCCAAGCAAGTAGAAAATTTTCTGGTTTTTTTTTTTTTAAAGATTTTATTTTTTCCTTTTTTCTCTCCAAAGCCCCCCAGTACATAGCTGTATATTCTTAGTTGTGGGTCCTTCTAGTTGTGGCATGTGGGACGCTGCCTCAGCGTGGTTTGATGAGCAGTGCCATGTCCGCGCCCAGGATTCGAACCAACGAAACACTGGGACGCCTGCAGCGGAGCGTGCGAACTTAGCCACTTGGCCACGGGGCCAGCCCCAGAAAATTTTCTGTTTGTTCTCTGCTCCTTCCTCAGTGCCTAGCACAGTCCCCGGCACACTGTAGGAGCTCTATAAATATTTATTGAATTGAATGACTAGATGAATTAATAATGGGTGTAAAGAATGAAAAAGGCCTATCTCTACAGCCAGTGTGTGTGTGTGGGCGGTAGCTGAGTGGGTGGCAGTGGGGCTATCTCAGGCACACACAGGCCTGTCATAACCAGGTCAGGGCCTAGGCCCACCTGAAGGGAAGGCTCCACTTCCAGGGTTTAAATTGTGCAGCTCCCGGAGAAGGCGAGGAGCGGCCAGAATCAGGGTTGTGATGCCCTCTGGGTCATCAGGCAGAGGAGAGAGCTGACACAGCAGCGCTCTCCCTCACGTGAACTTAGAGGGCTGAGAGGTGTGGTCCTCTTTACCCGGCACAATCACAGCGGGTAGAGAATCCTGTTTTCGCTTCTTGACCTCTTTCTAAGCCTCCTCAGTTATTTTTTTGCCTCTGGAATGGAACTAGTGCTTCTAATCTAGAAACGCTAGTAAACGTATCTTCTTTAGCAGTGCGGCACTGCCACATTTTTTATGTGAAAATTGGTGCCACCTCATCAAAAGAGCTCAACTCCTTATTACTTTATTGCTCAATCGAGATTTTCTATCCGTCTCATTCGAAGCAACAATTGTCTGTTTTATTTCTTCCACGTTCTGCGTGATCTTGGTTTAATATAATCAATAAGATTTTTAGTCACATTCTCTCGGTTTCTGTTATTTTTTCTATGGAATCCACTATATAAAGTAATCTATTTTTGAAATATGTAGGAGCCCATATTGGATTACAGATGCAAAGGAAATTGTGAAAAATGCTAGATAACTGTAATTCACTCGAAATTGTTTTTATGGTAATTTTCTCTATTAATGGGGAAAATGTGAATAATAACACAGGTAGAGATTTTCTGAGTTGAGTGATATATTGTGCTTCTCTCACACAATATCAAAAAGCAATGGCAGCTTGTTATTTCACCAAAATAGATATACTCCACTAGAAAACAGGCCTAAGATTAATACGGTGACATGGCGCCATTTCCCCACACCCAATTATTTACCCGAGTTCAGTACTGCCCCTTTTCCAACTCAACTTGAAGAAGTGCCGTACAAGACACTTTCACACAGGGCAGCTTTCGTCTCAGTAACCTGGTTAATCCGCCTGCCTAGTTTGGATCAGAGTGATTTGCATATCAATGATTTTCACCATTCTTAGTTCTGAAGCCGGGTACCTGAGGGTTACTGCAGATAGTCAATAAGGACATGGTTGCCTTTTGACCTTGTTCCCAGCACAGACGTAGATGAGTCTTGTCAATTTGCTGTTTTCTTGTTTAGCTTGAGGGGTGACTCATGCGGAGGAACTGTGAGTTTGTTTTGCAGAAGACAGACAATGCCTTTGGGGAGCTTGCCCAGCCCCCAGCAGCCATCTGCAGATTGCCCAGGGGCTTATCAAGAGTGATCCTTTTGTTTCTCCAAAGCTCCTCCTGCCAAGCCCCTTAGCTCTATAAAATCCCCCTGCTTTTTGCTCTGTTTAAGGTGGATTTGAGAGAATCGATGCTCCCGCCTTCTTGTCTTGGCAACTTGAATGGGGCCTTTCTCCATCTCCAAGCACCGATGTCTCAGTGTTTGGCTTGTTGCGCATGGGGCACATGAACCTGAGATTAAGAGGTTCAGTATCAGTTCCAGAGGAATTGTCCCTTCTGGAAAGGTGGCCAGGTGGAGCATTTAAGCTCTTTCACAGCCAAAAATCCCGAGGGAGGGAGTTCATATGTTAATGAACTAATGCAAGTAACCACCAGCGTTCTTTATAGAGGTCAGTATGCTTCTCTAAAATACAATTTTACTTCTGGAGCAAAACATTTTTCTTTTCTTTTAGGATTTGCTTCCATAATGAAATCATAAATTTTAACTCTGAATAATTTTTGAGAGGTTCATTTTAGCTAAGCCTCTCGACTGTATACTGTAATGCACCTTTCTGTAAAACAAGGCACTGTAACTGTACATGGCCTCTTTACAGGGAGTGTAAAAACCGATGACAAACTTTTACACTAATTGTTTATGAATCTAGGACTTGGAAGGCAGTTACTAGATAATCCAAAAATCTGTTTTTTTCTTGCTTTCATGATATTTTGTTGTTCACTTTAATTTCAGTGCCCCAAAATTGGATTTATGTAAAGAGCAATTAAAACTACATAGCGAATTCCTCTGCAATTGGCTTTTACATGCTGAAATGATACAAATACCAAAAACAAACAAGTCTGCGTCTAAAACTCACAAAGAAATGTAATAATACCTAACTTAGGAATGTAAATATTGAGGTTCTAAATATGGGTCACTTGTGACTTTGCCTTATTGATAAAATTTTAAAAAAACAATATTTATGTTACTATAAACAAAATTTGAGCAACTCTCCTATTGATGCTTATAGTGGTTTTAAGATTTTAACCCAAACATACTCCCTCCAAATTGACAATCTTCAAAGTACTAAATCAAAACCGCAAAGTTTATTATAACCCACAAATTGGGGCTTTACTGATCAAATATTTTTAATTATGCATTTCTTCTTTAGAAAGCTCAAGGGACCACATGCGCTGTACTTTCCTAATGAGTGTAGGATTCCTTACAACTCCCAGGGGAATAGCCCTGCTTGGAGAAAAGGCAATTGTCTTGGTTGAGTAGGAATTAATGTCGAAGGTATGGAAAAGGAAGTTGACTTGATTCTGTTTTCACTAGCCTGTCACAGATGCTAAATTCAAGTTTCATCTGAGGCACCAAAATAGAATAGATCCGATTCCAAGAGAGGTGCCAAGATGCAGACTTTCAATCAAAATACCAAAGACCAGTTTCATGAGTATAAAACTCCTTACCCAAAGGAGGAAACACAAGTGTCTAAGAAGTGGGAACCAAGGTAAGATTTAGTGAGGAGCACTTTCTTGGGGAGAGCTGCACTGTGATTCTCCCTACCAAGGGCAGGGAGGGAGGGCTTCAATGGGCCACTCAGCCAACAGTCATCCATAGATGGGGCGCAGGGAACTGATGTCCAACTCCAGCCCTGGAATCTAAAGAACAGGTGAGAGGAACTGGAGAGCTCTGGCAGTGAGGAGAAGTGGTGTTGTTAGGACTGTTCTGCACTCTCAGTTTGTTGGAGCAAAGTAGGCTCAAGTGTTCCTATGGACCGGATGCGGGACACACAGGAGAGAACCATCTTTCAGTCCCTTTAAGTCTTGCTCAAGAAGACAGCTGGGGTGTGGGTGGAGGATAAACTGGGACTCCTAACAGAAGGAGGCAGTTTGGAGGGGCCCCACGAAAGCCAGGGCTGAATGGGGAGCAGGTAACCAAAAGCGTGGCACCTGCCCATGTTGAAGGGCCAGCAGGGAGGCTGCCCAAGAACACAGGAAAGAGCTGTCTCGACACCTTCGCCAGGCCTGGAAAGTGTGACACCATCTTACAACTGTCCCAGCCAAGTAATAACTTTCCTGCCCTCATTTTCTTTCCTCCTTTCTCACCTCCTCTGATCCTGGAAGGGTAAAAACCAGCAGGTATTAAGTAGGGGCAGAGATGAGCAAGGAAAAGAAAAGCTGACTGCATCCTCTTTCCTAAAGACTGGAGACCTGCCTGTGACCAGCTCTAGGTGGGGGAGGAGGAGAGAACACTTATCTTTGAATAAAGATTGAAGTACTTAGTAATATATTGGTTTGGACACTCTAATAGAAAGATGCTAGTGCTTTCTATTGCCTATAAGTGACCCCAAAAAAGCCATATCCAGTGGCAGGGGTAGAGTTACCCACACTGAGCAAGTTTAAAGAGACAGGGAGAGAAAATATTAAAATTGCTTTTATAACTTTACCCTGGAAGTATGCTTCCTCAATGAATTGGTCCTATCACAGCAGGAGTAGTAGATGTGTTTCTATAACCCATCTTCCATGAGGTACCTAAAACATGGTGAATCAGAATCTCCCCACACACGGATAGGAGTGAATGCCCAGTCTATGCTGGAATTCCCAGAGATGGGAAAAGAGCAGGGCCCTCTCCTACGTCTATCACCGTGCTGTTGATCTGCATATTGCAATAACTACCCAGTTCTCATATGAAGAATGACAGAGCTAGCCATAGAGTGAATGGAGAAAAGATTGTGAGAACAAGTCTAAAATAGCCCCTGGAAAGCTTTCATATTTCTCAGGCAGGCAGACTCATCCCTTGTATCCCACACAGTCGGAACTTGCCATTTACAGATGCTGATGCCCTTCAGTATAAAGTGATCTCAATTGACTGTCACCGGATCCCTGTGAAATGCAGAGGGCAGATACTATTTATCTGCCTCATACAGAGAATAGTAATAACAACAATAACAAGAGTTACAGAGCACACACTATGTGGCTGGCACTTAGGCTGAATGTCCTACAAGTATCGTATTCATATATAATGCCATGAATTTCTCCACTTTACAGATGATGAAACAGGGTCTTAGGCTAAGTAATTCATTTAAGGTCAAACAATAGAAGATGCAGCTGCAATGTGAACTCAGTTGTCTGTCTCCAAATTCCTAACTTCCAGGCTCTGCCCAGATGAACAAAGTAGAATTCAGACAGTAAGTAACTCACTCAGGGTTCTACAATTAGTAATAATTGACATAGACTGGGTCTTTGTAACTTCTTGTCCTCATCTCATGAGAGATCTTTAGTGGAAATCTTTCACTCTCTCACAGAGAGAGAATTCACTAAACTATAGGAAGAAGATTAAGTAGAAATATTTTTGCCAAGGAAAAAAATAGGCCTCCAAAGATAGTTTACTATAGTTAGTAACACTGTATTAAATATTCGAAAGTTACTAAGAGAGTAGATCTTAAAAGTTCTTATCACAAGAAAAGAATTTTGTAACTGTATGGTGATGAGTGTTAACTAGACTCATTGTGGTGATCATTTTGCAACAGTATATACAAATATCGTATGTTGTACATCTGAAACCAACATAATGTTATATATCAATTATATCTCAGTAAGAAAAAGACAGTTTAATTATATCCATACATTAGAATATTTTGTAGCTAGTAAGAATTTTTAATGAGGATTTTAAAAAACATGCAAAGCATTTTTCCATTGCAAGTAGAAAAAGTAGCTCACAAAATGTTGATGTTTTCAAGTCTGTATGCATATAAGTATCCATATACATATATATACAATTGAATGTAAGTAGCTAGTTATATGCATGTGCTTATGGGGGTATGTGTGATTGCATCTTTTTATTTATTTATTTATTTATTTTGTGAGGAAGATTGGCCCTGAGCTAACATCTGTTGCCAATCTTCCTCTTTTTGCTTGAGGAAGATTGTCGCTGAGCTAACATCTGTGCCAATCTTCCTCCATTTTATGTGGGATGCCACCACAGCATGGCTTGACAAGTGCTGCTAGGTCCACACCCAGGATCCAAACCTGTAAACCCTGGGCCACCAAAGCGGAGCACACGAACCTAAACACTATGCCACTGGGCTGGCCCCCTTGAGTGTATCTTTTTAAAATAGAAAAGTTCAGAATGAAATGCACTAAAGTATTAGCAATGTTATTGCTAGGTGGTGGAATTATGGGTAATTTAAATTTTTTTCCTATACTTATATTTCCCCCAAAAGATCAGCACATGTTCTTTTTGTTCCCTATCAAACAGATTTATTTATTTTTATTCTTTACTTTTCGAGAATTATGTAAATTTTGACAGAGATATAATTTGCAGACCACAAAATTCACTCGTTGTAAATATACCATTAGATGATTGTTATTCAATTTACAGAGTTGTGCTTCCATTATTACAATCCAATTTTGGAACATTTCCATCACTTGAAAAAGATTCCTTGAGCCCATTTCTAGTTGCTGTCCATTCCCACTCCCCAGATGTAGGCAATCCCTAATCTTTCTGTCTCTATAGATTTGCCTTTCCTGGACATTCATATAAAGGAAATCACCCAATATGTGGTCTTTTTTGGTCTGGCTTGATTTATGTTCTTTCAAAGAAAGAAAAAGAATAACTATTCATGATTCTTTGCCTTTCCCATCAAAACCAAACAAAATCCCTATTTTCTTCCTCTTCATAATAAAATTCCTCTCTTCTTCCTCTCCATATCAGGATAACCATCAACAGCTCCCCCTTTGCTTCTGTAGTTCTTGACCAACAACCAAATCCCTTTCAGACCACAGGAATAATTTGTAGAGTAGAAAGTTATTCCTGACATTTCAAGGATCTCTTCTATCCTTCCTCCTCACAAGTTTCCCTATTTTTACATAAAAAAACCAAATTTACAGCTGTTTTGTTCTTATCATTCGGGCTGCCATTTTTGACAAGCGTTCTCCTCTCCTTTTATTGACAACCAGTGACACCATCTCTGAGGTGCAAGAGCTTTGGAATCAGATAAACCTGAATCCGGTTCAGGGCCCCTGCCCCCCTCCAGTAGCTGTGCTCTCCTGAGCAAGGTGTCCACCCCTCCTGAGGCCCAGTGTCCTAGTGAGGATCTGGAGTTACTGGAACCTAACTTCAGGGCTGGATGAGGAATTGTGTGTGCTCTGGGTAAGCTAATGATTGTTGGCGTTCCTTCGAAAGGACATTCTTTAAAAAATTTTCAACTTCTATTTAGAGGAAAAGCAGAGCTCCACGTAGCAAAACAAAAGCCTTGCAGTCCGTTAAACAGACAGTCCTTCAAATGCACGTTAGACTCCTTGGGGTCTCACTCGCACCCCAAGCAGCTCATTCGCGTCTTCCTTCCAACCCAATCCACACTCTCCCTGAACGTACTGATAAATGTAATTTTCTCTATTTCATTACAGCTTCAAAGATATTTGTCCCTCCTTGTGGAGCAGTGCCCTGGACATGTGTCTTTCCGGCTCTGCTTCACAGAATGTTCTGAAGAGTAAATGAGATAACACATGTAGAGAACTCTGCACAATGTCTGACACTCAGGGGATGTTGAATAAATGGTGACTATTAATAGTATCACAGCCAAAAACTATGGCAACTCTGAGCCTCTGTGTAATGATAAGTCACGTGCAGTCCTTTTTTCTTCTAACTCCTTACTTGTAAGCATTCTCTGAGTAAAGGCATTTCGAGAAAGCATTTGGTGACCCCGAAACATTCTCAAGAGCTCTCTGATGCCTTTATAAATAAATCTTTTTTTTTCTTTTTCTTCTCCCCAAAGCCCACCAGTACATAGTTGTGTATTCTAGTTGTGAGTGCCTCTGGTTGTGCTATGTGGGACGCCGCCTCAGCATGGCCTGATGAGCGGTGCCGCATCTGCAGTCAGGACCGAACTGGTGAAACCCTGGGCTGCCCAAGCGGAGTGAGTGAACTTAACCAGTCGGCCACCGGGCCGCCCCAATAAATAAATCTTAATAAATATAGGAGATTCATTTCGCCCTCATACCTCTACCATAAAAAAATAACAACATAAACACCTTTGGTAATCTTTGTACAGTGTAACACTTTAAGTGTTATTTACCTGAAACATGACAGGAATTAACAGGATGGAGGTCAACTGGGGGACAAGTACTGAGTAGGGAGGTGTTGCTGAGGGAACGGTGGCAGGTCTGAAACCAGATCCTGGCATTTGAGCAGAGGGGACAAGGCAAGTTCTTTGGAGGACTTTTATTAGGATAAAAGCATGCCAGAGTGCACCTGCTGTTTCATTCTCTCCAGTCTCCTTGAACCTCCTCTGTGCAGGGGAGTGAGGGGAGGGCAGGAGAGAAAAAAAAGTAAGGAAAGCAATGTTGTGTTTCTTTCCCTATTGTCTACCCCTTAAATGCACACCATAAATATCAAAACAGTGCTTGGTAGTAGTCCAAAAGATTTAACTTGTCCTCAAATTCCTAAACAACCATCAGAGCATAATTTGATTTTCGGCAGTGTAACTGAACAACTTCTGGGCTTAACATTTATCGTGAACACTTAAAAGGGACAGGCCGTAGTGACAACCCATTCAAGACTCCAGCCGTGGAGAAAGTGGTGTGTGGGATCAACCAACCAAGTTAACCCAAGAGTCTTGGGATCTTGCCCAGCACTCCCCAAACCTTAGTTCTGTTTGTGGCCTCACTGCTTCCCCTTCTTAATTGTGTTTCTTTTCATCATGCAAATAATGGAAACCCAAGCAGGTCCAAGGTTCAAGGCCAGAGACTTCAGTTTGTCATTCCCTCAGTTACCTCTGGTCACCATTCTGGCCCACTGGCCTCCCCTCCCTGCCTTCAACCATGCCTGCACTACCTCTCCATTCCATCCGAGCCCTTTTCACCCTCCAGGAGAACTGTCCCCTGGATTCCACACCGAAAGACCACTGTGGGCCTTCCCAGCCCAAGCCATGACAGCCTCCTCTCCATCCCTTCGTAAAGGTAAACAGGAAAGGTGAGTAAGAAACTGCCAGCAAGTTTTGACAGCTGCTGAGGAAGACTAATGGGTTTCTAAGGAAACGGAGAGGCAGCAGCCATTTTAGTGGCATTTGCTGTATGAAAAATATGTAGACACTGACATCCCCCTACCCCCTACCCGTGCGCCTTCCCTCCCTCGACGCTCCAGAGGCCTCGAGGTGAGGGGTGGGGCCCAGGTCTCTCCGAGCCGCAGCAGCCACCTGTCGCAGGTGGCCGGCCACCTGGGGTCGCCACCTCGCCCCCTCCCCGCAGCGGGCGGGACGCGGGGCTCCCCACCCCCAGGCGCCGCAGTGCGGCGGCGGGCGGGCGGCTCCGGCCCTCCCGGTCCCCGCGTCCCGCCCCTCGGGTCCCCCCCTCGCCGGCCCCCCGCCCGGCAGGCCCGCTGGGAGGGCGGGCCCGTCGCAGGCGCGAGGCGGGCCCGGAGGAGCGGGTCGGGGCGGCCGGCGAGGCGGAGGCAGAGGCAGCGGCAGCGCGAGCGCGGGAGGTCGCCGCCGCCGGGGACACCGCGCGCCGCTGCCCAACATGGTCGCTGCGCACGCTGCCCATTCTTCCTCGTCGGCCGAGTGGATCGCCTGCCTGGATAAAAGGTAGCTCGGAAGGGCCCCCCGCCGGCCGGGCGCTGCGGCGCTGCCCCTGCCCCTGCCCCGAGACCGGCGCTGTGGGAGGACGGTCCCCGAGCGGGCGGGGGGCTGAGGGTCCTGGGCCGGGCTGCAGGGGGACACAGACCCCAGCCTCTCCCGGGGCGCCACCCGCACTAGATTTTTACACGTGGTGGAGAGATGCAGCGCAGTGGTGGTGGTGGGGTTGGGGGGGCACCAGCCTCTGCGATCCCCCGCCCCTCCTTCACATTTCTTGCTCCCCGCCCACCCGCGACTCCGGGCGCCGCTCTTGGGTGGGGGGTTATTTTCTCTTGACATCACGGGACAGAAGAATATATTCATACCTTCTTTCCGCTGTTCAGACCATTAGGGGTAAATGTGATTTAAGTTTTAAGGAAGGGTGGGGGCAAAGGCAGGTGCAGAGTAACATTCTTTTTTTTTTTGTTCCTGAAAGCAGAGTGTGAGGGACCCTAGTGGAGCTGTCAAGTGCCTTGCTGAAATTCTCAGCTTCTGCCCCCGCAGTCGCTTGCTCAAGGTCTGTGTTAGAAAGGTCACGCGGGAGACTGCTTTCGTCTTAATACTTGCTTCTCGGAAAAAGACCCTTACTCGAAAAACATTAGAACCGTAAAGCATTGTAACTCCCGAGGACAGCTCTGTATAAAGAGGGTGCTGCGTGGAACAGCGGACTGCAATTGTTTCCAGGCTCTGATAGCATTATTTTCTGTTTGTCCAGATTGTGGGTTTAGCAGCAAATATCACACAGTATATTAGCAATTATAGTTTATTACCTTGATTAAAAGATGATGCATCTGAACTTTTAAGAACTAAGACATTTTGCAGAGTGAACTGCCTGTGAATTTCTGAGTTTGATGCAGTAGGCAGTGATTCATGTCTTGCAGTGATCTGCGTGACATCTCTATTTGCATTTGTGCGAAATGTTTTGCGCTCTGCCATATTGAAATTTTTTACAATTAGCAGATTCATAACCAGATCAAACTTGAAAATCTTAAGTGTGACATATTCTGTATACTTTACTATTGTAGGCCTTTGTTGAAAGAAATTAAGTAGCAATTTGAGAAAAGCTAAATGTGGCTCATTTGAATAACTTAATATATCTGAGAAATAATCTTTACTTTCAGTTACCACGCAGTAGCAAGATTTTTTGGCAGGCAGTGCCCTATTTACGTCTGAAATGATGTGTACTAATATTAGAAGAGTTGCACACGATAAATAGTAAGAGGATTGAAGTGATGGTTAAATCATACAGAATTATGTAAAGGGACTAAGAACATGTTTAAGTGAAGAGCCTGCTAATGTGATAAGTAATCTAAATGTAATAGTTTAGGAAAGATGAATTATAAAAGAAGAGAAAATCAAGCTCTTGTACTTAACCATAAACACTAGTGCTTCCGCGTCAGTGAATTTTTTAGATAATAGATTACATATTTCTATTTGCAGAAATGCATGGTATGCCATTTTTTGTCATTTTTAGTCAGAAAACAGGGCAAAATCATAGAGCAATGCTAACACATGGGGTATGTTTGACTCTGTCTTTTCATAATGTGTATTTGCCCAAATGATTTTGTCCGGAATGGATTTTCTATTCATAATGGGGAAAAATCTACAAGGGGAAAGGAAACAACCCTCCACAAAAGCTCTAGCATTCAGGGAGTGCGGGAGAGTGGGCAGGTCAATAAGTTAGGGGTTTTAGGCCCAGAGCTATCACCAGCTCTGATCTTAGACATGTCACCTTTATTTCCTCGAGTTTCTGAAAAATGAGGATGGAATTGTCTGTCTTCCCAAGGATTAGTGGACCAAACAAGAAAAACATTGTGAAAGTTCTTTGAAAACTGTGAGGTGCCATGTAAATTTTTTACTTTATGATGTTGAGAACCTTGCATCTTCTGCTGGTATTCCTTTGAAGAAGAGTTGAGGAGTGGCAGTCTAATTGTAAGCGGGCCTTGGGGTACGTGTTGTGAAGTTGCATTTTTACTTAGATTGTCTGTTAGTTTTTTAGGGGAGGAGGAAGATGAAGGGTGCTGACGGAAGTTGGCTGGGGAAGCCCCCTCAAGTCACTCCTTAGTGGGACACTGCTCTCCATATTTCTGAGAAGGGCAATCTTGACACCCTCTTCCAGGCACTGTGTTGGTCATTGGGGATGCAAGAAAACACAAGATGAGAGCTGCTTATTGACTTGGGGGTGGGATCGTAGAACTACATAAACAACCACCCACAATGCAACGATAAGTGCTTTAATGGAGATGTAGGAAGTGCTGTGGGGATGCAGAGCAGAGAGTCATCTGCTCTGCCAGGGGTGCTTCCCACACGTTCCTGCCTGGGCCTTGGAAGTTGAGGGGGATTGTATCAAGTAGAGAATTTGGGGAGGGCATGCCAGGCAGAGGGAGCAATGTGAACAAAGACACACAGCTGAGGCATAAAAATATGCTAATTTCTTCCCAACCACAGATTTCTCTTATGATCACCTAGAGTATAGGAATGTATGTTCTATTTTTCTAAAACTTGTGATTATGGACATTTTCAAGCATACACATGCAAAAAAGAGGGAATAGTGCACTGAACCCCTGTGTACTATTCAGAAATCTGATGCTGGGACCTTTTCCACAGCTGGGAAATGTAGTTTAGGTATATGCATCATGCAAATGGCAGCTGTTGTGGATAGCTAGAGAAAGAGCAACTGAGGGGTCGGAAATAAAAAGGGGAGTTAAAGTAGAAAGTCTGCACCAGTAAAGAAATATGTAAACACGCAAAACAAAACAAGTATCATAAAGCCTTAGAAATGTTGTTAGGTCTGCCTAGAAGGTTGTCATAGACAAGCAATGCTGTATAAACTTGTGTGTGGGGAGGGGGTTGAAAAATATGTAGATATGTGGATTAGGTTAAAGAAAGAAAATCCAAAACTTTTTATGTTTCAGGAACCCAAGTTCTTGGGCTATGGTGGGACCAAGGAGATGAGAGTGTATGAATACTAATCTTAAAATCAGAATGACATTGAATATTTGTATGGATGAAAAGACACTGAAAGAAGTGTCAGTGGACATATTGTTAAACTAAAACAAATGTATCACTATCTCCTTGATCTTACAATTTTTTCTGAGCAGAGATGGTAACTAGAAACATATTATGTACATAGTACCCACTATTTGGGATTTGAGATATGTGAAATGTCTTTTTTTTTTTTTTATGTGCTGGCCACTGTTTAATTTTAGTGAAAATTTTTTTCCTGTAAGACTTTCAGTTTGCCACCTGTAAATTTAAGAACCATTTATAGGTCGTAATTCTCACGGTTGGTAAGGGAGTGTGATGAAGAGACTACACATCTGCACAAATGTAGAGTGAATCATTGCTGATATTTGTCACTGTGGAGCAGGAGTTGGCAAACTGTGGCCCGTGGGCCAGATCTGGCAGCTGCCTGTGTCTCTCCTGCGCTAAGAATGGTTTTTACATTTCTGAATGGTTGGAAATAAATCAAAAGAAGATTAATATTTCGTGACCCATGAAATTCAAATTTCAATGTCTGTAAGCAAAGCTTTGTTGGACCACAGCCACACGCATTTGGTTACATATTATCTAAGGCTGCTTTCATGCTACAGTGGCAGGGTTGAGTAGCTGCAACAGAGACTGTGTGGCCCACACAGTTTGAAGTATTTACTATGTGGATCTTTTTTTTTTTTTTTCTGGGGAACATTGGCCCTGAGCTAACATCTGTGCGAGTATTCCTCTACTTTATATGTGGGTTGCCGCCACAGCATGGCTGACGAGTGGTGTAGGTCTGCGCCTGGGATCCGAACCTGTGAACCTGAGCTGCCGAATTGAAGTGCGTGAACTTAACCACTACACCAGCAGGCCGGCCCCACTATGTGGATCTTTGAAGAAAAGTTTGCCATCCCCTATTAGAGATGAAAGAATCCAGCAAAGTCACTGACAGAGAAACCACTGGAGATGACAGAAATTGTCTTCGTCTGGGAAGGAGTTCACGATGTTTGGCTTCTTGTTCTTCAGTTAGTTAGTATAGCTTGGAGGGAGGTCCTCAGTTGATTGGCTTCTTTAAGGACCCCTGGTGATCATAGGCCAAAGCAGATAATGAAGGTAACATGGTTTGGATGTGTAAAAAAGGTTATCATCTTTCAAAACACCTGAAGAATTTTTTAAATTATTGTTTCATTTAAAAAATGCTTCTTACAGTGTCTTTGCATCTGACTGGATTCCCGTTTAATGAGAGTGAAAGAAATCAAGGAATAAATTTGTCGAAAACCAAAATGCTTTGTAGCAGACATGGTGAGAAAGGATGACTCAGATATCAAAGAAGCGTCAGACTCAGTACCACCCTTGAAGAATACAGAAGATCAAAGAAGCATGCAGAGCAGAAGGCTGTCACTGGAGAAGGCTGGTGTCTACCCAGGCAGGTCCCAAGGGATGGATGACATTACCCAGGGTTTGGGGCTGGTCTTGCAGTCTCGGAATCCTGATTTGTCAGTGCATCAAGAATTAATACATTTTTCAAGCACCAGATACATAGGCACCAAACTCTCAGAGACTGTAAAAACCAGAAAGTTCATAAAAATAGCATCAGAGAAGTGGACACTCACATCTTTTGGCTAATATATTCCTCCTCTAGGCAAGCAGTATGGGAAATGCAGTTGTTATCAGAAGCCCATGCTGAGCATTTGCTATGAGAAGCAAAGCTGCCTTGAGATCAGGGCAGTTACAACTTCTAGCCAGCTCATTCTCCTCCTAGAATAACAGAGCCCGGGCATTGAATTATAATCAGAAGATAGCTCTAGAAACCTTCAGGACAGCTTGGTTGTCACCTCTTCCAGTTACATGATCATTACATCCCATAGCACTGTTTGTCCAACGCTGTAACCACACAAGTCAGGCTCCATCACAATTGCCTGTCTACTTCTATTTTTGCATCATTTGATGTCAGCCCCTCTATTTTATTCATCATTTTATCTCCAGCCTCAGTGCAGCACCCCGACTGCAGAAGGTGCTTATGGGATCAGGGTGAGATGGCCAGATGCATCCTCCTCCTCTGGGATGGAGCGGCCTCTGCAGCCTTGCAGGGAGCTGCTTCCACTGGCCCCCCTTTCCTTGGAAAGGGCTTGGATGGGCACCATCAACATTTGTCTCTGCTGCTCCTTTTGTGTTTCTTTGGCTGATGTGAATGCTTTTTTTAAAAAATGACAGTACCTAGCTCTATTCTAATCTATTATCAAAAAACACGTTTGTTATGGAAAATTTTAAAATATGCAAAAAGAAGAGAGAACAGTATAATAATTCTCTTGCACACCCCCACCCCCAACAATCATCCACTCACAGCCAATCTTGATTTATTTATACCCCTTGTTATATTCATCCCCCGCTGCATCCAGGATTATTTTGATGCAAGTCCCAGATGTAGAATTATTTCATCTGTAATTATTTCAGTATATGTCTCTAAAAGGTAAGGACCCGGGCCGGCCTGGTGGCGCAGTGGTTAAGTTAGCATGTCCTGCTTCAGCAGCCTAGGGTTCGCTGGTTTGGATCCCGGGTGCAGACATAGCACTGCTTGGCAAACCATGCTGTGGCAGGCGTCCCACATATAAAATAGAGGAAGATGGGCATGGATGTTAGCTCAGGGCCAGTCTTCCTCAAAATAAAATTAAAAAAAACAACAACGAAAAAGAAAGGGCTCTTTATAAGGAAAACAGTACCATTCTCACACATTTAAAGTTTTTTTTTCTGTTTCTTTTTTTTAATTGAGGTGACTGGTTTATAACATTATATAAATTTCATGTGTACATCATCATATTTTGACGTCTGTATAGATTACATTGTGTTCACCACCAACACCTTTAAAAAATTGACATTAGTTTGCTAGTAGAACCAAATGTCCAGTGTTCAGATTTCCCCATTTATCTCATAACTTTTTTTTTTTCAGTTTGTATTAGGATGTAAATTAGTTGTATTTAGTTGATACATCTCTGAGTCTTTTTTAATCTCTGGGTTCTCCCTCTCTCTCTTTTTCTTCCTTGTAGTAAATTTGTTGAAGAAACAGGTGTTCTTTAACAGTCTGAATTTTAGTTATACCTCCATGGTGTCTTTTAATATGTCCCTTTGTCCCTTGTATTTCCTGTAAATTGGTGTTTGGATCTAGAGCTCAATTAGATTTAAATCAAAAAATGATTTTTTGGCAACAGTACTTCACAGAAGTGTTGTATACTTGCATCCTGAGGCACATAATGTCAAGTGATCCTCTTTTTGTGACATTAGTGTTATGTTGCTTTTAAAGTTTACTGCTTGGCAGTTATCTTATTTGCAACTTTTTGGGGGACATCTCATTGTAGCCCTCAATACTTGGGAACACATGACCTATATGTGTGGAGCAGTGAGAGGACAACACAACCTAATGTGTAATCAGGCTTAAATTTGGTGGTGCTGATTCTCCCTGCCCTAGGATTTTAGGAAAGGAAAGATTCAGCCAGAACTGGTCCCCTTAGACTGGAGGCATGTGGGGGATGGTGTGCCCACAGAGCAATGGGCCTGAGAGAAGGGTGCCTGGTCCCTCACACCCATGGCCTTGCAGCCTGGTCTCCTGCAAACAGCCTGAGAGCCCGAGTCTTCAGTGAAAGAGTGGTGCTCAGCAGAGCAAATGCTGCCTCCTTGTCTAGTTTGGATTCTCCCAAATGGATTTCTGGCTCCTCCAATGTGGGTGATACTGGCAGATCCCTTTTAGTTTGAATTTCCTATGAGTTTATAAGATTTCATAGCCCTTCCACAGTAGCTGCTTATCCTCCTGTTCCACCTCCCAATCCCAAAGCAGCTAGTTTTTCTTTACTAAGATTTAAACCCATCTGTATGCATCTTGAAGAGTGCCAGGGAAGAGTGAATCTTCCTCCAGTACTTTCAAATCACAGATGAGGGCAAGGGAGAGGAGAACCGACTTAGGAGTACTGAGAGGCTGAGGAAAGAGAAAGAAGATGGAAATAACTGGATGGGAAGGATGACAGAGAAAGACCTAGCCAAACAGATGAAAGCAAATGTCTGACTGGCTGGACTGGAGGCACCTGGCTACCGTGTTTACTCAGCTGCATCCGTGTGCATCCGCTTGCTTCCCCTGCATGAAAAGAAAAACAAAGTGCTGTTATGACCCTCTTTTCTCTTCATTCATGTTCTTTCTTGGAGCACCCATCCATTTCCTGTGTTTGCCTATACAAATTACTTAAATTCTCTATCCTTGGTCTATCTTCTAAAGCAGATGCATTTTTCTCTCTCCATTGGATATTCTCACATCAAATATTCCATTAATATTTTGGGCCAGGTATTGTTTTCCTTAACCTCCTCTGCTATAGAGGTTGGAAAAAAAAATGCTTATCTTCCCAGCCTCCCTAGAGGCTAGGTGTCCATGTGACACAGGTCTGTCCAATGAGACACAGCAGAAGTCTACTAGAGACTTCTGCGAAAGTTCTTGCTTTACTGATGAAAGACACAGATGTATTTGATACTACCCTCTTCTCTTCCTGGAATTATGACCTGAGGCCTGGGCCTATGGCAACCATATTATAATCCCAGAAGGAAAGGCCGGAAGAAACACACTCCAGGTCTGACTTTGTTCAGCTACTGAATTTAGATCAGTAGTTGCTCACCTTCAGATTTTTTGTTTTGTGAAGGAAAAAACCCACCCTATTTCTAGAAACCACTCTTTGTCAGGGTTTCTATCATTTACTGTCAAAATTATCCCTAAACTAATAAGTTGATACTCAACTTGTCTAAAGCTGACTTCATCCTTCTTAACTCTCCTCTCCATTAGTTTCTCCTCCTTACTTTCCTTTTTTATTAATGACAGTACTACTCTCATTCTCAAAACTTTAATGTTACCCACATCTTCCCTTTCCTATGTTCCTTTTTTACATTTAACCTGTGACCAGTTCTTCTCTTGACCTTCATATTCTACTGCTTTATTTCAGTGCCTTATCATCTGGATCTCAGTCATCTCATTGTTTTCTTCTTCCAATCTGGAAAGCATGATATATTCAAATCAGCTTTGTTTCAGGGTCAGCCAGACCTGGATTCAAGTTCTGTCATCTCCACCCCTTAGTCATGTGATCTTGGTGAAGTTATTAACCTATGGTAATGGCTGTATTGAGGTTTGTGGGCTAATACGAGTGTAGCTGCATGGTCTTCTCTAAGTAGAGAGCATGGTGTAGGGGTTAAGAGTTTGGGAGCTAAGCTGTATTGGTTAAAATTCAAGTTTTGATTTTATTAATGGTGTAGCTCTGGAAAGGTTATTCAGTTTAAGTAGTTGTTTTGTAGATCCTTGGAATTTTCTATGTAGACAGTCTTGTTTGTGAATTTTGGCAGTTTTACTTATTCTTTGTGATCTTTATGTCTTTTAATATTTGTTTTTCTTGTTTTATTGCATTGGCTAGGATTTCCAGGACAAAGTTGAACAGAAGGGGGTGAGAATGGACTTGCTTGAATCAAGAAACAATTCTTTTTTCTCTATTTTTTTCTTTTCTTTCTTTTTAAAAGAGCTTGTGTAATATTGATGTTATTTCTGTTTTAGATATCATCTGGCCAGGAGTTTTCTGTGTAGGAAGCTTTTTGATGACAAATTCAATCTCTTTAGTAGATAGAGGACTACTCGGGTTTTCTGTTTCTTCTTATGTCAGTTTTGATAAGTTGTTTCAAGGAATTTGTCCATTTCATCCAAGTTATCAAATTTATTGGCATAGAGTTGTTCATAGTATTCTCTTATTATTTTTTTAATGTCCTTAGGATATGCCGTGATCTTCCCTCCTTCACATACCTTAGAATTTTGTGTCTGCTCTCTTTTTTTCTTGGTTAGTCTTGCTAGGAGCTTCTCAACTTTGTCAATCTTTTAAAAGAACCAGATTTTAGTTGATTTTCTCTATTTGAGTAATTCACTGATTTCTGCTTTTTAAAATTTTCTTTATTCTACTTACCTTGGGTTTAACTTACTCTTCTTTTTCTGCTTCTTAATGTAGAAACTTAGATAGTTAATTTTAAACTTTCCTTCTTTTATAATAAAATTATGATTTCTCATGATCAACACAAAGAAGGAAGCACAAATATTTCATTATTCAGTGTTTACAAATGAAAACTATTTCTGCCAGAGAAGAACAATTAATCAAGCTGATACTGGGACCTGTTGACCTCTCAACCTCATGGAGAAGATACTGTGCAATGTGATGAACAATATCCTTCACAATATCTCAACAGTGAATTCAGCAATGGGTTTCATAGGGTTTTCAATATATCTTGATAGTGTAATGCCAAAGGAGAGTATTTCTCCTAGGTGGCCTACAAGTTTCTGATGGTCTAATTTAATCCCAGGATGGATTTTAGGATATTTTAGAAATGGATTTAGAAATTACTTCTCTTTCAGGAAATCCTTCATAAATACTGTTTTTCACATCAAGCTATTGATAATTATTAAAAGTGAGTAGCAGTGACTTTGAAGTAGTATTTCCCAATAGATACCTGGAGTGTTGCTATTCTGTGTTGTTGGTTAGATGAAGAGTAGTATGACTTTGGACTCAAACCAGACTCCTTCTTCTAGTTACTGATTGGCTACTTATTGAACATGTTACAGAAAACGTTGAATTCTTGAATCTTACACATTTTCTTTATCAACTCCTTAAACAAGCTTGAGATATAAGGAAGTTCTATCACCAATGTCCCTTGCTCTTCCTTTTGTCACACCTCTGCCTCTCTCTTTCTCCCTGCCTCATGGTCTTTTCCTCCTTCCATAACCCTAATGTGCTGTAGGAAAAGGATTTGATCTTAGTCATTGACTCTCCTACTGTTCATTCACGTGGAGATTTTACTCTGCTTTCCATGTATCTGATATTCTTGCTGGGGATAGCTTAGTGAGAAAAACTGACAAGGCCCCTGACCTCATGAATTTAAATACCAGTTGAGAAGACATTAATTAATTCAGTCAGTCATTCAAAAACTATTTATTGAGTACCTACTATATGGTGGATACTGTTGCACGTGGTGAGGAATACAGTGGTGAACAAAACAGGACAAGTTAGGTGGTAATAAATGCTATGAGTCCACAGGTAAGAGGAGATAGAGTGATGGAGTAAGGAGCAGACAAATCCTATACTACAATGTCAGATAGTGATAAGACCCACGAAGGAAGACAAAGCAGAGAAAGGGGAAGAAAGTGAGGGGTGCTGATATTTTAGAGAGGGTGGGCAGGTCTTTCTACAGAAGTAACATTTGATCAAAGACCGTGAATGAGCTGAGAGGCCACCTGGTATGAATTTAAATCAGTGTAATCCATGCTTTACTAAATAAGTAGATGAGGTATTTTAGAAAACATGGGTTGGGCAACACTACAGGAGATTCACAGGAGAGAAACACAGTAGGGAAGAATTGGGTTTTTCCCTACACAGAAGGAGGAAAACTGAGTTTTTCCTTTATAGTATCTATAGTATATTATTGATTTGGTTGATGTAATAGACAAAAGTAATTTCAGAAAATGTTGAAAGGGATAAATTTTGAAATTTTGGTTTATCCTTTAAATATTATTATTTAAAGATGTTTAAAATACTGTTCACTTTTGGGGCTGGCCCCATGGCTGAGTGGTTAAGTTTGCGCGCTCTGCTGCAGGCAGCCCAGTGTTTCGTTGGTTCGGATCCTGGGCGTGGACATGGCACTGCTCTTCAAGCGACGCTGGGGCAGCGTCCCACATTCCACATCTAGAAGGACCCACAACGAAGAATATACAACTATGTACTGGGGGGGCTTTGGGGAGAAAAAGGAAAAAAATAAAATCTTAAAATACTGTTCACTTTAGTTCTTCTTTATAATAATTTTTGAGGAAAAAGAAAGTTACCCCTAGAGAACTGATGAGTGTTATACAGATCAGGAAAAGTACTATCATTTAAATGAGGTTCTAAAGATACTGTGTGGATGCTGATGGCTGACTGGTAGTGGTATCAGCATCTCCATCCTACTGATGGACTTCGGGTTTCATGTATAGGCAGCTTACTTTTATCAGTGATGATTTGTCTCGTACCTCTGCAGGGTCAGAGGCCTAAGATAGACCTCTCAGGCAGCTGGACCAGAGCAAGAAAATGGTCCTGAATACCTAGAAACTCCAACAATTTCTCATTTTGAGGATTTGTTCACTACCTTAAACAACTTTTCTATCACTCTACCATTTGCCTTTTGGTAATGTTTTTGTATTGAATTCTTACCATATTTTTCTCATCAACTAATTAGATGATACAGCAATATGTATATAAATTTTTTCATGTCAAAAATTGCAGACAGCTGAGAACAGTTAAGTATCTGTGATGATATTAAAGTACCATGCGTGCAGCAGACTCCGTGTGGATATTCCCTGGTGGTATTTGAAGATCTGATTTGTAGAGTTAGAGCTATCTAGTCGGTAGCCAAGTTTTACATTTTATTTACTGAAAATAATGTAAATACTTAGACCAGGAGTTCCTGTTTCATTATCCAGATCATTGGAGCATAAATAGGGGAGCCCTCTACCAATAGAAAAAGGTGCGATTACAGAAGATGCAACAGGACCATATAATAAGGCACCTTCATCTGTAAGGCAGATCTCCAAAGCATGGCCAGACTTAGAATGGGAATAGAATACAGTTTTATTGTGCTCTTTCCTCTCCCGTGCCGTGCTGTAACTGTACCTTATCAGCTGGTGAGTGCGCCTTATCTTTTCCTCAATTGGATTTTACGTTATCTCTATTGCTTCGCTTCCTGCCTTTTTAGCACTTTATTGGGTATTTATCTTAACCACTTTAGAGGTTCGTTTTAGAATTCAGCATTCAACAGATTATGGCTATCAAAGTAAAGCTCATTTTTAAAAGACCCTTTGTGTTTATATGATTAATATTTTTTTGTCTCTATCATTAGAAGTCCTAACCGTAAATATCCACAGGAGAAATGAGCAATGACGCTCCTCCTCGGAGGAACTCACAGAAATCGGAAGTGGACATTACTTAAGCCTGTGTTGTTTTGGGTTACCTGAAAGAGAATCATAAAGTAGTTAAATTGTAAAATTGAAATGATTAAAACATTTGTATCTTTTGTTCATCACTTTTAGGGAATGAGTGTGGATATTAGGGAGAAGGGAGTGTGAACAGTAAGAAAACAACAGGATGGAGTGATTTTAAAGATCCTGGGAAATTATCTAAAAAGGAGCTTCTCTTTTTTCCATTTTAGTTGGGTTAACCTTGATTTTTAAAAATTTACTCACTAACTATTGATTTTCACCTGCTTTAAAGAATTTTGCAGTCTAATTCTGCCACATAGTCTTATGCCACTAGAATAGCATTTGAATTTGCCTTTTGAATTTATTCTTTTGAATTGGGAAGGAACAGAGATATAAAATTGATTTTATGTGTTGAATTCTGCTTATTTCTATAATTATATAGCAGAAACTTCATCGATGGGAGTTTTATCTTGTAGGATTTGTATTGAAGGAATTAAAAGAGATTTTAAAAAATGAAAAATGAGTAATGAAGGAAATTTTAGGAGAAAAGAAAACATTAAAAAAAAGAGCCCACTGATGTTTAGATGCTAAAACAGGTCTCTGAGACAGCAGCACGACTCCTTCGTGTGCCAGCTGACTCAGTTGCTACCACCACATGCCTTTCTCTCCCGTGGGTTTGTGAGAGCTGTTGCTGGCTTACAGCTCAGAGCGACAATATGCACATGCTCCCTGCTTCTTTCTGAGAGTGTTACATTGACAATTTCTGAGAGTATTGACGTGTCCTTCTCCTTCCCGGAAGGAAATGACAGAAGCTTATGAAAAGTAATGGACTATGATTTAAAGTACATTTTAATTGCACTTTAATCAAAGAATTTCTGGCTGAGGATTATTAATTTATTTCTGCATTTATGGTCGTAAAATGTTAGTGTGTTTTCCTATAGAATTTTTTGTATGCGTATTTTTTTAAGCTGTTTGAGCTCATACTCTAAGATTTTATACCTCTTGAAATTAATATTATAGGATCATGTTCTTGGGTTATTAAAAATTCTTTGTAAATATAATTTTTATTGGCTGAAATGATATGGCTTAAGTTTTCCCTTGTTGGACAATTAAGACATTTAAAAGCGATTGTTGCTGTTATATGTTATCATGCTATAACCTTTTATATTAAGTTTTTCCTGTGTTTTAGATTGCTTTCTTAGAGTAGAGATATCCATAGAACTAAAATTAGTTAATGTATGTGAAGAGATTTAAGATTTTGGATACATATCTTCAAATTCCTTTCCATAGAGACGGTAACATAGCTGCTATTATCTGTATTTTGCGAATAAGGAAACTGAGGTTTGGAAAAGTTAAATTACTTCCACAGGGTCATAGAGCTAGGAAGTGCCAGGGACCGACATAGGATGAAACCCCATTCCCTTTCCACTATAACAGTGCTTCAAATATGTTCCTTGCAACATTACTAGATAGTGCAAAGAAAAAAAAGGCTCATGATAAAAAATTTGGGAAACGTCAAGTTAAAATTAAATAAGATCTTTTCAAAAGTCCTCAGAGCCCTGGGCATCACCATAAAGATGATATGTGGCTATAGATGGAGAACTGTGTGCTCCGGTCCCCCTTCCTGCAGCCCTCCGCTCTCTCACCGCACTCGGCCTCTCCTCCCTGCACCCCCTGTGGATATCTCAGGTGCCCTGGGGTTGCCAGGATGGCAGTCCACTCTAAGTTTTACCCTTAACTCTGTCTTCCCACTCTGAGCAAGCTTCCAGGGGCTATGGAAGGAGTCATCGTCAACCCACTTGGTGGACCCAGGTGTCCCTAGTTGATTGTTTCTAGTCTCCTTCTCTGTCCAGTCTTTTTGGGTTGACAGTTCTCCCCTGAGCCCCAAGAGATCTGCCCTCCAAGAGGCCAGATCTCTTCAATGGAACCAGTAGGACAGACACCTTGGCCCACACCTGGAGGTGGACACACAATGGTAGGGCACTGCCCTGCATTTCTGTTTTCTATCTTGCATCTGTTTCTTTGGAACCTTCCCATCACAAACTTCCTAACCATTGATGAAGTAATTTGAGCTAATGTGTTCAAGAGTTTAATGTGCTATCCCTTGCAGAAATGTTTGTCTTTTAAGAAAAGATTCCTAGAGATGTCAGAGCTTTAACCGAAAGGAAATCAGGGTGAAACTCACTCAAGGATATCTGTCTGGTGGCTCTTTTGAGTCTCATCTTCCAGATGTGTGCCTTCTATCCAAGCCCTAACCCTGGCACACCTACCCAGGACATACCATTTCCCAACCATTTTGGCCATGTAAGGATTTTCTGTACATGTTTTCTAAATTACAATAACCTCAAATTACCCAGAGTTCTGAAAATCTGCTGAAATTGTAAAGTTGATCAGACTACTCTGTTTTAGAACACAAGATTAATTTCTGGATATACCACGATAAAAAAATGGCTGAAAGCCAAGCAGTCTAATTATTTACAGTTATCCAGCATCATAGAGAAATTTCATACACTTTATCCCAATTAATCCTCCAAACTTGATGTAATTTAATAATTCTGCTCGAAATGGTATTGAATGGTATTTGTGAGTGGTATTTAATGTGGCTGCTTTTCTAAAGCATACTGAATATCATTTTTCTTAGACTTGATGATTGAGGCTCAGTGTATTGAACATAAATTAGTATCCTGTGTTATAATATGGGGATTTTGAAGTATGTGGATTATCTGTTTCAACACGAAATGCCCCAGTGGTTTTTTTAGATTTTTTTATGTTCCGCCTGTTTTTGTTTTGTTTGCCTGACTCTTGCCTACTGCCCAGAAGCTGTCTCTCCTTGCTTGCTGCCCTCTGGGTGTCTGTCCTGTCTCCTTTCCCTGCACAAACATGATATCCTGCTTCTAATCCTTTGGCTTTAGAAGCCAGGTTGGCCGGGTGTATTGGAGCTGTATGTGTAATGCAAGTGCACACATTTTGCCCCTGAGGATTTTCTTCTGAGTAAAGAGTATGAATTTCAGAGTTTTCGTATTTTAAGGCCCAGATTTTGGTTATACAAATTCTTTTAAACTTACATGCTACGTGATCTCTCACTTCTATGATTTTTTCCTTAATAACTGAGGTTTCCGGATAAATATCTTCTGAATAGTTGAGGCATTACTGTAATAAGATTAATTCCTTTATTTAGCAAGTATTTACTGAATGCTTAGGAAACACCTTCTAGGTGCTTAGGATTCTTCAGTGAGCAAAACAGAAGATCTTCACTCTCAGAGAGCTCACATTCTAACAGAGGAAATAGATTTAAAAAACCCAAACAGTAAACATAATAAATAAGTTCCACGTTCTGTTTGAAGGTAATATGTTACAGAAAAAAGCTACAACAACAACAACAAACAAGCAGAGTCCCGTAAGACATCAGGGGTGCTAGTGAGGTCGGCGAAGATTGTGATCTTAAATAGGTCGGTCAGAATATGATTCATTGGAAAGGTATGATTTAAGCAAACAGGCAGGGGAGTTAGCCAAGCGTATGTTTAGGGTAAGAATATCCAGCAATGGGAACAGTCAGTGCAAAGGCCCTGGTGTTGGTGCATGTATGGATTGCTCAAAGAACAGTAAGGAGCCTATTGTGGCTAGAGTGAAGTGAGGAAGGGAAAGGGTAGGGAAGTCAGACAGAGAATAAGGGTAGATCATGTGGGGAACTGACATCTATTATAAAGGCCTTTACTCTGAGTGAAATAAGGAGCCACTGAAGGGTTTTGAGCAGAGGAATGACATAGTTTGACTTGCATTTTTACAAGATCACTATGATAGCAATGTTGAAAAGATGCTCTGGGGGAGAAGGCAATGGTGGAAGAAGGGAGACCTCTTAGGAATACTGCTTAGGAATTACTGCAATAGCAGTAATCCAGATGAAAGATGATGGTGGTTTGGTTAGAGCGACAGTAGTGGAGATGATGAGAAGAAGTAGGGTACATTTTGGAGGTAGAACCAATAAGACTTGCTTATGAATTGAATGTCAGGATGTTTAAGAAAGAAGACTCAGGGATAATTCTAAAGTTTTGGGCCTGGATAATTGGAAGGATCATGGGGTCATCTATTATGATGGGTAAGGCTATCGAATAGGGCAAGTTTGAAGGGAAAGAGGAGTTCAGTTTTGGACATGTTGAGTTTGAGATACCTATTAGATTGGAGATGTTCAGTAGGAAATTGGATATGTGACTCTCGAAGAGAGGTCTGAGCTGGAGATATAAATTTGGGAATCATTAATAAATAGATGATATTTAAAGCCAGGAGATTGGAGAACATCAAGGAAGTGAGTGTTGAAGAGAAGAGGGCCAAAGATTGAGCCCTGCCATTCTCCAGCAAGAGTTCAGGGGGAGAGGGAGTAACCAGCAAAAGAAGCTGTGTAGGAGTGGCCAGTGAGGTAGGAGGAAAACAAGGGAATGTGGAATGTATCTTGAAAGGCAAGTGAAGATGGTTCCAAATATTCAGATAGATCGTATCATGTTGACAAAACATTGAGGGGAAAAAAAAAGCCCACAATCTGGGTTTGATTTGAAGTTTTATATCTTACAGATGACGTGGCTAATAGGTCTACTTTTGCAGCCTGGTTAGCAGTTGGGTGGGTTGCAGACTCTATGCTAGTTCTTGGAATTTTGTTGTGAAGAAGACGACAGGACTGAAAACAAAAATAAAATGTCTCACACACGAGGTGCAGGCCAAATGCATAGCCTGTGGCTTAAACTAAAATACAATCATCCACCTAAAATATGGGTAAGTGGGAAAATCCAGCTAAGGAATGATGAAAAAGCAAGGTGTAGAGATGCAGAGGACAAGAGGTAGGATAACATGAATGCAATTATGAAAACATAGGGTGTTATTTCTCCGTAACAGATGGAGAAAAGAACAGGGAGTCAACATCACCATGATAAATACTGAACAGCAAGGAAGCAAACTATCACAGCTGAGGCATGCGGGCTGCTGTGAAACTCAGAAGTGATATTATCAATAAAGCCAGAGTTGGCAAGTGATTAACAAATAAACAACATATGGCTCATTGGTTGCCATGTCCCTGGAAACATCTCCTCTTGGGAGATAGTGTGCCTCTGTAAATGAGTTTCTGGTTGGTGCACAGTTGCTTTTGATGCATATGACAGTTGTGAAATTGTCACAATCCAGTTTCTCTATGCAGAAATGCTGCTAAAAAGACAGCTATAGAGTTCTGGTTCTGGACAAATGGACTCAATTCTCCCTATTTCTCCCATTAAGTACAACTATAAACCCTGGACATTATAAGTAAAACAAACAGAAAAAGACTCTGAAAGGTGGAGAGAAGATGGCAGACAGGCTTGGACCACTCCATCTGAAGAATGATATAGTGGTGAGTTCCTTTAGTTTTCTTTTTGCCTTATCTATCCCAGACTGGGTGCTGGAGTAGAAAGCAGCTTAGAAACAAAAAAAATACCTCAGGAAAAGCCTGCTGTCTCTAGGACAAGGAAAAAGGGGAAGCCTAACAAGATAGCAAACTTTTAGATAATAACTGCTTTACTTTTTTTTCTTTTTTGCTGAGGAAGATTTGCCCTGAGCTAACATCCATGACAGTCTTCCTCTATTTTGTATGTGGGTTGCTGCCACAGCATGGCCACTGACGAAGTCTAAGTCTGCGCCCGGGAACTGAACCCAGGCCACTGAAGCAGAGCATGCCAAACTTAACCACTAGGCCACAGGGCCGGCTCCATAACTCTTCTACTTTTAAGCACAGAATGGTAGGCTCACTCTGCTTGCCATCAGCAAAGATCAAGTGTGGAGCCAAAACTTTCACCCTCACCTGGCTATAATGAAGCAGCCCTTCCCACCTAGATTTTAAAGCAGTTATCATAAAAATGCTTCAGTGAGCAATTATGAACATAGTTGAAAAAACAGAATGTCTAAGCAAAGAAATCGAAAGCCTTAGCAAAGAATTATAGAAGAAACAAAGAGGAATCAAATACGAATTTTAGAACTGAAAAATACAACTGAAATTAAAAACTCAATGGCTGGCTCAACAACAGGGTGAATAAGAAGGAGAAAAGAATCAGTGAACTTGAAGAAAAAATAGAAATTACCCAGTTTGAACAACAGAGAGAAAATAGACTGAAAAAAGGAACAGAGGCTCGGGTCTGTGAGACTATAACAAAAGATCTAACATTCGTGTTCATTGGTGTCCTGGAAGGAGAGGAGAGATTGGTGCTGAAAAAGTACTAGGAGAAGTACTGGATGAAAATTTACCAGATTTGGCAACAGAAATAAACCTATAGATTCAAAAAGTTGATTGAACCCCAAACAGGATAAACCCAAAGAAATGCATGCCAAGGTAATCAAACTTCTGAAAGCTAAAGTCAAAGAAAAGAATACTTAAAAAGCTGCATGAGAGAAATGCTACCTTACCTATAGGGGGAAAAAATTAGAATGACAGTGGATTTCTCATCAGAAACCATGGAGCCAGAATGAAGTGGAACAACATTTTTCAAGTGCTGAAAGAAAAGAAGTATCAACCCAGAATTCTATACCCAATGCAAATAGCCTTCAAGAATGAAGAAGAAATCAAGATATTCTCAGAGGAAGGAAAACTAAGAGGATTTGTCACCAGCAGATATATTCTAACAGAATGGCTAAAGGAAGCTGAGAAAAGAAGAAATCTTGGAATATCAAAAAAGAAGAAGGAACAATGAACAAAGGAGATTGAATTAAATCTGCATAGCCTGTAATACGGAAATGCACAGGGAGATCACTAGATCCTAGGATAACTTTCAATGCAAGTGCCCTCCTGTTTCCACTTGTTTACAAAACACACTGCTTTCTCCTATGCACCAGAACCTCGTCTTTTAAAGAAGCCACCCAAAAATCCTCTTGCATCATCCACTTGGGGTCCAAGAATGATGTTAAATGATGAGTGTGTACAGTCTCTTCTGTTTCCTGTCTTATATCTAGCAATTGTCCCTCTTCAGCAATCCAGCCACTCCACACATAAGCTTAGCTAGTGAGGTGTAGACTGCCCTCACCTTGGCCCCCGCTGTTTATTCTGCCACACTGAGGGTCACACCTTCGTCACTGTGAACTATACTCTATATGGTGTCCCAAGAGTGGTTAAGAAAAAGTTCTTTGGTCAGGGGGTATCTTTTCCACTCAGCCCTCAACTCCCTCTGCCATTTCAGCTGATAATTATTAGTTATTATTAATTATCTGGGATTTTTGGAATCCCAGAGGCTGAATTTGTCTGCATAAATAGGCCTTCTGTCTCGGGCGGAGGCTCCACTTGTGCCCTATCAGAGATAGAGGACAGAAGAAGAGGAGACCAACAATGGACACTTGCAGCTGGTGAGCGGCAACTCCCTCTCCCCCTGGCTTCAGGCTTCCCATATCCCTACCTTGCATTTGGACTATATCACTGTCTAACACAAGGGCATAGATAGGAGTCCCATGATGTAAATTGGGGAGTGGATATCTTTGCATGCGCACAGACCCACTATCTTAGTTGATGTGCGATAGAGAAGGGGCTGGTGGACCAATGACAAAACATTGCCTCTGGACCTGGGAGGCCTCTGCTCTGAGTGACTGGATTACACAATGAACAGTGTGCCTGTGGAACCACAGAGGCCAGTGTGCTGTTGTCAGAGTTGAGTGGTGAAAATCAGCATTGCCTTCTAGTGTTAAAGAAGGAAAGGCTTTAACTTATTTTTTTGTTTTTTTTGTTTGTTTGTTTTTGAGGCCGATTAGCCCTGAGCTGACATTTGCTGCCAATCCTCCTCCTTTTGCTGAGGAAAACTGGCCCTGAGCTAACATCCTTGCCCATCTTCCTCTACTTTATATGTGGGATGCCTGCCACAGCATGGCTTGCCAAGCAGTGCCATGTCCTCACCCGGAATCCGAACTGGTGAACCCTGGGCTGCCGAAGCAGAATGTGCGAACTTAACCACTGCGCTGCCAGGCTGGCCCCTAACTTATATTTTTGAAACGAAGATCTCCCAAGGGAGAGTCTGGTATGATTGTACAGATGGCAAGGTAAGCCTTGTTCTGACTGGGTGAGCCAATCGGTTGAAGAGATCCTGGAAGAAGATGAAGTCTTCAAATCCAGAACCTCACTTCCCCCATGCCTTCCTCAATAAGTGTACGCCGCCTTGTACACCATTATTTCACCACATAAACCACTTTCCTTGTCTTGACTCACATGGAAACAAGGAAGTAATTTTTGAAGGGATCCTTTATAAAACTTTTGTGTAGTTCATATTAATCCATTAACCTTACATTGAGCAATGCACTGTGTGTGACTCTGCTGCGGGGGCTCGTTCCTGAGAAGGGAACAGAGAACATGCCATTATGCAAGTTAGCTGGAATACAGACACTGAACAAGTAGTCAGAGGAGTGTTTGATATATTTTCATACATGCTGTGAAGGACCAGGTTAGGAATGGGAACATACATAGGGGGGTCCTGAGTGGGGGATCAGATCCGATTTTCCCAGAGTGGGTGGCGTGAAAGTGGTAAACAGAAGCAGGAGTCGATGGGAGAACAGCAGAGGGTCATAGGTATTCAATACATTTGATTATCATCTCATTCAGATGATGAATTCCCTGCTCTTGAGAAGCTCCCATTTATCCAGAATACATAAATTGCAAACCGATTATTTTGACTTAGTGATATATGGATTAGGAAAAAGTGACCTGAAAATTTCTATGGCTAGATAATACAGGCAGACCTTTTGAAGGAATTTGTTATAAATAATTAATGTTGACTTTTCCACTTTTATGTAATGAAAATATTGTCTTGTTTGTCCCTTTTTAAAACCTTTGTATGTTAATATTATGTTACAATATTTTGAATATCTACATATTGATATTTCCTTTTATGTTATTTTTTGATTACACTAAGAAAGAAACTGTACACAAATTAATAGAAAAACTACTCAACTTGTAAAAGGTAATGCTAAATACCATTTCATGCTTTAAGTCTTTCTTGTTCACCATTAAACACACTTTATCCCCTTACACACTTCCTACACAAAGGAGATGCCAAGTAAAATTTTATTGATGGTTGAATAAACATAGAACCTGCAGAAGTACCACCCCAAAATCCTGCAATCCTGCAATCCTGCATAGGTCAGTGAATTCCCTGCCTTTATTGTGTTTGGCTTTTCAATGGAAATCCAGTCAAACGACAATGGGTGAGATGGGTGTGGCAGGGTGTAGGTGGAAGATATGGTCTCATCTGTCCAATCAAAGGGTAGCAGTGAGTCCACATCCTGTCAGATGCAGCTGGGAGTCTTTGGTTCCAATGCCTGAGGAAAGGCCCTGAATTTAAGAGCATCCGGGGCTGAACTCCAGAAAGCACTGACCTGCCCCTTTTGTGGAGAGTTCTTTGGGGAGCTGTACTCTGCGATGTATAGAAACAGCATCTGTCTAAGCTGGCTCTCTCCTTGCTGACGGAGACTGACCAAAGTCTTTTTTATCCAGAGGGCTTTCAGTTTTGTGGAAGAAGCAAATCTGTGGAAACCTGTTATTGGGCAGTTTGATTGGCTTCATCAAAGAGTTGGAGCCGGCGCTGAACATGGGGCTGTGAATTTGTCCTGGAGTGGTGAATTTCGGTGTGACTGTGCATTAGTTTCCTACAGCTGCCGTCACAAATTGCCACAAACTGGGTGGCTTGAAACAACGGAAGTTTATTGTGTCACAATTTTGAAGGTTAGTAGTCCAAAATCAAGGTGTTGGCAGGGCCCTGCTTCCTCTGAAGTCTCCAGGGGAAGATTGTTCCTTGCTTCTCTCTAGCTTCTGAGGGTGGCTGGCAATCCTTGGCATAGCTTGGCTTGCACTGCAGCACTCTAGTCTCTGCCTCGGTGGTGTCACGGTCTTCTTTCCTGTGTGTCTCTTTCTGTGTGTCCTTTCCTCTTCTTATAAGGACACCAATAATATTGGATTTAGAGCTCGCCCTAGTCCAGTGTTACTTCATCTTAACTAATTATGTCTGAAAAGACACTATTTCCAAATAAGGTTACAATTTGAGTTCCAGGTGGACGTGAATTTTTAAGAGATACTGTTCAACCCAGTGTAGACAGTGATAGAAAAACTCAGAAAAGAATTGAGCTGTTCCATTTCCCTGAACTGTTTTGAAGACCTATTTAGTATTCAGCAAACCCAACTTCTGCTTCATTTGTCTCAGGAGATAGAGACCCGGGATGGTCTTTTTGTCCCCAGTGACTGCCATCTCTCAGATACAGAGGACCCAGATCAACATGGCCCTGGGAAGCTGGTAGCTGAGGGAAATGGTTATGCTTGTGCTGAGTATGTAGTGTGGATGCTGGGGTTCTATGTGTATATGAGTCTGGGTCCAGCCACAGCCAATGACTTCCTGGTATTTTCTTTTTTTAAAAAAAATTAATTAATTTATTTGTTTATGGTCAGATGTACATCATAATATATTTCGAATTCTGTGTAGATTTCTAATCACCTGAGGAGTGTTAGATGTCGGTGTGTCCAGCAGAGTCGACCAGAGAGCCTAGAGACATTCAACTCTACTGTTTGTGTAGTGGGTTCCCTTCTCTTCCGTTCTGGCTGCCACTATTAGGAGGTAGAAGTGGGAGAGAGAGCTGCGTGGGCTGTGGGCGCTTGCAGGGAATCTGCATATTGTTAAGGAATTTCCCCCGTATCTTCAGACCTTGGATTGGGAGACTCACGGGAGGACCTGATGTGGCTGTCAGTTCTGAACCCTGGGTACAGCCAGGCTTGTAGACGGTGGGGATTTTCCTGGATTGTGATCTGAGAACCATTTTGTGTTTCAATGCCATATGTGCATTAGAGTTCTCCTCCCTTAGTAGTGGGCTTATCATTTCGAATTAAACAAGATATTTTGTGATTTGTTATACCCTATAATATTTTTCAGTTTAATTGAGGAACTGAATTCTCACTTTTATTTTATTTATGTACTTATCAAAAACAGCTTTATTGAGGTAGAAGGTCATACAGTAAAGTACACATATCTAAATTATGCAATTTGGTAAGTTTTGGCTTATGTGTTCGCTTGTGAAACCATCACTACAATCAAGAGAGCGACCATACCCATCACTCCTAAATTCTCTGGTGCCTTTTATATTCCCTGCCTTCAACCCCTCCCCACCCCCTCTCATCTCCAAGCAGCAACTGATCTCCTTGTATCACTACAGATTAATTTGCATTTTTAGAGTTTCGTATAAGTGGAATCATTCAATAGGTAGTTTTTGTGGATGACTCTTTTCACTCAACATAATTGTTTTGAGATTTATCAGTGTTGTGTATCTCCACAGCTCATATCTTTTCATTTCTGAGTTGTAGTCCATTGCGTGGATATACGGAATTGGTTTATCCAAACATCTGTTGATGGACATTTGGATTGTTTCCAGTTTTTGGCTGATACTGGAAATATGAAATTACTATGAACATTCATGTAAAAAATATAACAGGAGCCGGCCCCGTGGCCGACTGGTTAAGTTTGTGCACTCTGCTTCGGCAGCCCGGGGTTTCGCTGGTTCGGATCCTGGGCGTGGACGTGGCACCGATCGTAGGGCCATGCTGGGGTGGCATCCCACCTGCCACAACTAGAAGGACCCACAACTAAAAATACACAGCTATGTACTGGGGGGCTTTGGGAGAAAAAGGAAAAATAAAATCTTTAAAAAAAGTTAAAAAAATATAATAGACAACTATACCATAAAGAAGTGCAAAACTAAAGTATATACATCTAAGAACCCATTCTGTTCCCACTTTTCCAGAGAAACCGCTCTGGCAGAGGTTACCTGTGAGCTAGTTATTGCTAAATCCAGGTCACCTGTTTAGTCCTTATGTTACATTATCTCTGTAGCGTTCGACCTGTTGATCGTTCAGTCCTGCAGAACCCTCCGCCCTCAGCTTTCAGCACTTTGTGTCTTCGAACTCTTCTCTGGCCAGTACTGACTCATTCTCTGTCTTCATGCTAGTGCCTATATGTGTGTGTGCCTTGTCTTTTTTTAGTAATTTCTTTCTTTAGTGTTTCAAACTTCTTATCGCTGATTATTGCATTCTCTTTCTCCATTTTCCGCTTTGTGTTTGAAATTCATTGATAGCTGACTTTGAGATAAAATTTAAAAAATTCTTGCACCTTCCATGTATATGGACCCTTATTTCTAAAGTGCTGAAATTAAAAAAAGAAAGTTGAGGGGGCTGGCCTGGTGGTGTATTGGTTAAGTTCACACACTCTGCTTTAGCTGCCTGGGGTTCGCCAGTTTGGATCCTGGGCACAGACCTGTGCATCACTTATCAAGCCATGCTGTGGCAGGCATCCCACATATAAAATAGAGGAAGATGGGCATAAATGTTAGCTCAGGGCTAATCTTCCTCAGAAAAAAAAAGAAAGAAAGAAAGTTGGCAACAACAATTTGTTGTCTTTGTTTTCTGAGAAAGCAGAAAGGAAAAAGTATTACATAGGATTGCATTTTCTGCTTCTTTTTCTTATTAGGCAACTTTCTCTCCCTGCACAATCTCATCTTCCTCATGGGTTCCACTGACATGCGTCTGCCAATGATTCCCAAGTCTGACTCTCCAGCCCAGCCCTGCCGACCTTCAGGCTTCTTCACAGTTCTGTTCTTATTCTCTTGTTAAGATGTGTGCTGTTGAAAATTCATAACCAGATTTTGTTTGTTCTTGTGTTTGTTTTTAACCCTCAGTTACTGTCCGTGTGACTCTATGTTTATACCATTATACATATTTGGGGGAATCATTTATATTCCTGCTTTTATCCAACTGCTTGATAAAGAATCATGTTAACCTCTGTCTTTCAGCCAGTTCAGCCATGCCTTTCGAACACAGTACAATTTATTATTTGATGGAATTGTTTGATGGGAGTATCTTTTCAGCTCGTCTGCCCCTTTTTTGGCCAAAAAAAGATTTGGACATAGCTATTGAGCAGTGTTTTTACCACATTTTCTTCTATCCTATGAGTTTCACTTTCCAAGATAATTCTGAAACCATCCTCGAGGAAAGCTACCAGTAGTTTCCCCATTTTCTTGTTGGTTTTCTTTTTGATTGTCTTGCTTCTAGCCAAGTCTGATGTCCTTAGCTGCAAAAAATTCTGGCAACTTTCCTTCAAAATGTGCATAATTGGCTTTTGAATGTCGTAAAAGTCATAGTTTTGTACAGTTATAGCTCATCATTTTCCTACCCAAGATATAAAAAGATTTGGACTTATTTGTATCTCCACAAAGATAAAAACCTCTATCTGAAATAAACACAAACACATCCAGTCCTTTTTAGATCTATTTCTGTGTGTACCACACTGCCTGTGGTCTGGGTCTGCCAGCATCCTCCCTGTCGAGTTCATTGTGGAAAGCTTCAAAGGTGACACTAGGTGCCACGGTTTTCAGTGATTCCTGTTGTTTGGATGCCTGAGTTTATTGACAAAATGTATGCACTGTGTGTGCAGAGACAGGTCCAGATCTCTACCAGGTGAAATCTTGGGAGCTATCAAAGTCAGGGAGCTCAAGGTCATTGAAAGAACAAATGTGCCGACAGACAGTCATTCATACAAGAAATGCATTGCCATTGTAAAATGTAGTGGGGAAAAAATACATCTATCATTAAAAAGGCTCTTCATTTTGGTTGATGTTATGTTAGAGATACTCACTAAAACGGAAAATGGAACTATTTATAAAAAAACATTTTTTAGCAACTCCAATAGGAAGTGGCACTAGTTTGTGGGAGCCAGTATATTTTTTGCAGCCAAAAGGAAAAAAAAGAAAAGGTTCTATAGATTCATCCAGAATTCACACTTCCTGGCGTGAACACTCAGGCGGAAGAGTGCCAGCCGTGGGCGCTGGTGACGTTAGCCCTTCTCGCCAGAGACATTGCTTACTGTTTCTGCATGCAGGGCTGATTCTGGGGATCCCCGTGTAACGCCAAAGTACCAACGGGCAGTACTTTTACTGTGCATAAAAATATTTATGGCCTCCTGGTTTGCATGAAAAAACTTGTAGTGGGCCAAGATGGAAAACCAGAAATCTACTGCACATCCATATGATAAATTCTTTAAAAAATTAAACAATACAGAACTTTTCTTCTCAAAACTCTTCTGGTAAAACTGATTCCCTGAGTAGAAGCTTCCTGTTTATCCTGCAGCTCTCCTTGCATTTTCTCACAGCACTGAATACCATCGGGGTGATGAGCATGCGCCCTGAGCAGCATGAACAGAACAATGAGGTACACAGGCTCTGCATCACCGTTTCCATCTCCTACGTGGAAACGTAGAGCCGATTTTGTATGACGGAGCAGGCAGAACCGGAGCTGGGCTAAGCCGTGAGCCATCAAGGAGATGGCCTTGGGGCACCAATCTATAAGAGCTTCTAAAGCATCAACAGAAATAGACGGGGAAAATTGGCTTTACCTAGGTTTCCCAGATAAAATAGACTGAAAATTATTCAACATTTATCTGAAATTCAGATTTGAGTGGGTATCCTGTATTTGTATTCGCAAAATCTGGCAACTCTTGGCTTACCAGCTTGTTCACACAAAGAACACTTTTTAGGGATGGGAGATCCACTTTAATAAAGTGCTGAGAGAGTGGATTAATAAGGTGCTCATGACTCACCACCGCTGGTTTAACTTCCTTCTAAAGAGGGGGGCACTAATTAGAGGCAGGCTTAGTGTTTGTTGGTTTTGGTGGTGGTGTGTGTATGCACAGCCACTTTTGTTTGTTTGTTTGTTGAGCAAGATATGCAAATCTGGGCCGTGGCTGAGGGCTGCCCCTGCCTGGTCCTCCTCCTTTGTCTTCCCTACACTGTACTCAGCCTCTCTGCTAAGTACACTGCGAACCAATAGTCAGAGAATGTTTGCAGTGGCTCCCAGGGATCAGCCTGCCTGGGCAGTCACACATCTCTGGATGGCCCTGGGTAAAAGTATGGTGGCTAAGACTGCAGTCAGTGGGCCAGCTTCCAGCTCTGGGCTCCCCCACTGGCTGTGAGATTGAGGGAAAGTTGTTCAACATCTCCAAGCTCCATCTGCAGGGTAATAATACCTACCTTATAAGGGTATTGTGAGGATTAAATGAGTTAATATACATAAAGCAAGTACATTGATTGGCCGCTAATAAGAACAGAATAAATGCCAGCTGCTATTTTTACTGTAACTTCCCCAAACAGCGCTTATCAGGTTGTTATAGTTGTTTTCCTCAGGGTCTTTCTCATTTGAATGTACGCAGCTTGAGGAGAGGGAGTGCCTCCTGTTCACGTGTATCTATATAGCATATAACTTGGTGACATTCACTAGGCGCTATATTGGATGGATGTTAAGTTGAAGAATGTTGACATCTCTTGTTCTGTGGATTTAGGAAATAAACTTCCCTGGTTGGTTCCTGAGCAGTCACACTTACACAGCCGGTTCTCCAGGTCAGAACTTCCTAACTGAAGTGCACTGTTGTGAAGCTTGAGACACTGATTCCCTCAGCCTTCAGAGTGGCTTCAGCTTCAGCGGTGGCTTGGGGACATGCGTCAGTTTATCCCAGTAATTTTCTACGAATGCCAAGAATTTAAAAAAGGTTCGGAAGCACTGTTCTAGGCTGTAAAACGTTCATTTGTTACAAAATAACACATATTGTTAGGTACAGCTTTTGAAAAATAAAACACGTTTTAGATTTTAGCGAGCCAGCTTGCTAGATAAAGATTGGAAAGACGTAGAGTGAATCGAGGTTATTTGAGGAGGTTATAATTGTGGGTGATTTTTTCCCCTAATATTTTTCCCAAATGCATTTCTATAATTAAGGGAGGAAAAACTGTCCTAAGTGTTATTTTAAAGACATTTTAAGTGTTATTTTTAAACTGTTAATTTACATGCACCTACAAGTAAGTAAATTCCTAACAATATGGAGAGTGGATACAGTTGTTATATTGAGAACAATAGAGTAGACTTCAGTGGAGGTTAAATAAAAGTCCACATTTAATCTATGAAGAAAAATGTCTGTTTCTCAAGGAAAAATAAAAAGCTGTCCATCCAGTAGAAAGTAATAACTGTTGAAACTGGGCACTGATTCAAAGAGAATTTTCGAATTCAAAGAATAAAAATAAACATACTTAGAGTAAAAATGAATTATGAAATGAATTTAATGAATCAGTGATTTATTAAGTATATAGTATGTTTATTGAATGAATATGTGAATAACCAAGCACCTACTGTGTGCCAGACACTGTGGTAGGTAACCAAATTGTCAGATGTGTTCCCGGCACTAAAGTCGCCATAGTCTAGGGGAAGAGTCAAGTTTATTTTCTTATCAAACATTTTGTGTTCTTTATCTATTTGTACTAGTTTTGTTGTAAACCCAGGATTACTAATTATTTGTAAGCACCTGCTTTCTGAGTCTGCTCAGCACCCAGGTTTCCAGGAAATGTCAGTATCCACTCTTTGATCTCTTTCTTGGACTAAACTCGTTAGGTTGAATTCCATCTAAATGGCTGGATTGTTCTCCTCATTTAGTAATCTTGGCCCACCAAGCAATTTAGTGCCACTTTTTGCAAATTTACTTTGGTTTTAAAGATCATTCCTGTTGGCTTAGCATTTTCTTTCTCATAAGAGTTCACAGGTGCCTGAAAAATCCAGATCTTTTCCTGTATAAGATGATTTATTACTATTAGAAGAAATCAATAATGTAAACAAATGATCATGCCATGTGAGTAACCAACCATAATTATGAACGCGTATAGACAGTTTACTATTATAATCAAATAAAGGCACAAGAAAACTGATCAGGTACTTTCATGATTTACATATTTGTTCCTGGACAGCATTGTAATTAGGGAAAAATGGTTCCTTTGATGTTCAAATAAATGACTATAATTAAATGCAGTCAAGCTACATTTTTAGTTTCCTTCATTGCATGTACCCTTTCATCATCTTCACACACCCACTGACACTTGCAGATGAGAAGAGAGAAAGGTCGAGAATCTTACTCATCGAAAGCTGGAGGGCCCCTGTCCTTCGTCTCTCCTGCCCCAGCATTGAGAATCCTGTATCCTCTTCCTGCACCTCCCCTACTGTCCCAACCCCGACTCTCCAACACCAGCACCTTCTCCATCAGAGCTGCGTCTTGCTCTGCCCCGCTATCCTGGAGCTGGAGAACAAGAGAGCAGAAGCTCTAAAGCCAGAAGAATGGGGATTACCTGATGACGTGGAGAGAGAGACAAACTGGCTGCATGATCACCACACAGCGAGTGAGGGGAGCGGACTGTGAATTGTCCGCACTGATTCCGTATCCCTGATGTCCGGGAGAGCTCTCACAGAGACGTGGAAGGAGACAGCTTCAGCCTGGCACGTGGATAATTTATTGTCCAAACCAGGATACTTTTGTGAATGGTGGCACTATTAATAATTTCACTGGGACTGTAGGATAAGCCATGACTGTCCCAGGAAAAGCTGGGCTTAGTGTCACACTACTTCTAAGAGGGCACTGGAGAGAGAAGAAGAAAGTATGATTATTGCCACCCCTGAATGAGCATGTGGATACTTTTTTAAGTGTCATGGAAATGAAGGCTGCATGATATTTTGAAAGGTATGACATATGGAGCCCTAAAGCTCTGTCCTAATTAGTCTCTATACTTTTTGTCCCTTTCTCCTCTAATTCATTTCCTGCTAGAAGACTAATTTTCCAAAATGATGGCTCTGATTTTTTCAGTCCCCTTAAAATCTCTGCTGGCCCCCATGATTAGCGGAATAATGTCTGTTCTGTCACTGGCTGGCGTTCCAGCCCTGCCCTCATAGAATCCCAGTCTTATTTCTCAGTTTTCCTCTTTGAGTAACCCTTGGAACTACTGGCTACTCATGGCCTGTAGTTTCCTACCTCCCTGCCTTTGCTCATGCTTTACTGTCTTGTTGCCTGGAAACTTTCCCCTCTCTGTTTATGCTTATACAGTTTCTGCCCACTCTCCATGACCCAATTCAAATTTCATCTAAAATGCTGTGAAAAGCTGAGAATTGGAGGGAAAAAGTTCTCTGTGAAGCCTTCTTTACTCATTCTTACCTCATCCAGCTCTGACCCCCCCCCCCCCCCCCACCGGAGTTGTAATATGGACCTCTGTGTACCTTTATATGGACCCATATGACTGCTTCCATCCTTGTACTATTGTCATGTAGACAGAGATCTTAGATCCCCTTATAGATTGCAAGTTGTTTTAGGTCAGAATCAAAGTCTTATTCTTCCTGTAACTCAAAGAACTTTTCATTGTGCTTTGAACCTGGTAGACAGGTAACAGATTTGTTGAATGAGAGAAGTAGGAGACTGAAATTCCAAATTCTGATGCCCTTTATCTCTGGTGAAGAAAAGCTGTGGGATGAAGGTATTTCCTGTTTTGCTTGCTCAGAGCCTTGGGACTGCGATGGTGTGAGCATCTGATTCCTGCTGGCCCTGAGGAGTGGCTCCCTATTCCTCACAGCAGGACTAGAAGAGGTGGCCAGCTTCTAGCATTTAGGAAGTCTGTTATAATCTCTCAAACTGGAGCTGTGTCTTTGATGTGGATGCAGAGTCACAGTACCTATTTACTAAAGGGACCGTATATGACTGTACCAAGGTCCCTTTCTGATGTTGGCTTTGGCCAGCCACTGGCCCACTGGGGACTCTATCTCGAGGCATCGTATTGCCTGGGTAGTCATCATTGCTGGATGCAATGATTCAAACCTTGCCTGACACTATATGCAAGACCAGCTTTCTTTTTATTAAATCAGCTTTCTATACACCAGCCTACCTGGCTTGGACTATTGATTCTGATCACTTTGAAAACCAAAATGACTAACAGTAAGAAGGAGGGCTGTCAGATCGAATCTTCATCCCTGACTAGTCATAATCCCTGCCATATGTCCTTGGCACAGATCGTGTTGCCGCCCGGGGCATTTCATTCTCTGCAGTGAGGCGCGCTGGAAATTTGTGTCGGTGAGGACTGCTCTTGCCACGTTGCACTCTGAAGGGGTACCAGAAGCTGTTTCCAAAAAGAATGAAATTCAAGGCATCTGTTTTCTCTGGCATTTATAGTGTAGGAACATGGAAATGAGGTGTCTTAGTCTTGGTGGGTATGACAAAAGGTTTTAGCCAAACAAAATTTATCAAAAATCATATTCAATGTTTTCTGTACTAGCCAACTCTAGATTTATTTAATAGTCTACTCACTGTTGAAGGCTGGGCACTGTGACAGAGAAGAAAATGGGAGAATATCTGTAAGAAATGCATCCTACCATGCCCTGGGTGATCTTTAGTTTACCAGTCATCTTTAGCTGATAGGACCCTGTGCGATATAATCTTTTGTTTGTAGGCCATAGCCAGCTATACAGTACGGAGAACATCATTCCAACCAAGTTCCTGGGTGTGTTTTGACTTAGCAGTACATCTGGTCGACCTTGTCCCATTTTGGTTAAGATACTCAGATTCTGAACTGCCGAGTAATTATATGGTAACACTTTGACGTAGCATCTTGACTTATTTTTATTTATTATTTGTTTATTGGCTGAATATATAACTTCTCTTAGAACAGAAACTTTCCTAAAGATGGACAGACTCTCAGAGAGAATTTAGCCCCATGGCTCCCTTTTGGATAGGAGGAAGCCAAGGCCCAGGGGAGTTAAGCAACTTGCTCAAGGTAGTACAGCTTGTTAGTGGCAGTGCTGAACATAAGTCACATAGTGTCACTTCCACTACATTCTGTTGGTCACAGGGCCAGCCTAGATTCATGAGGAAGGGAAATAAGTCCCACTTCTTTTTTTTTTAATTTAATTATTTTATTGAGGTCGTATTGGTTCATAACATGGTGTAATTTCAAGGGTACATTATTATATAACAGTTTCTGTATAGACTGCATCCTGCTCACCCCCAATAGTCTAGTTTTTATGTCACCATATGTATGGGCCCCTTTACCCCTTTCACCCTCCCCCCCAACCCCCATCACCTCTGGTAACTACTAATCTGTTCTCCTTATCTGTGTATTTGTTTACCTTCCACATGTGAGAGAAATCATACAGTGTTTGTCTTTGTCTGGCTTATTTTGGTTAATATAATACCCTCAAGGTCCATCCATGTTGTAAGTGGGATGGTTTTGTCTTTTTTATGGCTGAGTAGTACTCCATTGTGTATATATACCACATTTTCTTTATACATTCATCAGTTAATGGGCACTTGGGTTGCTTCCACATCTTGGCTATTGTGAATAATGCTACAGTTAACATAGGGATGCATAAATCCCTTTGAATTGTTAATTTCTTGTGCTCTGGATAGATAACCAGTAGTAAGATAGCTGGATTGTACGTTTTTGGGTTTTTTTGGTGAGGAAAATTGGCCCTGAGCTAATATCTGTTGCCAATCTTCCTCTTTTTGCTTGAGGAAGATTGTTGCTGAGCTAACATCTGTGCCAATCTTCCTCTATTTTGTATGTGGGATGCCGCCGCAGCATGGCTTAACGAGTGGTGTGTAGGTCCATGCCCGGGATCTGAACCTGTGAACCCCAGGCCACCAAAGTGGAGCACATGAACTTAACCACTACACCACTGGACTGGCCACTGGTATTTCTATTTTTAATTTTTTGAGAAATCTCTGTACTGTTTTCCACAGTGGCTGCACCAGTTTTCATCCCCACCAGCAGTGTATGAGGGTTCCATTTTCTCTACATCCTCTCCAACATTTGTTATTTCTTGTCTTGCTAATTATAGCCATTCTGACCAGCATGAGGTGATACCTCATTGTAGTTTTGATTTGCATCTCCCTAATAATTAGTGATGTTGAACATCCTTTCATGTGCTTTTTGGCCATCTGTATATCTTCTTTGGAAAAATGTCTGTTCATATTGTCTGCCCATTTCTTGATCAGGTTGTTTGTTTTTCTGTTGAGTTGTATGAGTTCTTTATATATTTTGCACATTAATCCCTTGTTGGATATGTAATTTGCAAATATTTCCTCCCAGTTGGGGTTGTCTTTGCATTTTGTTCTTGGTTTCCTTTGCCTTGCAGAAGCTTTTTAGTCTGATGCAATCTCATTTGTTTATTTTTTCTTTTGTTTCCCTTGCCTGAGTAGACATGGTATTTGAAAAGATACTGCTTAGAGTTACTTTTTGTGTACAGTGTAAGATAATGGTGTACTTTCATTCTTTTGCATGTGGCTGTCCAGTTTTCCCAACACCATTTACTGAAGAGACTTTCCTTTCTCCGTTGTATGTTCTTTGCTCCTTTGTCAAAGATTAGCTGTCCATTGATGTGTAGTTTTATTTCTGGGCTTTTAGTTCTGTTCCATTGATCTGTGTGTCTGTTTTTGTACCAGTACCATGCTGTTTTGATTATTATAGCTTTGTAGTATATTTTGAAGTCAGGGATTGTGATGCCTCCAGCTTTGTTCTTTTTTCTCAGGATTGCTTTGGCTATTCAGGGTCTTTTGTTGTTCCATATAAATTTTAGGATTCTTTGTTCTATTTCTGTAAAGAGTGTCATTGGGATTCTGAATGGGATTGCATTGAATCTGTAGATTGCTTCAGGTAATATGGGCATCTTAACTATATTTATTCTTCCAATCCATGAGCATGGAATATCTTTCCATTTCTTTAAGTCATTTGCAATTTCTTTCAATAATATCTTATAGTTTTCAGTGTATAGATCCTTGGTTAAATTTATTCCTAGATATTTTATTCTTTTTGTTGTGATTGTAAATGGGATTGTATTCCTGATTCTCTTTCTGCTAGTTCGTTATTTGTGTATAGAGATGCAACTGATTTTTGTAAGTTGATTTTGTATCCTGCAACTTTGCTGTAGTTGTTGATTATTTCTAATAGTTTTCTGGTGGATTCTTTATTATTTTCTGTATGTAGAATCATGTCATCTGCAAACAGTAAAAGTCTTAAGAAGTCCCACTTCTTTTTTTATTTTTGAGGAAGGTTAGCCCTGAGCTAACATCTACTGCCAATCCTCCTCTTTTTACTGAGGAAGACTGGCCCTGAGCTAACATCTGTGCCCATCTTCCTCCACTTTATATGTGGGATGCCTACCACAGCATGACATGACAAGTGGTGCCATGTCCGCACCCGGGATCCGAACCAGCAAACCCTGGGCTGCCAAAGTGGAACGTGTGCACTTAACTGCTGTGTCACTGGGCAGGCCCCAAGAAGTCCCACTTCTTGATGGAGATAATGACAAAGCCTTTTTGACCATCTTTAATCCACCATACTCAAAGCAGAAATTTTGCTTTATAACATTTTAGATTCTTTGGAGTCTTTTACTGCCTTTTTAGTCAAAACATTTCAGCCATTATTTCTTAAAATATGTTTTCTTCTTCATTTTCTCTCTCTTCTCCTGAGACTTTAATTATATGTAGACTAAACTCTTTTGATATTGTCTCATAGGTCACTGAGCCTCTGTTCATTTTTTTTTTTTATCTTTTTTTCTCTCTGTGCTTTAGTTTGGATAATTTCAACTGCCTGCCTTAAGGTTCAGGGATCTTTTTTTCTGTAGTGCCCAATCTAGTCTTAAACGCATCCAGTGAATTTTTTTCTCTTCTTATTTTGTATTTTTCCGTTTTAGAATTTTCATTTACTTGTTTTTTTATGGTATCTATTTCTCTACTGATATTCTCCATCTTTTCACAAATTACGCTAATCTTTTCTTTTAAATCTTTAAACATATTTATAATAGCTGTTATAAAGTCCTTGTTTGGTATTTTCAACATCTGTTATCTTTGGGTCTGTTTCTATTTGCTTTTTTGGGGGGTTATGAGTTATATTTTACTGTGTTTTTCTGCATATGCAGTAATTTCTGGTTACGTGCTAGACATTGTAAAGCTATGATATTGAGAATCTTAATATTGTTTCTTTCTTTAAAGAATGTCAGCTTCTGTTTCATAGACAGTTAACTTACTGGCGAATCAGCCTGCTTCTATTGAGGCTTATTTTTAAGCCTTGTTAGGGTAGGTCTAGGTCTTAGGCTAGAGTGGTCATTTTGGAGTCTCAGTTAATGTCCAGGGTAATCAGTGAGCTCTGTCTGCTCTGGCTGTCAGAGCTGCTATATCTCTCAGCACTGTGCGACCTCTAGAATTTCCATTCAGTAACACCCCCCCAGGAACTGTTGTCTGCCAGCCCTCTTCATAAGTATTGGTCTGCACATTTGTAGCCAATGGCTCAAGAAGACCCCTGCCAAATTTTGGAGCTCTTTCTATGAACCGCTCCTTCTTTCTGGTTCACTTCACTGCAAATCACAGCAACCTTACCATCCCTGAATTTGAATCACTGTCACACCAGCCCATTGAGACTGCCATGCTTTGCTTGTGTTCTCCCTCCCTGCCTGTGTTCCACAAAATATCTCCAGGTAAAACATCGAAGGTATTGTGTGGATTACCTCTTGTGTTTCCCTTCTTTCTGGGGTCATAGTCCTGTGTTACCTGTTATCCAATGTCTGAAAGCAGTTGCTTCATGTATTTTGTTCAATTTTTAAATTGTTTACTGTTGGAGGGTTAATCTGGCACCAGTTATCCATCATAGCCAGAAGTGGAAGTTCTCCATCTTTTATATTGAAAGAATAGGTTTTTTTTAATTAATAGAAGATTCCTTTTATTTAAGAAAATATAAATTGCCATTCTGCATAATGCTTACGTGACCAACCTGGAGCATCAAACATAGAGATGATTTTGCTAGGGAACTAAAGATGCCTGTAGAGTTTCCACTGACACTTGGCTAATATGTGTGGTTCAATAACAGGTTGATGAGCTGGTGAGATAAATTCTAGTTGAAAACCTTTGGTTCTAGGTCAAAATGATGCCTACGTTGACATGCTAAATTCTTTGTCCTATCCTTGCTTGGATTCTTTGCTGGAAGCCCTGGAATTCTTCTGTGATTCAGTCCTCCTGCCTGAGTTCTGGTTCTTTATGAGGACTGAACACTCAGGCTTCCATAACCTCATCCCTAATCTAGAGACCTGTCTTGACCCAATGTGTCTACATACCAGTTTTTCTCTTCCTATCTGTTAATTACCAATTAAGATAAAATTCAGGCCCATCCCCCCATTTAAATATATTTATATCCATTACGAGTATTATGGAGCAGGAGAGATTAGTTACCATAGGAACAGTCTGAGTATCTCCACACAGGATTAATGAACCCTGTTGTGGTTGCTGGTGCTATATTATGTATTCTAGTTTAGAACCATTTTTAATTTGGGCCTAGTTGAATAGATTTCTTTGAGTGCATCACTTTAAAAAATGGTACCTGTTCCTCCTTGTTTCTACATATAGCTTTAGAACTGCATTGGTTCCATTTCTCATATGGTTTTTACTTTCAGAAAAGGCTTAATACATAAGTAGTTTAATGTCACATTTTTTAACATTTAGATTTACTAAATTAGTTATGAAAACTAGCATGGGCTAACAAGCTCTCTTGAAGGAAAATATAAATGGATCCTACAAGAAATCTTGGTGTCTAAATAAGCTGTTATTGAAAGACAAAGTGGTTTTTTTTTGTGTATTCTTTCACTGAGAACACTGGTAGTCTGAGGATTCATTATTACTCTGATTTTGTAAGACTGGTAGAAAACAGCAAAAATTTTGCTGTTTCTTAACCAAAAAGTAATGTTCGAATTTTCTTCGAAATGTTAGTAACTTTTAATGATAATACATTCATGTGTACAAATGCAAAAGGCGCAAAAGTATATTTATTCTTTCAACAACGTTCATTGGGCACCTACTCTATGCCAGACACTGTTCCAGGTAGCGGAGATGTAGCAGTAATCCAAACAGAAGAAATCCCTGCCTTTATGGAGCTTACATTCTACTGGAAGCCATCATCAAAATAAATAAGTCAATTATTTATGTTAGGAAGTGTTAAGTGCTGTGGAAAAAGAGGATGCTGGGTAAAGATGGGTTAGGTGCTGCTGAGAGGACTGTGGTTTTAAGTAGAAGAGTCTGGGTAGGCTTCCTTGAGAAGAGAGTTTGTGCTCAAACTTGCAGTAGGTGAGGGGTGAGTCTTGCAGATATCTGGGGAAAAAGCATCCCAGGCAGAAGGAATAGCTGTCATGTGGTCTCGGAGGTGGAGCAGAGGCCTTCAAGGTGCAGCAAAGACACTTGTGTGTCTAGAGAAGAGGGAGTAAGAGGAAAATAGTAGAAGATCAGGTTCCAAAGGAAATAGGTGACTGGAGAGGGGCGTGGGGGCCAGATTATGTGGGGACTTTGTTTTTTTTCTCTGAGAGCAACGGGGAGCCACTGGAGAGTTTAGAGCAGAGACACAACATAATCCAACTTAAATTTGAAAAGGATCGCTCTGGATCGTCTAGGAGAGGTGACTCTAAGAGGGCGAGGGTGGAAGCAGGTACTGCTGAGAGGAGACCAGTGCCATGGCCTGGGGAAGAAAGGATGGTGGCACAGATTCAGGGCAGAAAGAGTACAAAGGATGAGAAGCGTTTGGATTCTGGAAATATTTTTATATAATTTTTGTGTGTATATTCATTCTGGGTAAACAGCAAAAATTAAGTCTCTTTCCCTCTTTTGTACCTCAGTCACTTAGTTCATTCCCTGAAGGTCACCACTGACACTGGTTTCCAGTTTCTTGTCCAAACTTCCATGCATTTATAAAAATATATGTATATATTTCTTCTCTCTGCCACATGTCAGTGACAGCACATTATTCACTGTGTTTTAAGCCTTATTTTTTATTGAGTGATACCTTGGATTATTTCATATCCATAGAGCTTCCTCATTCTTTCTAATGTTTGCATACTATTCCATTGTGTAGATTTATCATTATTTATATTCATATTTAAATGTTTTATTTCATAACCTTGTACATACATAATTTTACATGTGTGCAAGAATATCTGCAGAAGTCTTGTAATTGGAATTATTGTATTAAAATATTCTAATTTTTGGTAGATAGTATCAAATTTCCCTCCATGGGTTTGTACTAATATTCACTCCTATTTACTATGTATTTCTACACTTTAAAAACATTTAACTAGGGGCCAGCCTGGTGACATAGTGGTTAAGTTTGCATGCTCTGCTTCGGTGGCCCGGGGTTCATGGGTTTGGATGCCTAGTGCAGACCTACACACTTCTTGTCAAGCCATGCTGTGGTGGCATCCCACATACAAAATAGAGGAAGATTGGCAGAGATGTTAGTTCAAGGACAACCTTCTTCACCCAAACAAACAAACAGACAAACAAATAAAAAATGTAACTACTTCAATATTCGTAGCATCTGTTGAAATTGACACTATTCATTTACAGGGTGAATTCTTCTAATGACCAAAGACTCTTAGGAAAGGAACGAGGAGACTCATCACCCAATTATGTTGGGTGTTGAAACCCGCCAATGTTTTAGTATATTTCAGTGTTGTTTATTGCAACATGTTTTCATAGTATTTTGCCATTTTTAGCTCTCTAAAAAATCCATCAAGCAGGTCAGCATTCTTACAATGATGTCATAGAATAGGGCCTGGCTCCTTGTAAGTGCCCAGTAAGTATTTGTTGAAGGAGTGAATGAATGAATGAAAATGCATACTTGATTCCTAAGGAGGCTTTTACTGGAGACACTTTCCAGATCACACAGTGACTTAATGTTAGTGACAGGAATAAGTGTCAATATTCTTGACTTCTGATAAATATTCCATTTTTAAAAATTGTGTTAAGAGCACTTAGAGATCTCCCTCAACACATTTTTGAGTGCACAATACAGTGTTATTAACTATAGGCACAATGTTGTACGGCGCATCTCTAGAACTTACTCATCTTATATATCTGAAACTTTATATCCCTTGCACAGAAATTCCCCATTTCCCACTCTCTCCAGCCCCTGGCAACCACTATTCTACTCTCTGTTTCTATGAGTTTGACTATTTTAAGATTTTTTTTATTTTTTTGTTTTTCTCCCCAAAGCCCCCCAGTACCTAGCTGTATATTCTTCGTTGTGGGTCCTTCTAGTTGTGGCATGTGGGACGCTGCCTCAGTGTGGTTTGATAAGCAGTGCCATGTCCCTGCCCAGGATTCGAACCAACGAAACACTGGGCCGCCTGCAGTGGAGCGCGCAAACTTAACCACTTGGCCACGGGGCCAGCCTCGAGTTTGACGTTTTTAGACGTCTTGTATGAGTAGAATCGTGCAGTATTCGTTCTTCAGTGACTGGTTTATTTCTCTTAGCATAATGTCCTCAAGGTTCATCCATGTTGTCACATATGGCAGGATTTCTTTATTTTTGAATAAGACTGAACAATATCCCACTGTATGTATATACCGCATTTTCTTTATCCATTCATCTGTTGATGGACATTTAGGTTGTTTCCATTTCTTGGCTGTTGTGAATAATCTGACAAGCACTCTTTACTTTGCAATGCTACACTTACATACTACTCTCAGTTCAAGTCTCTGACTGAGCGTCGTTACTCACTTTTCTGTGGTTTCTTTAAGTTGTAACCAGCTGGGGCACCAACAGCATGTGCTGAGGTAGAGGTAAGAGGGGGTGAGGAGAAAGGGACAGAAGGGTGCTTGGAAGAGACAGCAAGATGCAAGAGGTTTTCCATGAGTAGCTGGGTTTAAAATAAAATAAACAAATAAGTAAAAGGCCCCAAGCCTTATTCCACAAATAGACTATTTTTTTTAGAGCAGTTTTAGGTTCACAGCAAAGTTGAGTGGAAAGTACAGAGAGTTCCCATACACTCCTTGTCCCACGCATGCACAGCCTCCCCCACTGTCAACATCTCCCACCAGAGTGGTATATTTGTTACAACTGATGAACCTACTCTAACACATCATTATCCCCCCCAAGTACGTAGTTAACATTAGGGTTCACTCTTGGTGTTGTACATTCCATGGGTTTGGACAAAAACATAATTATGTGTATCTACCATTATAGTATCATACTCACTTTTCTTTTAAAGCCAGAAATTTTCAACCAGCTGATCCAAGGAGGGGAAGCATTTTCAAAATGCCCTGCTAAAAATGTGCTTCTCTCTGCTGATACTCGTGGGCGTGTATCCTGTGCCTCAGGTGGGTTGGCACGGATGAAAGATTGAGACTCACCGTTCTAGGTAAAGTAATATCCTCTCCTCCTCTTCCCCCATCCTCGGTACACTTCCTCTCTTTCGCTTCCTTCCTCCTTCAGGGGTCTCCTTCTTGTTATCCAGGAACAGAGAGGGCTAAGAAAGGAAGATTATCAGAGGATCTGACTCAAGAGATTCCCATTCTTTCATCCTCACAACCTCAGGCCCTTAGGGCTCTCCAAATATTTAGTTGTATAGCAGGGGCAATTTCTGAATGGTCATCTCAAATTTGAGTCTATCCCTAAGTACTATGGAATGATTTTTGAGAGCCGTTGCTTACTCTGGTGAATATTGTATAGAGGGGAAAAAAAGCCATCAGTTCAACCTTATCCGGAAGCATTTTAAAGAAACATCAGCTATCTGAGTCATTCCAGAAGCCATTCTAAAATTTTAAGGAACCAAAAGAAATTATTTTTAACTTAATGCTGGTAGAACAAGTGTATTACCTAGGGAAAGTTATGATAGAGTCCTATTTTATGTGCTTTTTGGGGTCCAGTGAGCATCCCAGATTGGCTGGGGTCAGGGGGAGAGTTGGGGAGAGACTTATGCCCAGCCTGATGATGCTGTGCTGGGTTTAGATGCTCATGGACAATCAGAGAAGATTTTTGGAAAGGGTCTGTTAAAATTGGGCAAGGCTGTACTTTGATTTTGTATTTTCATTTTAATTTTAATGAGACAAATTGTAACACACTGGGCCTAGTCAAAAAGGTTTTCTCTCTGTGTTCACTAACAAATGCAGAGTTATGAATTATTTAGATATTAGCAGGCTATTCCTGCCCTGCTTGAAGGTGGGCTTTTTCAACTCTCCCGATAGCCTGGGTCCCGGAGCTGACAGCTCTCTCACCATGGGACAGATGACGGAGTGGTTGTCTGCAAAAGAGAGGTGGTGTTCTTATCCCTCCTATTGCTCTGCTCAGCGAGAAAATGGTGGTCCACAGTGACCTCCAGTCATAGCTCTCTTCTCTCATTTGGGACCCTAACGGGCAGTTTTCTCTGCACTCTGTTATAGAGACATAAAAGCAGGCAGGCATGATTTCTAAACAGGGAGGCAGTCGGCCAGGAATTTGCAGACTGGCTGTATTCTGCTCCCTGATGGCAGATGTGCAGGCCATATTTTAGAAGGGTCACAGAGGTCTTGGTGTGCTTTGTTACAGTCAGACTCAGCTGTGAGGATAAGATGCTGCAGTTGCACCTGGGGTCTTAGGATCCATCAAGGACATTTTTCTGAGTCACCCTGAACACAAGCAGAATCAAGAGCCAAGAGAGAATTTTTGGCAATTGAATGAACTGAAGGATGTGTACGTATGTGTGTGTGTGTGTTCGCGCGCATGTGTTGTTAAAAAAAATTCAATGACCCTTGTTAAAGATGGTAGGGCAGATTTTGTTAAGGACCATTGATATAGATATAGGGACTACTGAAACAGGATTTTACAGTGGGGGAAAGATTGGGCTCAACTCCGAACACAGTATGGACAAGTGGAAATTTATAGCCAAGGAGCAGGAGGCTGGGGGGGCGGTCAGTGGATGGAAAATTACTAAGAAGAAATGTTACCACACAAAAATGGGGTTCCCCGAACCCCCCAAATCAGACTATCTGATGCGCATAAATGAGCCAATTAATTATGGCATCAGCTTTTGGGAGAGAAATCAGCTGTATTCTCTGAGATCAATCTGCAGGGAGATAGGGGGCGTGTGCCCTCAGATCTGTCTCCTCGATTCAGGATTTGGGGTGAAATGTAAGAGGTTAGGGAGAAGAGGCTGGCGTGCGGAAATGCTGGCTGGACAAGTTTTGATTGGTGGGCTTCAGGCATTTATGGTGAGGTTCTAAACGTGTGTGATGAGATTCTAAACCTTTATGATGAGATTCTAAACTTTCATGGTGAGGTGGGCAAGGAATTTTAACTCTGGATCTTCTGGAATGACGGACCCCTTGCTTCTGACGAGAGTCCAACTTTTTAAGTTCCAGTTGTGTCCCTGTCCCTTGGTTCTGTGTGGAGAAGAATCTTTGGCTCTGAGGTCCTTTCAGGTCCAGGTTTCTTCTTCTGTACGTGCTCTGGCTACGTGACTTTGCAAATTTTCTGAAAGACAATTCTTAATCCCTTTGTTGATAAGATGGGGTCAGTTGAACTGGTCCTGGAGGGCTTGTGGTTACAGAAACACAGGGCTAAGTGGGGTTCTGGCTAAACTGACCTAACGGGATTCTTGCTGAAGACAGGCGAGGGCGACCAGACATCACCTGAGGGATGGGGGAGGATGAGGAACCTGATCGGGAGGGTGGTTAGATTTCGAGGAAGGGGGCTTCTGGATAAACTGACTTAGCAGCGTTCTTGCTAAAACTTCATTTTACAAGAAAGTACCCAGATGGGCCTATGAGAAGGTTCAGGAACGTGACTAAAGTTTGATCAACAAAGAATCTTAGTGTGTGTGTATGTTTCTGTGTGTGTGTGTATGCATCTCTGTATATGTGTGTGTGTGTATGCATGTATGTGTACTTGTGTCTTTGTGCATATCTGTGTGCACACAGACAGGCGTGCACTTGTGTGTGTGTGTGTGGGGTGGGAAGTTGGTGGGTAGGAAGCTCGTAGGAGAGGAGTCAGCCGAGCAGGTCTCTAGGGAGAGGGCCGTAGTGATACATCACATTTTTAGGACTAAATGACCAAACGATGGTAGTACTGTAGTCATAAAAAGAGAAATGAGAAAGAACTGATTTAGGAAGAATTTGCAATAATGCCTTCTTGAAGTCTTTGTAGAACTTTCATCCGTAAGTGATGCTGTTCCTCTTCTGAACTCCTATTCCCTTCTTTCCTGCTTTTTTGGTGTCTGTGTGTATGAGGAAGATTGGCCCTGAGCTAACATCAGTTGCCAATCTTCCTCCTTTTGTTTGAGGAAGATTGTCGCTGAGTTAACATCTGCGCCAATCTTCCTCTATTTTGTATATGGGACGCCACCACAGTGTGGCTTGATGAGCCATGCTGGTCCACGCCTGGGATCCAAACCTGTGAACCCCAAGCTGCTGAAGCGAAGTACGTGAACCTAACCACCACACCACCGAGCTGGCCCCCCTTCCTTCCTGTTTTAATTGTGCTTCTCACCACATTTCACCTTGATATTTGCTGTATGTGTATGAATCTCCCTGACGCAATTTTACCAAAGAAGCCGTGTTCTTTGCATCACCAGGTGCTTTATTTTCCTCTCATGTAGATACTCAGTAAATATTTGCAGGTTAAATGAATATATTTTCAACACCTTTCTGAATTTTTTTGACATCGTCGGGAAAACTTGTAATTAATAAAGAGTAAACATTTCAGTATTCTAAGTGATTAATAATCTTATAATTAAAATGATGACGTGATAAGTGGTAAACATCTTGAGTTTCAAAGACTTTGGATAGATCCATGTCATCAGTGGCATTATAAATACACATGATTTTAGCATACTAATACTCACCTAACCTCTGTGTCGAATGTTTTGTCTTGTAAAATAGCGTTCATAATACCTGCCTCATCTAACAGGGCTGTGATGATCAAAATTTTCAAACCCCTTTGAAAAGTTAATAGTGTTACAAAAGGGTCGAGATTTGTCAAGTGTATAGTGTTTGAGATCTTAGTGTCGTTGTAATAGAGCGAGAAAAACATATATGCACATCTATCTGTAAAATCTTCCAAAGGCACACAAGAATTCTAGTGTATGTTTTTAAGCTCTTTATTCATTGTTTTCATTAGATACTTCTTTGAAAAGTTCTTTGTGGCTGATAATGATGATGATGGAGATGACGGTATCAGTAATAATAATGGCTTTTGTAGCCTTTTATAATTTATAGAGCTCACATGTATTATTATCTTGGATGTACCAGTTCATTTGGGGAGGGAACTAGCTCTTTATAACGCTGTTACTGTTAAAACAAACCGCAAAGTCATTTTAATGCAAATGTATTTCATTAACATTATACCCAATGTTCTGAAATACATTTACTGATCTTCAAAAGACATCTGGAAATTAAAAAAAAATACAGGTTGAATAGTTGAGGAAAGTAAGCATTACATACATTCCTGCAAGATGATAGTACTGGTCTAGTTGGTTATTGTTGTCCAGTTCCTGGCTGAGCCTCCTGTTTATGATTATGGGAAGGCAACTGGGCAGAAGGCAGTCCTGCCTCCCCCTCCGCCTTTCCCCTCCCTTCTTCACCTCCTTCCTGCACCTGCACAGGTCTCTCTGTTGGGTTTTGGAGTCCACTGCCTGGGGAGGTCCCCCGAGCTTCTGTAGGAGTTAGCACTGAGGGATTCGCTCAGCAGACACAGGAGGGGGTGGCCCTCCTCATGACAAAGGATTTTCAAATATTGGTTATCATAAAGTCAGACAACAGAAGTCATCTAAGGGGAGATGTTTTTGCTGATTTTATGATTATTGTACATTTTTTCCCACAAATGCTTATGTGTTATTCTTTTGTGTTCTAACTAACCCAGAAACTGGTTAATTAGTCCCTAGATAATCCCAAATTGACGAATGAAGATTTAAGAGCATATTAGATTTTTACATTTCATGATACACGTGGGCAGCACCCAGAATCCAGAGCCTTTGCTCTCCCTCATACACCTGATTTTGGTAGTTCACATGTTTTCATTCTTTGTGCAGTAACATGAGGTCCAGCCCAGAACACTGTGGGTCCCCACATTATAGTGCTTGCTATATAGTGTTCTAATCTTCGTGATGTGGCTCCCTTCCCCACTGGTTTGTGAGCTCCTTGGGGGTAGGGTCGGCGTCTTGCTCATCTTTGTTCTTTCAGGGGAAGGTATCGAATGTACAGTAGGAGAGCAATGTTACCGAATGGATAGGTAAAATGAATGTGCATTCGAGAGGATGTGTTTGGTGTAAAGTCATTTAACATTCCATAGATTTGGATAATTCATATTGCAAAGTTAAGTCTTGTTTATTCGAATGCCATTAATTTGAAAGGTACATATGATAAAAAGTTATGCGTTAAAACCACTGCTTTCAAGATTATAAACACATTCTAATAAAATGATCTTTTTTGATACTGCTGACAGGCATTATTTACCATTACAATTTATCTAGTACTTAAAAGAATTTTATTTTATCAGAAATATTTTTGGTTTGTGCCTTTTGCTAACTTAGATAGGTTAATCTCTGTCTCACCTTGCTGTCTGATTTAGAAAGTTTTCAATGATGGACTGTGAAATTCATCCTGGAAGAGCTGAAGAACCATGAGAAGAAGAAAAAACAAAGCAGGAACACAGTGAATCAGTGGTTTATAAAAAATAAGACCCAAATAGCATGTACCCAATGAATGGATAGATGAATGATGGTATCTCCAAAGAGACAAAACTTGCATGCATGAAATATGAAATAATGAAACAATGTGATAAGATGCCAAAAAGAAATGTCATCAATTGGATTTCAGAGAAGAGAGAGAACGTTGTAAGGAAAAGCTCCATGAAGGAAGTGAACCCTAAGCTGCTCATAAGGAAATGAGTCAGTGTGAGAAAATAACTTTGTGTCTGTATTAGTTTCCTATTGTTGTGTAACAAATTACGACAAACTTAGTGGCCCAGAACAGCGTACATTTATCATCTCACCATCTCCAAGGGGTGGGAGCCTCAGCATGTCTATCTGGATCCTCTACTCAGGGTCCTTTTTTTTTTTTTTTTAAATAATTTCTTTCTTTCTTTCTTTCTTTTTTTTTTGAGGAAGATTAGCCCTGAGCTAACTACTGCCAATCCTCCTCTTTTTGCTGAGGAAGACTGGCCCTGAGCTAACATTCATGCCCATCTTCCTCTGCTTTATATGTGGAATGCCTACCACAGCATGGCTTTTGCCAAGCAGTGCCATGTCCGCACCCGGGATCCAAACCAGCAAACCCTGGGCAGCCAAGAAGCAGAACGTGCGAACTTAATTGCTGTGCCACCAGGCCAGCCCCGTCTGCTCAGGGTCTTGAGGGCTGACTCGTCTGTGTTCCCTTCTGGAGCTGGGGGACTGCTTCTCAGCTCACATGGTTGCTGATACGATTCAGTTCCCCGCAGTTGTAGAACTGAGTTTCCTGTTTTCTTGCTGGTTACCAGCTAGGGGTCTCACATATTCCTTGCCACATTGGCCCTCTTGCAACATGGCTGCTTCCTTCTTCAAGGCCAGCAAAAGAATCTCCTACTTCCACTGTCCTTTAAAGGACTCATTTGATTAGGTCAGGCCCACTTGGGGAAAAAAATCTTACTTTTGATTAAGTTAAAGTCAGCTGATTAGGGACCTAAATTATATCTGCAAAATCTCTTTACTGTTGCCATATATCATAACATAATCATGGGAGTGATATCTCCACACTTTGCCATGTTCTATTGACTAAAAGCAAATTATAGCTGCTGCCCACACTCAAGGGGATTATACAAGTTGTGGATCATTGGGGGTCACCCTAGGATCCTGCCCACCACAGTGTCTTCTTTTGTAAATGGTTATTTCTGTTGTTATTTGAACATGTTTTAAAAGTGAAGTTTTTAAAAAAGTGATTTAAAAAATGGGTCCCGGTGTCAGATGTTATGCTAAGGAAAATACCTTCTCTGAACTTGGAGCTTTTACTTCCTTTTACTTAGGGGACCAGCTGTACGCAGTTATTAAGGGAGTGGAAAGGAGCTAGAGTGCGTTATAATTAGAGAAAGCTGCATCATCATTTTGAACTACTGCAAGAGGCTCCTAACTGTTCTCTTGGCTGCTGGTCTTTCCTCTCACATCTGCCTCTACTTTCAGTCAAGGTCATCTTTCCAAAATGCTCATCCAGTCATACCACTATCCTGCTTAAAATATGTCTGCCGACTGTTGGAACCCAAGCTCTCCAGCCTCGTAGGAAAGGACTGCTGTGCCGTTCAGCTACATGCTTCATGTGCCCTTCATTCACACTCCACTGAGGCAGCGGCGGTAGGGGTTAAGAGGAGGCGGTGGATTTGAGAGATGCTGAGTAGGTAGAATGACCCAGATGTGGTGAGGGAAGTGCAGGTGCAGGTGCTGGAGAGAAGCTGGGTTCAGTTTGAGGTCACCGTGAAACATCACGCCCAAGGACTTCTTGCATGTTTGGCCCTCCGCTGGGTACTGTGGGGTCTATAAAGGAAGTGCCAGGCACGACGTCTACCAGAGGCGAGGGTCTAGGTGGCATTAGGAAATTATGGATTCACAGGAGAAGAGGGGCAACAGAAGGATTGTCAGCGGTGGTAGATTTCCGAGATTGGATGGTAAAGATGTCGGTTAATCGCTGAATGGAATTTTCCTTACTCCACCAAGTACCCAATAAAAGCAGACAGGTAAAATATTACTTTCCCTTGTTTCTGTGGCTTAAATGCTTAAACAACGGGCGACATTAGTAGGACCTAATTTGGGGGTGCCCAAAGAAAACGTCAGGAAGAGAGGTTTCAAACTTGTCCTGGTTATCTCAAATTAACTTTGTCTTTCCGAGTATCTTTTGTCCCTTGAGCTCACACAGTCTGGTTACAAATCTTGAAGTTCTTTTCTGCCTGTTTTGGACCGTGTGGAAGTACATACAATGTTTAAGAAATGTGAGCAAACACATTTTTCTTCTGGAGTTTCTTCTGGGGAGTGTGGGCCAAAAATGTTTTTCAGCTGCCCTGGTCTGCCTTCCTAATATGGGATATGTTCTGGGGAGAATAAACAAAATGGGATGCTGCTTTCCTTCTTGAAGGAAGTTGGATTCTAATCTCCACTTATTTCTTTTCTGATATAAGTAGAATCCACCATAACAATCAATTTCCAGCTCATCTGGTCCTTGTGATTCCTCCCATCGTCTTTCAAATGCTGCCATTGCGTTGGGCCTGCAGGCTAGTGCTGATGCTGCTGTGGCCACCTGTGGGGTTCATGTGGCTGCTTGCTGTGGCTGGGTGTGACTCCCTGCTGGTGCCAACACTGCTTCCCATGAAGTGTGCCCCACTGGCTTGGCTCCTCACCGAGGGGCACCTCTGCCAGTTGCTGTCACCTCACTGCCTGTGAATTGCTTTCCCACTGGGCACAAAAAGACTCTTGTTGAAAGTTGTCTGTACCCCTTTATTAACTATTGGAGTTCTAGCCTTTGTTTCAAAGCCCCCTAACTTTGAGAACAACTCTGGCAGGGAGTTTTTAAAGCCTTTCCACAGGGCTGACAGGTAAAAGGATGCGCTGGTTCTGACGTGCTGCACCCTCCCTGGTACAGCCTGCGTACCTGTCAGCTCTTCCAGGCACTTGGTCATCTCAGAAAGTGGGCTAATGCCTAATGCCGCAGGAGATTCCTTCCTCCTCCCTGGGAAGCAGGATCTAAGCCCTTTAGCAGAGTTAGTCAGGAGGCTAGCTGAGGTTGTGGGCATATTTTTGACCCTGGTTTTCTTGGGCCTGAAAGTGTGATGGGAGCAGGTAAAGAGCCTCTCAACTCAGGAAAGCTGTGTCCCAGGTCTTTCTTTTAGTGATGGGTCATCTGCTCCTGTCTTCCAAAAATGTTCATCTCTGATGATGGGATCCGTCTTCCTCTGACAATGTCCCAAGTTCCTTGGGACTCTGGCACCTCTAGTCCTGACCTCTGTGTTGGTTAAGGTGATGCTGTGGTAACACCCCTCCCCCCAGGTCTCAGTAGCTTCACACAATGGAAGTTTATTTGTCACTTAGACAAAGTCTCCATCTTGTGGCTATAGCATCTGAAATACGTGCCTTCTGTGTTAGTTTCCTAGGGCTGCTGAAACAAGATACTGCAAACTAGTATAGTTTATACTGAACCTAGAAATTTATTCTTTCATAGTTCTGGAGGCTAAAAGTCCCAAATCAGGGTGTCAGCAGGGCCATGTTCTCCTGATGGCTCTAGGAGAGGCTCTCTCCCTGCCTGTTTCTAGCTTCTGCTGGTTGCGGGCACTCCTCGGCTTGTAGATGCATCACTTCGATCTCCGCATTCACCTTCACACGGCCATCATCCCTGTGTCTCTGTGTCCAAATTTCCTTCTTCTTGTAAGGACTCCAGTCCTTGGATTATGGCCCACTCATATTCAGTATGATGTCATCTTAACTTGATTATATCTGCAAAGACCCTATTTCCACATAAGGTCACACTCACAGGTACCTGGTGTTAGGACCTTGACGTATTTTTGGGGAGAGACACAGTTCAATCCATAACACACTGCAGAGTTGTGGCTGAGGAAGAGAGAGATGGAAGATACCCCTTGGATCTTAACAGTCATACCTCAGAAGTAGTACGTGCTAGTTTTGTCACAGTCTACTGGTCAGAACGTGACTAACATAACTGCAATGGAAACTAGTAAATTCAGGGAACAGATGGGTATTTGATGGGAATTATCTGTCTTGGTCACATCCTTGCCCTGTTCATTTCCTCCGATCCCAGAATGCTCCGGGCATACGCGAGGTTGGATAGCTTCTGTATAATGTGAAATATCTATCAAGGAATAGGATGTGATCTTGCAAAGCATATTGAAGGAACAGACTTGGAAAACTGCTCAAAGAAAAGAAAGAAAATAGTTTATATAATCTGTAAAAGTACCACATTTTGTTTGGTTCTTTGCTTCCTCTTAATCCAGAGAAGGCAAAATGGCGGGCAACAATTTGCATCTAGTCCATAGATGTTTTTGTGTGTGCCCTACACAATGTTTAAGAAATGTGAACAAACATCTAGATATCTTTCCTTGAACAACTGGAAGATGGCTGCCTATGTTTCCACAGAAAACCAGTAATGAGGAAAACAGCCAAGTAAGGCCTGCTTCTTCTAGATAGTCCCATCTCTGCAGTTTGCTCTGATCCCCACCATTCCTTATAGTACTGCCAACACTGAGGCTGAGTATCTGTTCTCGGTTGTCTTTGCACTTTCACCATTGTTTTCATACAGTAGAGATTTTTTCCATTATACTTGGCTCTTTTTACTCACTTATTTTCTGATTGTCATCTGCAGGCATTTGTGTTTGTGACCTCAATTTTAAGTAAAATCTGCATTTTCCTGTATCTTTTCATATCCTGGTGCTTCTAAGGGATTAAACACAACCCAAAAGGTCACCTTGAACTCATGACTTTGATGTTGATTCCTGCTGTAGCCATCTGTAAAGGAAAAACTCACTCCTCCTGTGTTTCCTTTACTCACACTACTACCACACTGTCAATACCTCTGACACCAGATGTGTGGGTTTTCCACACATTAAGCAATTCTCTGACACCAGCTGGGTGCTACAATTCAGCTGAATTCTGATACCATCTGTCTAGAGATGACATCATATCCCACAGGTTAGAGGATCAGTCCCAGAAACTGCCCTCTCCTCTTTAGATGCCAGTTGCAAGTCCAGGTTGTTATCATGCTTCTGACCAACCAGCTATAAATCGAAGGTTTCCACAAACCCCTCCTTGGGTTTGATGAATTTGCTAGAGCAGCTCATAGAACTCAGGAAAACATTTACTTACTAGATTACCAGTTTGTTATAAAAAGATATGGGAACAGCCAGATGGAAGAGATGCATAGGATAAGGTATGGAAAGAGGCGACGAGCTTCCATGCCTTCTCTGAGTGCAGCTCTCTGTGTGTTCACCAACTGGAAACTCTCCAAATGCTGGAATTGAGACATTTTCATGGAGGCTTCATTACTTAGGCCTGACTGATGAAATCATTGGCCATTGGTGATTGCACTCAATCTCTGGTCCCACTCTCCTCCCTGGAGGTCATGGGCTTGGGATGAAAGTTTCAACCCTCTAATCACATGGTTGGTCTTCCTGGCAACCAGCCCCCATCCTTAGGTTACCTAGGGGCTTTCCAAAAGTCGCCTCCTGAACGTAAACTCTGTTGTGGTTGAGAGGGGCTTGTTATGAATAACAAGACACCCATTTCACCTTTATGGCTCTGAAGCATTTTAGGAACTGAAGGCAAAAAACCAAATATTACAACAAAAAGATGCCCCCACGGCTCTCAGATAGGAAACTACAAGAGTTCTAGAAGAGAAGTGCCAGGGACAGTGGACAAAGGCCAAATATACATTTCTTGTTATAAATCACAATAACACCTCATCTGCAATACTCGTGATTTGAGGTAAATAGTTGACAAAGGCCTGAACATACTTATAATGGCGATAGGTGGATAAATATTTGCAGTGAAATACTTGCAATGGGTATAGTTGTATAAATTTGGGTATAATTAGAATAATGCATGTTGATTCAGGTTAATCCTTACTGATACAATTTTTTGTGCTTTTTATCCCCTTTATAGACCACTGGAACGATCCAGTGAAGATGTAGATATAATCTTCACACGGCTGAAAGAAGTTAAAGCTTTTGAGAAATTTCACCCAAATCTCCTTCATCAGATTTGTTTGTGTGGTTATTATGAGAATCTGGAAAAAGGAATAACATGTAAGAAATGCAACTCCGGTGGTATATTTTCGTGTATGGTCTGTGCTCATTTGTAGATATGGGGATAGATAACATATGGGGTATTTATGTGCCAAATATTTGAGCTTCAACCAAAGGTATTAGGTTGACATTTCCCTCTACTTTATTTAGTTCCATGTAGCATTACCTTAACTTTGTTCACAGCATTTAAATGGTTCTTCCAGGGCAGCCTACTTTCTAGATGGAGCTAGAAGGATGTACTGATTCATGTATTCAGCTATATCCTTAGAAATTCAAATAATTATTTTCTCTAACCCAAGAAATATATGAGCCAGTAGGATATTAAATAAAGATAAAAGGACTCTTGGGGGCCAGCCCTGTGGCTGAGTTCACGCGCTCTGCTTTGGCAGCCCAGGGTTTTGATGGTTTGGATCCTGGGCACGGGCTTAGCACTGCTCATCAAGCCATGCTGAGGTGGCATCCCACATGCCACAACTAGAAGTACCCACAACTAAAAATATACAACTATGTACCGGGGGGCTTTGGGGAAAATAAGGAAAAATAAAATTTAAAAAAGAAAAGGACTCTTACCTAATGCTAATAATAATGTTTTGAATTAACCTGAGTGATATCATCTATTCCAAGTATGAATAGAGGACAGGGAGAGTAAAACGATAGAGTGACAGCTGCATTGAAAAACAAGTATTTTTTCATTAAAAAATAGTGCTTTTCCATCTTTTGGGATGCTTTATGCTGCATTTAACAGAAAACTCTCATCCAACTGGCTTCAATAATCAATTACTCATACATGGAGGGAAAAATCAATTACTCATATGCAAGAAGTCCTGGGGTAGGATGGCTTTAGAGTTAGTTAATTAAGTGGCTCAATGACTTTATTAAGGTCACAGGTCCCTCCCATCTTGCTTTGTTTTTGTTTTGCTAGGCATCCGCAGGTGTTGGCTTACGTTCCCAGACTTGACCCAAAGGATTCTCAGATATCTACAGCAATTAGAGAAGCACGATTTCTTCTTATGTCTCCTTTCAGAAGTCTCTCAGGAGACTTCCTCTATTATTGCATTGGCCAGAATTGTATCATATGGCCACGTCCAGCCCAAACACTGGCAAAGATAATGTGATCACCACGATTGATTTAGACCAATCATGATTACTCCAGTGGAGCTGGGCAAGAAGTGCGTGTGCTCTGAGCACTTGGCCCGTTGGAGGAGGGTGGGGGACTTGTATAAAATCTGGGTTCACTTAGATAAGAGGAAGGGAGGGCATGATTCTGGGTGGGAAACCAACAGGGTCTGTCACAACATCATTGTAGAAAATTTAGAAGACAAATGAAATAAAAGTCACCTACAATCCCCAAACCCAAAGATTACTGTTAACACTTTGTGTATATCCTTCAAGATGTTTTCCCATGTCTGCACATGCAAATGTAGTCCCACTTCTCTTTAAAAAACAATCCATATGTATTGTTTCCAAACCAATATTTTTTTTCTTACTGATATTAGGGACTTTATTCATTTGGGAATGAGACTCTATTTTCTGTTTCTTAAAGCCATTTTCAAAATGAATCTTCCATGATATGTAATGTGAATTTGATTGGCAAATGATAACGTCTTTTGGAGCCAAAAAGTTCTCGAAAGGCGAAGCCTTAACTCTAAAATAAGTCACTTACAAAGGCTAGGAAGAGCAGAGCCACTGGAGAGGGCAGCTGTAAACTCATCAGTTCCTCGTCTCAAGCTTATCATTGCACTTGGTCGGATGCCGTTGTTGTGCTTCGCCTGTCCACAGCATGTCTTAGTCAGGGAGTTTAGAGCAGCTTGTCATCATTAATTACGGCTCCCAGAAGCACTAGCCTTGCCAGAACTCAAGTGTCCCACTGAGTTGTCATGTGATTTTTCATTGAGTCACTTGACCTCTGACTCTAACTGTGAAAAGAATTTTAAAATGTCAGATCATTCCATCTAGTTATTTAGCTAGGATATTTAAAAGGATAGTTGGGTTTCTGTGAGATTTTTGAACCAGTGTTTCAGAATGACTTTCCAAAGTACTAGTCTTAATATAATATGGGAACTAAGGTTCTATCTAAATATCTAAATATTTTCTCTCTGAGATTGCAAAAGTAAAGCAAAATCAGGTTTGGAAATTTCTGATGAGAGTCATTTCTAAAGAGTAGTTAATCCTAATGCCTAAAAGCAGTGAATTTATTAAAAAACAAGAAAATGGACAATGATAATACAGTAGTCAAAACTTTTAAAGTAGGTTTTATTTTTCTTAATCATTCATTGGTTAGCTTAAAAGGAGACATTCTATCCTAGAAAATACATTGCTTTTAATATAAATGCATTTAGGAAATTGGAGTGAAAGTCTGGTATTTTGTTGAGTCAAATAAGCTTGTTAATATGTACCCATCTAAAGTGATAATTTTCCAGGAATCATTATATAATGAAATGTATTTAAGATAAATTGCATGGAACATCAATCGATTCTTAAATTCAAAGGATCTTATAGCATTTAGGGTTATCATTCCTTATTACTGCTCTGTAAATATAAAAGAGTTCTGTTTAATAGAGTTCCACTTCATAGAGTGTTGGATAAATGGGATATAGCTTTGTTGATAGGTAAGGGAAAGAGAACTATGTCCTGTTCTTGTGGGAATAGATAGAGGACGGATGGTAAGCTCAGCCAGGTCTAGGTTATGCTTATAATAGCCAGTGAGAAACTATCAGGTCATACGATAAAACCAACCTATTTGGTTTTTAAATTTGGTATATTTACATTACTATTTCTTTTTCAGTATTTCGCCAGGGTGATATTGGAACAAACTGGTATGCTGTCCTGGCAGGGTCTTTGGATGTTAAAGTATCTGAAACCAGCAGTCACCAGGTAAGATAACTTATTTTTTTTTTTAAGTAGGACTTATTATTGTTATTTTTAAAGACACATTATGCCTATGTCTTTTATGCCATCGAAATTACATTTTCAAACCCATTTCCTCTTTCCCATAGCAAGGAGTTCACCAAGTGTTTGTTGAATCCCTTTACTAAGTTACTTAAGAAACATAGATATTGAGTGTCTTCCATGACTTGAGTATGGAGCCCGGTGTTGGAACACGAAGTGCAAGAAGACATTGCCTGCCTTCTAGGAGGTTGCCGTCTATTGGGAAATGCAAACAATTCAATTGCGTTGTGATAAATTGCTCTTGTGTAAGGTGAAATGTGAGCAGAGGATCAGGAGAAGCAAGTCTTCCTAGGTTTCTCCTCAGATCCTTCCTCCGTCTGGTGTCCTGACTTTTCTTCATCCTAGAAGTGCTCCCCTTGTCAGCCTTGTAGGAGCTCCAGTGATGCAGGGGAAATGTGGTTGATGCAGTCCCCCGGGAAGTCTCTCTCTATTTCTCTCCTCACCTTTTCAAATGTGGAAGGGCCAGTAGTGTATATTTCTTTCTAAAGTGCAACACTGGCTTCTTTTGTCTCCATTAGTCACCTCTGAGGAGCTTGGCATCCTAGCAGATAAAACTCATACTCTTTTTTCCCCCTCAATATTTGTGACTATTTAAAATTGGACCTAGAGCCTCCTTTCACATCTGCAGTGACCCTTGCTCCATCATTAGTCCATGTGGCCTAAATGTACAGAACCTTCCTATTTGGAGCGAAGAACCTCGAATCTCAAAAGGACAGCCCCCTAAAGGCCACCTCCAAGCCTCAGTATGAAGATGGCCCAGGTTTTCTATCCAAATATTCAGGATTCAGATAAAAATGGAAGGAAGGGAATTGGCTAATTGTAAAATGGGACAGAATTGTCAAGAAGAATCAAAGAATCAGTTAAAGGGATAAATAACCTACAGTCAAGTACTGTGTTTAATACCGTGCTTCTGAGCCTCTTTCATACATAGCACCCTTCAAATGTAGGAAACGCTTGTGACACACTGAAGTTGAGATTTAAATTTTGCAGGAGCTTTCGTGCATATTGGAGTTGTGGGCAGTCCCCATCTGAAAAAATGGAGAAGTTCCCCAAAAGATTGTTGCTAAGGTGGACAGTTGGAGTTGGAAATATAATTGCCTGTGTTGTACCCATTGTTATGGATGGTTAGAGTCTCAGGCCAGTGGCCAAGTTCTACGTAAGCTATAGGATGCTTTTTCTATGCATCAGTGCATCGAAAGTTCCATTTGAACCTGCCTGGAACCTGTGCCTCCCAACCTGGATGGGACTGTCTCTCTTCCCCTCTCTCACAGGGCCAGTTTTCTCTTGGATTTCAGAGAGGGCCAAGGTGAGAGGTGGGTTTTGAATCTTGTAAGCTGCCTCAGTTTCCCAGTGGGACTGAGAAGAGCTAGCATTTCTTGCATGTTTGCTGTGTGCTGGGCAATGTTCTAAGCACCCAAAAGGTATTAATTTACTCCTAGAATCCTCACGACAACCCTGGGGGTAGGTCATATTATTGTTCTCATTTTACAGATTAGGAAACTAATCCCCAAGTGGTTAAATAACTTGCCCCAAGTAACATATCTAGAAATTCAGGGAACCAAGATAAAACCCGAGCGGTCAAGCACCTGAACATATGCTCTTAGCCACTGCTCTGTGTTGTTGATTCCAAAGAAACATGATGCAGCCTGCAGCTTCCCCCTGTCTCGGCCATTTCTCATTCTTTCAGGTGACCCTGTGTCCCTTATCTCTGAACACCTTCCACCTGCAGGCTGCTGTCCTGGTGGGTACCTGCTGGGCCTCTCTGCTCAGAGCTGCTCTCGATGCTTACCTTGACCAGGTCTCACCTGCGTGGATTTGCGGAGGGGAAAGGACCTGGAAGAGAACGATTCTCTTTGCTCCTCTGAGTGGTCCTGAGTGAATAATGATCGAGAGAGGGGAGAAGTTGAAACGAGAAAGGTGAGGAAAGAGACGAAAGGCAAGGAAGATGAGAATTAAGGAGAAAGGTGAGAAGGAGAGGAAAACCCAGGGAGGAGTGGGGAAGAGATAAGAATGAAAAAGGCAGAGCAGCTGTACCTGTGGGATGATAAGTCACGTTAGCAGTGAGGTGCTGACACATCAGATGGTAAAAGCTGGCATGAGACTGGATGGTATTAAAATAGCCTTTGGCCGGAGGCTCCTGGAATATTGCCCTGGACCAATTACCCCTCCCCATGAGGTCCTAGCAAAGAATAGCTGATAAAACTTTGTTGTTAGCTGCAAGTTTTCCTTTTTTAATTTTAATAAACATTTAATTCTAGATGTTAGCTGTGGTTTTGACCTCAAACTCAATGCACAGCACTTTCCTTAACCTGAGCTTGGTCTTCTCTTAATTTCTTGGGAATTAGTAGCTTTACACCAAAGCTGGCTTACTGCCTCCTCTGAGTACTTTACGCTACAGTGTCCAAGCAGGGTTCTCTGGATTGATTTGTATGGTTGCTAAGATATAAGGAAGAGGAAGCGCATTGACCTCTACATCCTCCATCCCTCCAGAGAGTAACCTGAGATAGACAGAGGGCCAGCCTTCCAGGCAGCTCTGATAGACAGAACATGGTTCCAGCCACATGGGAGGAAGAAGCTAAGGAGAGTGAACAAGACGGCTTAACCTCATCCCATGGCAAGGTGCTTAAAAGGGAGAAACAAAAAAAGCTGTATTTACCTGCATTGGCCCTGTAATGGGCTCTGTGTCTCTGCTGGCTTGTGATGTGGCCAAATCAGGGTGATGAGTTTGCCAATCAGAGTAGCACCCTAGATAGGTCAGGGTTTTCCAGAGAAACAGAACCAATAGGCGAGAGGGCGAGAAAGTGAGAGCGAGAATGAGAGAGAGAAAGAGATAGATAGATAGTTTAAGGAACTGGCTTATGTGGTTGTGGGAAGGCTGGCAAGTTTGAAAGCTGCAGGGCAAACTTCCAGACTAGAGGTTCAGGTAAAACTTGATGCTGCAGTCTTGAGTCCAAAAGCTTGACACTCAGGCAGAATTTCTATGTTGCAGTCTAGAAGCAGAATTCCTTCTTTGGGAAACTTCAAGGAAAGCGTATTTGCTCGTAGGGTCTTCAACTGAGGCCCACTCACATTATGGAAGATAATCTGCTTTACTTAAAGTCTATTAATTCTAAATGTTAATCACAGGCTCACATGTGAGGTGATGGACTATTATTAGTTTTTGGGTGGTGAATATGATGTAATCTACACAGAATTCGAAATATATTACGATGTACATCTGAAAGCTATATAATGTTATAATCCACTGTTACTGCAATAAAATTAAAAAAAAGTTAATCATATCTAAAACATACTTTTACATCAAAATATAGACTAATGTTTGGCTAAACAACTGGTTATTATAGTCTAGCGAAGCTGACACATAAAATTAACCGTCATATACCCCAGTGGGGAGCAAAATGTGGTTCTGTAATGGGCTATGGGAGGAGAGGCTAGGAAAGACCCGGAATTCCTACTCCGAGAGACCAGCAGCAACATCACCAGCTGCCTTCATTGTGTCACACTGTGCTAGGGGTTCTGTGTACATTAACCGACTTCATCTTTAGGCATTCATGTCTTATTTTACAATTAGGCTTGAAAATAAGGCTCAGTGACATTAGGTATAACCTTCCAAGGGCCACACAAATGTACGTGGCCAAATTAAGATTTGAGTTCAGGTCTGACATACTCCAAATTTCATGTTCTTCCTGCTGCTCACACAGGAAAGAAAGTAGGCAGGGGGTAGTAAGAGAAAAAGAAGAAAAGTTAAAAGACACTAAGAGAGAATTAAAGAAAAAGAAAAGAGGTGACAGCACAGAGTCAAGTCTTTAAATGGGTGGGGCAGTTTCTTGCTAGCCTCTCCTTCATTTTCATTCTTCAAGTCTCTCCCTGCCCTGCATGCTTGCTTTCTCATCTGAGAGTCAGACATCAGAGGAGATGGTGGTCGTAAATTCTGAAACTTACCTCTGAGTTTCAGCCCCTCAGTCACTGTTAGCTGAGCCTGAATGGGGAGATGAGAGCAGGCATAGCTAATGGTCATGGAGCGCCCACTACAGGCAGCTATGTGCAAAGCATATTACAGGCATAATTTCACTACACTACCCTCCACCATTTAGTCCCATTAGCAGTCTCATTTTACAGGTGAGATGCTAAATAACTTGCCCAAGCTCACACAATGACTAAGTATCAGAGTTCTTTGTGATTCTAGGGCTCAAGTTCTTGACCACTGTGGTTGTACAGATGCTGTCCAGAGGCCGTGAGGGGGAAGGAATAGAGTGAGGGCTGAGTGGTTTAGGAATAATGAATGCAAGGAGAAGCAGCTTTTCCCTTGCAGCCCCATAACCACCCTCGTGCATTTCCGATGCCAGCTCAGAGCTCCACACCTCCTCACCTCCCTGCCCACCTTGCAGCACCTGAGGTGTGCTGTTGGGGAACAGCCCACTTCTCACACTCTGCTGGGCTGCCCCCGGGCTGCAGCGGGCCGTCCTTCCACCACCCTTTAGATCTGGAGATCCACAGTTAAATGAGTGTGGCCCATCCCTTCAAAGGGCTTCTGGGTTAGAGGGTGGGAGAGATAAGTAGGGGTGATAAGGAAGGGAAGCTGAGGTGCGGTATGTACAAAGTGGAGGTGAAATGGTTAGAACAGGGTTGATGGGATGTATGGAGGGTTGAGAGAGGGAGGAGTCTGGCTTGGATGAAGAGGTGGATGGTGATGCCACTCATTGAAATAAGGAACACAAGAAAGGAAATTCTTCACAGATTCTGGCATAGTATTTTTATACTATACTCTTACTATGTATTATTGATTTGATAGAATTTTTTTCTGAAAAAAATCAACCCTATTTTTTTTACTTGGTCATAAGGAAATATGACTATATATAACTGTCAAGAATCTATAGGGCATACATATTTTATTTTGCTCATAATTCATATTACCTTCCTGCCTGTTTCAGTGTAGTAGTACTTTTTCTCCCTTCTCATCATTCCCTTGTACTATTTTGCAGACCCAACTGTATTGTACCTACCCAAGTCACGGGTGAATGAGTGGTCTGCTCAGGATGACATAGTGGTGACTCATAGAGCTGGAAGTGACTGTGATTTTGTTACTCAATCCAGTGTTCTGCCCCCACATCCTTAGTGGTAGCCAGCATGCATGGCCGTTTATCTGGGGTGTCTGGGAGGTGTCTACGGTATAAGGGGCACTTGCTCCCAGGCACCTCCAGTATCCATGGGTGGTGCTGGCGGAGTGTGGATCCTTCTTTGTCCCCTTGAATCACTGTTGCCTGAGATTCTAACAAAAAAAGCCGTCAATTCCACATTTGGGAGAAATATTAAAATACAGATGCTACAGTCAGTGGCAATATAAACCTCAGGCCCTTTCCTGGGAGGGGTGAATGGAGGAAAAAAACCCATTGGGCTGCAGAGAGTGAGATGCCTTGCCTCCCCGTTTTGCTTGGGATCATCCCACCCGGTCAGTTTAGAAACGTGTCTGCTTGCTGGGGAGGCACAACCGTGCAGGCCGACTCTGCCTCACCCTGTGGGTCTGCTCCTGGCTCAGGACACATACAGTTGTACAGAATCCTGCTGAGCTTTGCTTGGACCCCGCTTCTCTCCCTTGCACACGGTTAGGCCCTTTCCAAGCAGAGCCCCAGAGCCAACACTCTCTTCTGCTTCCCCATCTTCCCTTCGGCTGAGTCCCCCCATCCAGGCTACAAGTGTGAAGGGAGAGGAGAGACAAAAGCCTCTGCTTGAGGAGAGGGATAATGGGTCCCACTCTTGGGGTGGTTTGTTAATTCATTAAAACTTCTACATCTCTATAAGAGATGCTATTTAAAGTGTTAGCGTTTACCTAATGAAGAGCACACTGGTTAAATATCAGACCTCTTTTGAAACCCTTTCTGCCACTTAATTGCCGTGTGACCTTAGGCAAGTTACATTTCCTGTAGGTTGAGGACACTAGTTGCTACCCTAACTACGTTAATGTATACAAAGCACTGAGTACAAAGCCTGGTGTAGGGCAGGGATTTGTGCTTTTTATTGCTATTTTCAGAAAGAAAAGTAGGTTGCCTAGAGTGGAATACTGTCGGTTGCAATGCCTGCAATGATGTCGTTTTATCGCAAGAGGGCAGTGCTAGAACAGAAAAAGGAAGAAAGGCACTTGGCATTGCAAATAGCAAGAAGTTTAACAATATCGTTCAGCCATTTCATGGGATAGGAGAGTCGGGCTGCACTTGACCTTAGTCGTCACTGTATCCATCCTCTTATCTGTCTCTGTGAAATTTTTTGGCCAGTTTTGGAAAATGAGCTTTTGCTAGCTTGTCCCCAAAAGTAAAATAATGTGCTTTTATTTACCCTCTTTGTCTCTCCCACAAAGATGTGTTTAAGTGTTGCATTTTTGTTTATAAAATGTGAAGTGCCGACGTGTTTCTCGGTAAGGTGGATCTCGCTCTCTTTCTTTTTCTGTCTTTGTCTGATTCTTCCACTTACTCTCATTTCATCCCATTATTTCCAGAAAACATCATTATGATCAGGAATCATTTTCTGAACACATTTATTGAGCCCATAAAACGTGAAAGGGGCCACGTCCACGGCAGTTGTTTGTAATCTCTCACTGCTTGTCTACGCTCGGGTCATGCTATTTGTTAGGAGCTGATCAGGAGTTTATTTAGCATCCTGCGTGATGCATCCACAGACTGTATTTAGTTTTGTTGCCATGTAATTCTTTGTTTGGGTGGATGCAAGACTGAGCCAGAGTGCAGGACAGACTGGCTCTCTGCTGTAATGGGGCTGGCCTTCCTGATTCAGTTATCAGAATGCTAATGCTTGTCCATTCTCATCGAAAATTCCAGCAGCCAGTTTGCCTGATCTTGTTAAGCCGTGTCTAACACTGATTCCAGAGAAGTGCTCTGAAAGTAACAGATCTGTCTTTGCTGTTTGTTAGAAAAAAACATATTCGGCTTAGAACATTTTTCCTTCCTGCTTGGCATAAATCCTTTTGACACTACATACAGTCTGATGTCTTGACAAATTCAGAGATGAAGTTCCATAAAATTTTTATTTTTTAAAAGGACTTGGAGCACTCAATAAATTCCAGGACTAAATTTAGCTTCATGAAACAAATGCAGCGCTGCCAAACTTAGTGACAGATATTGCCTATGAGCCTGAAATAAAAATGGTAAAGATATTTGCTTTGTAAGAATTTTTATTTCAGGGGCTACACACTTAAAGGACCAATTTGTTCCTTGAAGTTAACCCAACATGAATCCAAAACAATAATTATGCCATGAGACATTTAACTCTTCTTGAGCCATTAATATGGAAGCAAATTAAATATGTATAATAAAAAGATCTGATACCGCTTGAAGTTACTGGACAATTAAAAAAAATCTTCATATACTTAACAGAGAATTCTTATGTCTGTTTTATTGATTTTTAGTTAATTTCTATTTCATCAGAATGCCTGTAACTTGTGTAAGTTGGATTTCAGCAGATGCTTATAGACATTATTTGCAAGGCCCATGTTTATTAGCTTGGATATCAATGACATAACCATTGGCTTTCTTAACACCATTCCCATTTTCAGACCGTAGCAGTGTTTATGATGAAACAAACAAATAAAATGCCTCATACGAGAATGCCTGCTTTAAGAAAAGCCAGTATACCCTAATTCAGACATACAAAGCAGGTAAATTAAGGGGTGATTAGTTGCAGTAGAAAAGGATTCTTTGATTTACAGCAGGATTGTCAGAAGTGTCCCTTTGAATACAAGCTCCCCCAGAGAGCTGAAGTGTTTTGCAGATTATTCAAACCACTTGACATCCAGACTTGGGGACAGAGAAAAACTTGGAATTTAAGTGTTGAAAAGCCATTGTTAATTGAAGATTAACACAAGACCAATATAGAGATTATTATTTAAATAGTGGAAAATCATAATTTGCTTTTTAGAAATGTAGATAACCTATACATGTATGTAAATATGGCTGAGTCGGAAATAATCTTTTCCATTATTTATGGAGCGCCTACTATGTGCCAGGAACCATATAGGACTCTGTGTATATATTATTTTATTTGTATTGAATCCTGCTAATAATTTTATGAGGAAGATTGTGCCTCTTTCACAAATGAGGATTCTGAGACACCTGGGAGCATTCTACCCAAAGCCACAGGGCTGGTAATTGGCAGAGAAGAGTTTTGAATCTAGTCTACAAGGCCCATGCTTTTCTCACTAAGCAGCCTCTGGAGGATGTTCCCGCTAAGCATCGAGTGTGCTGACTCTGGGCACCTCTATGTGAGGGACCTTTTACTGATGCTCCCTGCTTCTACTGGGGTGCCGTTGTTGAAATCTTTGTTCACTTACCTAATACCAACTTTTAGGAATTGAGATAAGCAGACTCCACCTATCCCACTGAAACACATATTGTGCCAAAATATTGATCATGACTTCAGTTGATGCCTAGCTGGGCAGAGGAGGAGAACCTGGAAACTGGAGGCTGCCCAGGGTGGAGGTGGCAACCGTCTAGAGGGCATGTTCAGGCGGTGCTGGGCAGGACAGAGAGAGGAAGCTGAACATTGGAGCAACACAGCCCCTGGGTTAGTATGGTGAAGGACTGAGGTGGGTCTAACAAGTGATAACGTGAGGGGGCATGGCTTGGTGATGGGCAGAGTCAGGAAGCAGGCCAGTGATGGAGATAGGCAGCCAAGCAAGGTGACAAAGAAGGCAGACATCAGAAGGGAGCCAGAGAAGAATGGGGGCCCAGCAAGGGCTGTCAGAACAAGACAGTAGGCCATTTTGAGAAGAATTAGGGTACCAGGAAGGTTCTCAAGGCAGAGATGCAGAAAGACAGAAACTCATTTTCTCCAAGAAAGGTAGGTCTGATGCAAGGCATGAAGTGATAAGCTGCTCTCTGTCCCCATTACTGAAGTCCCTTTGGGAATGCTGGTTCAGCCCGGTACGTCCTCAGAGGTCTCACGGTAACTGATGACTCATAGCCGTGTTTGACTAACCCACTCTGTTGTTTTGGGTTTCCCCAGAAGCTGACTGAAGACAAAGATTTGGCTACAAGTGGTTCTTTTGGAGATGACCTTAGGAAGCATTGTAAGGGAGTGGGGAAGTGAGACCAGGAATGAAGGAAAGTCAATAAAAGTGTGTTGATAAGAGGATTTCCACCGTGGGCAACTGGGCTCCCTCCTTCAAGGGACCCTCTAGGAAACTGTGTAGGGTTAGGAGGCTGGGGTGTTGAACCTCCTACTCTCACGCCTCTCTGGTGGAGGTTGCATCTTACAGGCATTAACTGCCCAGTGCTCTGCCCTCAGGTGAAGCCATGCAGGTGCCTGTGCGCGGAAGCCATAGGTATGAATGGGAACTGTCCAGAAAGCTATAAATGACCTCAGGATGGGGATGGGGGAAATCTGGCAGGACTCCAGCAGCATCTGCATAAACCCACCTTCATATATTGAAGACATTCAAGTTTTTAAACCTTCATTTCATATTTGAAAGTCCTCAAGATAAATTGCCATCTTGTCGCAGAACAGGACATTCCTTCACTGTTGTTAATGTTTCCTATTTCTTGAGTAGGTCCTGATTGCTTTCTTCAGTCTCTATGTCCCTGTAAATATTTTCGTTCAGGTAGCCTTTCTGAACATTAAGCTACAAATGAGCAGAAAATAAAATAGTCTGAATAATCCCTATTAAATAAGTATTGAGACATGAGCAGATCTCTAGAGTATGTGTAAACCTAAAAGATAGAGTAATGTTACATTCAGAAACAGACACTTTTCAGCCACAGGCAAAGACATACACGAAGTACATCTACAGGTGTTCAGGCTTGGACTTCTGACCTGTAGGCATCTGGTTAGATGTTAGCGTGGACCAAAATAAGATGCTCCCACCACATTGACTCGCATTCATCCTGCTAATATTTATCCCGTCTTTCAACATACATACTGAGCAACATATACTAGTTCTGCTAAATGAAAGAACATTTGAATGTAAATTTCTTTATTTGATAATTATTTTATAAGCATATTGTAAGACCCTGCCTAGAATTCAAATAAGACCCAGCACCGATGGATGTAAAGACAGTGATTAGTGTTTAGATCTTCTTAGGACCTTCCATTTCCCTGTGCCCAGTTATCCCAGTGCCCAATCCGTACCTCCCACATCCAGTCAGATTTCTAAGTCAACTTGTCCTAAAAATACCCTGAGTCAGCCAAAAGTAAAGTTTGAACTTGCAAATAATACTCCTTTCAGGTGAGGTTTTATGGTCCTGATTTTAAGATCATATCTTGTATTTGTGACCCCATGCCCTTAAATTTGAATGCGTCAAGTGTGAAGGAGGAAATGTAGGTAGGGCTGATCCTACACTGGTTCTGGTAGGAGAGTGTGGGTTCCTGGAAATGAGCCTGGGTGCTGACCAGGTGACCGAAGCCAGATGCCTCTCCTTCCAGAGGTCCTGATACAGTGAGCTGCACTGACGAGTGCAGTTGGCAATACCAACGTGACTCACTTTTGTTCTATGAGATAATGCATGGGTAATGTTGAACTCTGCAGGGGCAATCCAAGAATCATTTCAATCTTTTCTCCTTATTAAAGAGCTGTTTACCAGCAAGGAGCTCATGTGCCTTTCACAGTCTGTGTCTTTCTTTGTATACCTATTTGTGACAAACTATATGGGATAGGAAGTGAGACAGGAGAAGACTATTTAATCCATAAAAATCTACAACTAGTTCATGAATAACAGATCTTTATAGTTCTGTTGCGTTATACGTTGCGGATAACCTTGCATATTTAAGCTACGTGGATAGTGGCAGAAGTAATATATGGCCCATCCGGTTCAAGTTTTAAAATAGAATTTTATACTGGAAAGTACAAGTTAGGTAAAAGAATCCTATCTTAAGAATTCAGATGGTAAAAAAAAAATAAAGTAGGCTAGTAGGATTCTCAAAGGAACCTGATATTCTAGAGAATTTGTGAAAGTTTGTGATTTATCGTAATCTGTCTTGTGTTTTTACTAGAATTTGAAAATTACTCAGATGTACTTAACTCACTGAGTATTGATGTTCCAGTTCTGGGGATATTTTTCTGACTGAATTTGTTTGCAACTGCCTTTCTGGAAAATTTATTAGCAGGCTGTTCTATCTCCCCCTGATCTTTCATTCTTTTTTGAGATATTATTGATTTTATTTTCCTGAACCTAATTTTATATGCATGCGGAAGCAATTTGCTTTGGTTCAAGAAACTGGTTTCTTATGGGCATTTGTCTTAGAAATGTGATTACAGAATCACTAACTTGATCTTAATAACATTTGTCGATTATCGTGTGTTACATGCGTGAAAGGAAAACTGTGCTAACTCGGAGCATTGCGCTTGTGCATCTCCCTTACTTGATAATGCCCTGAAATTAATGTCCAGGTGGTTTTGAGTGGCTATTTGCATTATCTGAAACTAGTTAGGATTAAATACAAATATTATCACCAATGTTGCATACAGAGAGGAAATTACTTATTTAGAACACCTTAAAAAAATTTTTAAATCGTTGATTCACATTTTATTAAACTAGCCACAATGCCCTTCATCTGAAGCTGTTTTTACTCTGTTGTGGCTGCAGGAGGCAGCATCATACAAAGAGCTTGGAATCTATAGTCAGACGGCCGTGGTTAGAATCTGACTGCATTACTTATTATCTGTGTGAACTAGAACCATGTGAATCAACCACTCTGACCCTCAGTTTCCTCATATCTTCAAGACAGACTTACACAACAGCATCTCTATTCCAGTTTCCTGTTTAAATATTGTAACTGTGTCCTCTTACTAGAAACACTCAGTTTGGGGCCAGCCCCGGTGGCCTAGTGGTTAAGTTTGGTGTGCTCCGCTTCAGTGGCCCGGGTTTGGTTCTCAGGTGTGGACCTACACTGCTCTGTTAATGGTCATGCTGTGCTGGTGGCCCGCATAATAAAAAATAGAGGAAGATTGGATGCTAGCTCAGGGTATATCTTCCTCAGGAAAAAAAAAATAGCCAACTCAGTTTGTTTTCAAATGATTTCCCCCCTTTTTTCCTAAAGCAGAGAGTAGTCGTATAAAAGATAACCCTGTCCACAAAAAGACTTGCACAAGATTATTGCTCACAGCTCTATTCATAATATCTCCAAACTAGAAACAACCCAAATGTCCACCAATTGGAGAATGGATAGCAAATTGTGGCATGCCGTGGAGAATTACTCATCAGTGAAAGGAGAAAACTACTGATCCTTGCAACAACACTGATGAATCTTACAGAGATTACATTGAGCAAAAGATGCCAGACACCAAAGAGGGTATATTGTCTGACTCCTTTCACATGAACTTCTAAAACGAGCAAAATTCCTTTATAGTGATAGAAATCACATCCATTACCTCTGAAAAGAGGGTTCGACTGAAAAGGAGCCTGAGGGAACTTTCGGGAGTGATAGAAATGCTCTGTCTTAATTTGGGTGGTGATTGCACAGTGTATATATTTGTCAAAATTTGTTGAACTGTGCAATTGAATTGAGTGTTCTATTGTGTACAGATTATACTTCGAGTCAAAGAAAAGACAACTCGCCTACAGGTTAAGTGTCTCATTTTCTAATGACCAGTTTGGGATTCTCAGGATGCAGTGACCATCTGTACTCTGGGAATTGGGACAGCCTTTGGAGAGTCCATTCTGGACAACACACCCCGCCATGCGACCATCGTTACCAGGGAGAGCAGCGAACTGCTCCGCATCGAGCAGAAGGACTTCAAGGCACTATGGGAGGTGAGCCCCAAGGCTTCTTTGTCAATTAATGTAGTTGCAGAAAAGAAAGGGAGCTGCCACATGGGTAATGGCATTACAGTCAAGCCTTAATGTGTTCTGTTCTGAGCCCGTGGATGGAATTTAATTTTCAAAACTTGTTTTTGAAATGAGTGACTGAAAAAGCCATTTTGACACAAGACATCCTTTTTTTTTTTTTAATTTAGTGCTTGCTCAATTTTCTGTAGTTTGACATACCTTATAATTATTTCTTGAATGACCATAGAGTGTTTTATGTATTTCCTCCCTCCTGTTCCACAGATGTATTCTTAACCAGGGAACAAAATACTTTGACATTTTCTTTTGCATTTTAAAAATCATCATTGACATGTTCCCTGGTAAAGTGGAATGAATGGGGTTAACATCTGCTTCATTTAAATGCTTTTAAAAATGATGTGCCCTATAATAAGGTAGGGGAAATGAGGGCCATAAAGATGTCTGGTGACTTGCCAGCTTCAGAAGGCATAGGTGGCACAGCAGTGGGTGCATGCAGCTGGCCCTGGGCGCTTGGGCACTGCTGCTGCTTACCAGTGCCCCTGGGGATATTGCACTCGTGCACAAGAAGTATGGGGCATAAATGAGCTTATATTGCAGTAATGGCCAATGGGGCACTTCGACAGCCCCAGCCAAGGCTTGCATCTTTTATGCTTATTCCTTTCTCTTCTTCAAGCTTCTGTTTTAACCTGTGGTTGTTCCTTATTTTTGTCCGTGGTCCAGCATGTCCAAGTGTTACCCCATCGAGCTGGCAGGCTTCGCCACTTGTCCCAGTGTGGCTAAGATTTTAAACTTGATCTGAAAAGAATTTTGTGTAATCAAATCGTTTCCCCCAGAGCCAAACAAATGACAGCTGCACGAAGGGAGCAAACCTGCGGGTGGATGAGTGGTGCTTTGCCTTAAAAGTCCCGCAAAGCTTTGGAAGGCCTTGGTGGTGAGACCTGTTACTTTTATTCCTGGCAGTAGTGAATGAATGGCGGGGCGACTTGTTTGAAATGCTCCTCTTAGAAAATGTTAAAGAGCTCCAACCGCTCTGTAAAGTTCAGAGACAAAAGCTAGTTTTAGGAAGGCAAAACTGAAGTAGGTTTGCATGAGGTGTGTGTGGAGAGTTTTTCTGTCAATTAAAAGGAACCAGGCTTGAGGCAAATAAGCCATTTGTTGGATCTTTTGTCTTAAAAGGTAAACTGAAAAGACTTTTCCAAAAAGAAAATTCGAGAAACTGGTTTAAGAACGAAAATGATTCCTACCTGGGATGTGTGTCATTATAACTGCGTTTGTCTGTGATGACTTATTCAAGTTGCTGATTGTGGATGGTTTGTGGAAATATTTAAAAATTTATTTTAATTAGGAGCCCTCAGGGCTGTGAAGGAAGTTCCTGAGAACTTGCTACCTGTGAACATTTTTAAAAAATTTATTAGTAAAAAAATGTTCAAACATGCAGAAAATCCAAAAGGATAAGACAGTGCACACCCAGACACCCCCCACTCTGTTCAGCGACTGTTAACATCTAGCCACATGGGCCTCATCTTTGTTTTTTGCTGAACCACTTTAGTGTAAATGACAGACATCATGATCTTTAATCTTAAATATTCAGCATATGTCTCCAGAAAATTAGAATATCTTGCCATATACTCATAATACCATTATTTCACCTGTAAAATGAAATATCCTAATATCTAATACCCTGTCCACAGTTCCAATTTCCCCACAGTTCAAATATCTATAAATAAATAAATATTTATTCCATAAATATCTTTTATATCTGTTTTGTTTCAAACCAGTCTCGAATAAAGAACCATGTGTCACATCTGATGGTTATATCTAAGTCAGTCTCCCCACCCCACCCCTCTCCATGGCGCTGACTTGTTAAAAAGGTCAGGTCAGTTTCTCCCAAATTCAAGGTTTGTCTGACTGTTTTCTCATAGTATCTTTTGTGCACTTCACCCCAGAGGTTCCTGTACATGGAAGTTAGAGCTAAAAGGTTGGTTAGATCAAGTCCAGCATTTTTGGTAAGAAAACATGAAAAGTGATACTACTGAGTGCATCTGGAGGCTCCTAACGTCTGGATGCCTCACTCTTAGCGATGTGTTAGTTTCATCACTTTGATCCCTTGGTTAGATTGTATTGGAATACATTTATGGCTGTTTTCCATAGATATTTCCCCTAGAGGAAAATTTTTAAATGGAGGTATTGATCTTGATTGAGCGTGGTCCTTGGTATCCCAAATCTTGCCACATAATTTTGCTGCTCAGCAGGTCCAACTGCTCGTCTGTAACCTCAGAGCATGATTTCTGACCTCCCTTGCCAGTGACATACATGAGCTGAGAAGGATGGATAGAGTTTTTAGTCTGAGCTCTTATTTTTACAGGTGGGGGACTGGACCCTCACAGGGAGTAAGAGGTTAGTCAGATACTTCATTTATTTGCCTGCTCAGGCAACTAACTACAGAGTGCAAATTAGCTGCTCAATCAATGTATTAACTGACTAAAAGGAAAATGCAAGAAATGCCGTCATCTAGCAATCTCTGTTAATCAGAAGTTTATTAATGGGCGCATTTGTACGTATACAGTACATGATCATCCTGAGAAATCGTAACATTCTAAATTACCTTCTGAATAAAAATGATTGACTTATGTTTACTCTGCTGTTCGTTTATTACCTCCCGCGTATCAGGTATGGTTATAGCAGTGAGCAAGACTGACAGAGCTCCTGCTCTCTGGGCCACGACTTCTGTTCTACTTGGAGGAGACAGAAAATAAACTAAGTCAATAATATTATTATTAATATTATTGTTATGTTATTTCGGAGTATAACATATCATTATCATCAAATAAATTTTATTTCTATTCTTCGAATATGGGTGATCATTGACGGCATATGTAGCACTAATGTGCTAGCAAAATATTTGATAACCAGGACACCTATTCCTTGATTATGTCAGATAATAGAGTTTATAATTCAGTCATTCATTACACTGGTAAATAAGATCCATTAGCAAGCTCTACTGTCAGCTGAAATCTAAGTTAGATCTGTCAGCCAAATATCAAAGGGGAAGGAATATGTACAGAAAGATTACATAGTTTCAGGATTCTAGTAAAAGCTTCGTTGAGATGGTAGAAAGAAGGCAGCAGAAAGGAAAGCTCAGTAATGCCTCTCCCGTCGGCATGGTAAGGAGCTCGGTGTTGGGCCATGGGTTCTGAATGGTAAAAATTAGATAACCTGAATCATGGGCCTAAATTTGCATGTTCATTTCATTTGACTACTTACTTTTGAGGCATGTCACAATGAGCCCATTGGGTGACAAGTACCCTCATATTTAGCTTTGTCTTGTTTAACGCCCTTGATGTCACTTAAAGGGGCTGAAAGATAAAAGCTGAGGAACAGGATTCTGAGTTACTTCTTCTAACTCTGAGAATTATGGTCTCTAATCATTAACAGGTAGCACAGTCTAAATGTAGCTCTTTGGGGCCAGCCTGGTGGTGCAGTAGTTAAGTTCTCACATTCTGGCAGCCCCGGGTTCACCAGTTTGGATCCTGGGTGTGGACATGGCACCGCTTGTCAAGCCATGCTGTGGCAGGCGTCCCATATATAAAGTAGAGGAAGATGGGCATGGATGTTAGCTCAGGGCCAGTCTTCCTCAGCAAAAAAGAGGAGGATTGGCAGCGGATGTTAGCTCATGGCTAGTCTTCCTCCAAAAAACAACAACAAAAAAATCAAAGTAGCTCTTTAATAGGCTGAGCTAATAGTTTATTTTAATCTTACACTTGGGACTTTAATGGCAACACAAAGCTAGAGAATTTTGCTTTCTTTCCTGACCAAAGGCAGGTTTCCTCGGCGCTCCACTTATACATGCTCAGAAAACTACGTGTGAGATTTTGAAGTCCTACTCAATTTCATCCCAAATACCTCTTGCTTTATGTTTTCTGTTATGTTGTAAGTCAAATTGGTGGCACCCAGAGTAGTTAAAAAAAATTATCGTCATAAATGTGACCAGAAGCATTATTCAATAGTCTCTAGAAATACATCAAATGAAATAAATATTCCCCAAGGTATATTCCTAGCAGCTTGGTGCTTCTCTTTGTACACTGTATCTTTCCTAACGATAACGACTTTCTTTCTTCCTCTCTTTGTATGTTTCAGTCGCCAATTTATGGCCAGATCGGAGGGCGCTGGGTTGCTCCATCTTAAAGTCAGGTCATATTTTCTTAGCTTAAGTGATTACAGTGAGATTATTTAGAATTGATCAATAATGGCTTCCCTCTTTTCACACCTCTTTGATATTAGAACTTAATAAAATATATTAACCAGGGTATAAAACATCTCATTTTTCAGTAGCATCTCAGGAGGGAGGGCGGGTGGAGAGAGAGAGAGAGAGAAAGGAGATTGTTATGTTTCTGAATTTCATTCAGAAGAAAATTGATTTAAAAGTCTTGGAATACCATTTTTAGTTCTTGAGACACTTGTAATTTAAACTCTTTGACACTAGTGGTGTTGTGTACTCTCAGTAAGGAAGTTAAATGGCAAAGTAGTTAAGTGTAAGCATGGGAATTTTAAGCCACTTATTGATAGTTGATCCAAGATTATGGGTATTTATGATTGCTGGTGGCTCTTGGAATGAAGAAAATACTGATTTACTGTCCAATTCCATGAATTTCTTCTCAGCACGTATAGTATAAGAAGGTTTCCAATAGTTAGAACAACAACCATGAGGGGTTTTTGGATTTTCTTCCTGACTTTCTGTCTAATGTGTGTCTGTATCAAGATGCTTTCGGCTTTGCAGCATTTTTTGACATCTTCCCATGGAATATTCCAAATACATGAAATTGAATGAGGAGATGGATCCAGTGTGTTCAGAGAAGCAGATTGGAGAGGCACTCTCGATCAAATTCGTAAAAGATGCTACTGAGAGGTCCTTGAATTAGTGGCCTACCACATGTTTACCTGTGTTTCAATTTTGGCCAAAAACTTTCCTTCATTGTGAGCCATGTTGGAGCACGTTCAAAATAATAAGACATATTTATGAATAAATTATTTGAAATTTAAGACAGCAGTAAAACTACAGAGTCTTTCAAAATAAAAGCAATATTTTAAATTTGTAGTCTGACCTGCACCACAATAAAAATGGTTTCTTAGCTGCAGTTGTTACCCGGAACTTCTTGGCACATACTGTGATTTTATTCTAATCGGGGCATACCACATCACAGAGAACCATTGCTCTGACAGAATGATTGATGCAGTAGAGTTTATCCCCAAATGTGTATGTGCCTCTGTAAATATTGTTAACTGGCTGAAAATCTACTTCTTGCTTTATAGGATATAAAACTGAATGGTAAAAATAAGTGCATGTTTCTGTCTTAGGAAAAGAATGCAATTTTTAAATAGGAATATTTCTAAGGGTGACGAATATTGTTGAAGAAATATTTTTAGAGCTATCTCTATTTCCTAATTTTTAGAGTGTTTTATTTCTCAGCTCTACCAGATATGTTGGCACTTGTGGGACTGAAAGCTTTTTGGTTATTTCTATTTACTGCTTCTTTTGGACTATGCAGAGGGAAAAGCTCTTTTCCATTAATAATCTTTCAAGCCGCTATAAGAATAGGAATTATTGAGATAATAGCAGCCTCGTCTTTACTGGTGCGCTTTACAAACCATATTAGACTAATATACCTCTTAGAGGCATCTGCTCCTGCTTGAATAGACTTGATGTTCCTATCTGTCTTATGCTGTCATAAAAATTAAAGCTGAATACTTAAAACATAATATCTCAGAACATAAAAATCTCGGAAGTCCCTTGGCAGGGTTTTATTACTTTATTTAGCATGCAAACAATGTCAGGTTGTTTCACTTTTGCGTTAATGGGAGGCTTTCCAGGCGGGCCGGTATTTCAGGTGAATGTTTAGTGGCCCTGGATATCGAGGTAAGACTGCATGACCCACCCTCAGACAGGCGGCCCCTTGCCTGCCTGCTATTGCCCCGTGACCTGCACCCTCCTCTGAGGGTTCACTGCAGCCTAAAAGCCCGGGGACCTGCTTTCTCCCAAGTCAGAAGCCTGTACTCACTTTTGGCAACTGTGGAGCTCGTACTGTAGGGTTACTTCCCAGGCCAGAAATTTGCATCAAAGGGCTAAGAAAAATACATCCAAAAATAAACATGAAAGCCAAGACTTCATGCCAGGAACTCCAGCCACACACATCCTGTTGGCTGGTTCTCGCGCCTCTCTCCTCACAGTTCTGATTCTTTTAAACCAAGCGGAAGCCTGCTCTGATGACTTGGACCTTATGTCTGTGCCAGAGTCTCACTCCTCTGTCCTCAAGCTTTTCCATGGAGTTGTGAAATGATTCAAATCCAGAAAGGAAGGGAGTGAAGTATGAGGACATAGCTAAAGTTAAAAGATAGATAGGAAGTCCTTTCCTATTGCCTTTGGCTGCCTGGGCTTTTCTGGAGAAACACCAGCACCCGTTTTCTCTCGATGGACTGAGATCTTCTTAAGTGGCAGATGCGGACTGGGAATTAACTGGCGATGAGGCTGCATTTTGCTGTCCACATAAAGGACAGATATTCATTGGATGTCTGAAAACTTTGAGAAAGAGAAAAACAAGGACGCATGCCCTACCAGGTCAGAACAGATCTTGTTTTATTCTTTTGTGCAGAAATATTACCTGTCATAGTTTTCATTTTGGTTTGAGGAATTATACTCTAAAACATCTCTGGCTTTGCTAATTATGTTCCACCAGACCTAAATATGTACCATGGCACTGTCGTAATTTGATTTCAGCTTTATTTGTGGTGTGTGTGTGTGTAGGGTAGGAGAGGTGGCTCATCTTTTTGTGATTGTGAAGGATATGTTTGTTTAGCCTGATGATCTTAAATATGTTTCTGGAAGATAAACAAAAATAGTTGTTCATAATGAGGCAGAGTTACATTTATCACATTAATATTAAATATATGTATTTGTCTGGTGATGTACTTGAATGGCATATCTTAAAAATGAAGCTTGGGCAAGGAAACAGGTTGAGAGTGATGGTATTTCACCAGCTGGACGCCCGGTGGCGTCCAGGCATGTCTTGCCTGCAGCTCTCAGACTATATGAAGTCCTTAGTGTTTATGGGAATTCTGTTCCATTATTGATGACTTGAAGTCTGACCAGCTCCTCCAGCTATGAGCTCACTATTTCTCAGAAGATGATCAGGGGGTCTGAACAGATCAAGGCTTGGCTCACAGTTGCCAGAAATGCCCAGATGCTGTGGAAAGGCCTGCTGGCAGGGTGCTGTAAGCCGTAGGCGTTCCTTCTTAGCTGGTGCTCCTTTGGGTGCTCATTCCAGGAGTGTGCAGTGGATGCTCTGGTGTTTTAGGAGTTGCTGTTAGCAGAGCTTTTGAAATTCCTGCCATGGCCGTGCATTTGCCAGCATGCCGTTGACACCTCTCCGCTTCCCTCCCCCCTGCACTTTTATCCTACGGTGGCCTCTTCACTGTGTGCCTGCTAAAGAGCTGCTCAATTTGCTGTTAATTGATGCTGCTTCGAAAATTTCATCTCTAAGAAGCTTCTGTCTTATTCAACAAACATGCTTGGTTCCCACCACGTGGAGGTGCAAAAGGCACCATGTCTGTCTTTCTGGTTTACAGTCTAGTGAAGACAGACAAGCATAAACACACATCACCCTGATCTAACACAACCTGAAAAGTGCTATGGGAAAGACACCGTGTGCTGAGGGATATATGGGGCAGGGCAGAGAGATTCACTTCCACCCAGGGTATCATTTCGTCCAAAGACAAAGAGGTCTGGTTCTGAATTTCTATGTGGGTAAGAAGGCTGTTTTTCAGTATCCCGAAAGAATTGGGGTCACTTAACCAAATTACAGTGTTTGAAGCAGCCTTGTCCCAAGGGACTGACCACACAGAAGAGGAAGAGCTTCTTCGTGCCTATTGCACTGCATTCTGCCTTCTCCCCCTGTACTGGGCCCTGGGGTGGGCTTGGTTAGGGGTCTGCCTGCCCTCTGAGGATGTCATGTGGTGTATTTCCCAATGCCTGGCTTTGTGTTTTGTTTGTTGGTCAGTCATCATCTGGAGAAATCCGCTCTGAGGTTTAATGGGTCCCCTGGGCAAAGGCAGTTCTGGTCGGGAAAACTTGAACAACTTGAGACTTTGAGAAGGAACTCGTGGTATGGATGGGGGATATTGTTAAGCTCTTTATGTGTAGGAAGCCCTGTGGTCATGAGACTTGCCTGTTCTTTTCGGGCCAAATCCTCTCCTGCGTAATCTCCAGGCTGCTGTGGAGTGGTTAGGGCACAGTCACTGGGCCAGGGTGTCTGACACCGAGGAAGGAGCAGCAGGAAATCCTGTCAACAGTCGGCCACACCAAATTCCGTAGTCTTGCCCATGATTGCTCTCACTGACCCCAGTGTTTTGAGCTGGCTGGCCCAGACCGATAAATGCAAGACAGACTTTCTAAAGGCTATTGATGTGGTCAAGTGGTCTGGCCTGAAATTCTGATCTATTCCTGGTTGAACCCAGCTTTGCTGGATGACTTTCTGGAAAGCTCTCTAGCTTCTTGGGCCACCTATTTGTAAAATAAAGATAGCTTTACTTAAATCATGCCTTGCTGACAGCAGTGGTCCAAGTTAATGTGGATCGATTACTTAGGTGCCTTATGAGTTGAAAAATTTAGTGCCCCTCCTTTGCTTTTGGTTTGCAAATTCAAGGAGGCAGAGCCACAAATTATGTGAATGGAAAAGATAAAGTATAGGCAACAGTTAATATTGTGTCAAAATGTATTATCAGAAAAGCAAGGAGAACTTCTTGGTTTCTTTATAGTTGTAGTTCTTAAAACTAGTTCCACATTAGAATTACCTGGGGAGCTATTTAAAAAATACTGTGTTGGCCCCGTCTAGACCAATGAACCCAGAATCTCTAGAAGATGGGGCCTAGGCATCAGTAGCTTCCTAAAGCTCCGCAGGTGGATCTACTGGGCAACCAGGGCTGAGAACTCCTGTCTTCCAGCGCTGGGCTTTGTGGTCCACTGTGCCCTTTTGTTCTTGATACTTTTGCATTTGTACCTGGCCAGCATCTTTGCCCCGTGCTAAGGCTCTATGGTTGAATAATATGTTTGTTCTTTACTAGTCTGTGTTAAATTTCCTAGTGTAATTATTCCTTCTCTCATATAGACATTCTACTTCCAAATTGAGGTTTCTGCCACATTTAAGTGATAATGGCAATCAGCACTTTAGAGATAGGGTGAGTGGGGTTTATCCAAGGCTTTATGATTAGAAGTTGCCTATGTAGTCTGGTTATTCAAAGTCTGAGAATAAGGTGCAAAATCACCCCCAAATTCCACCATCCTACAGGCAGTCATTCTCTTAGTTGTCAAAACAATGGTGTCATCACACATCATGTAGCTCCTGGAAAGTTCCACTGTACCTTTTTGAGAGAATGAGAGTGACAAAGGCAAATAATATCTTAGTATTATTATGAAAAGTGTTTTGAACTCATGGACCCCCGAGAATGTTGAGATCCCCCACCTGTCCCTGGACTATACTTTGAGAACAACTTCTATAAGATAAATCTCAGAAAAAGAAATACTAAATTGAAAGATATGAAAATTTTTATGGCTCAAGAAATATGATTGCTTTTGTTTTCAATAGCTTTTATTCTGCCACCAAGAGTATTTGAGCATGCCTGTCACATTCAGTCTTGGCCAGCATGACCATTATATATATTTTTTCCATTATATTAGGTGTTGTTATTGTCACTGTATTTCTTTGATTACTTCTGAAATGGTTGAGATTTTCTCATCTATTTCTTTACTGATTGTATTTTCTCTTTCGGGACATGTTACTTATACATACATTGGCATTTATTTATGAATTTATATGAATGCTTTATTTGATCAAGACATGGTAATTCCGGATGATTGTTATAATTCCTGCAAATATTTTATCTTGGTCTGTTTACTGTTCATTTTTCATAATATTGAATGTATGTAAATTCTAAATCCATTAAATCCACCATAAATCTGGCTATTTTGTGATTTAAAATTTTTTAAAGTTTGCTTTATAAAAATGTTATCTTTCTTTCATTTGCAACTTATTTGAAAAATAAGATGATATAATGTATTTTGGTCAATGGTGCTATCTGCATGAAATGAATGAGTCTTAATAACTCTTTTTATTGCTTCTTTTACTTCAGAAAATGTTTAAATGCTCTTATCAACTCATGTATTGCCTCCAATTGTTTCCTGTAGCTTCTATGTGGACCTTATTTTAGCATTTGTAGTAAAATTTTCTTAAGATTTCTTTTCTGTATATTTGTACCATGATCTAGGTCCCTTCTACTACTCTCCCTTCTTGAGTTTTGTCAAGATCCCAGTGATTTGATGGTGGGACCCTCTACTCTTTGTTCCCACTTGCCCCAGCACCCCAACATTGTTCTAAATGTTGAGTCTGAATGAAACATGAGCAGAATTGGGATATCTTCTGAAGTTAGTGAACTGAGTCCTCTTTTTTGTGCATCCATAACTGTTTTCTCTTTTTCATTGTACAAAATTGCATCTACCTTTTTAATAGCTCTGGGGAAAGCATAGAAGCTCTTAGCAATAAGTGTTAATGAAAACAGTTTTTCATGTTTAGGCCTTTGCTGTTTGTTGTGGGTTTTAGTTTGTTTGTTTGGAGGACATTTTTGCCCATGCTTCTCTTTGTTTAAAGTTCATTGAATTGTCTAGTACAAATATTCTGAAAAAGGAAAAAAAACTCTATAATAACTTTCATTATATATAATCCCTGTTAAAAGCATAACAGAACTTGAAAAAGGGAAAACGTAGTAAAATGATCAGATATTGCATTCAATAAGAGAGACACCTGCTCCGGAACATACACAGTTTTGTGAATGACACTGTAAAAAGTATTTGCTTATCAAAAAAGTTAGACAATTTTTAAAAAGCTTTAAAAATGGTAGTGTTCTAGTTCTCTGAAAACTGTACTGCTGATCACACTGCCTCCGTCGACATTTCTTTCCTTAATTACCAAAAGGTTTCGTCATGTATGGCAGATAGCGTATTTAACAAGGTAATAATTTAAGACAAGAAAATTAAGAAATTAAAATCCTTATGTGAATTCCTGATAGTAAAATTTGCAAACATGTGCATAATCTAAACAGCTGAGTCCTGGTGTTATTAATAAATTTTTAGAGAAGTTTTAGCACATTGGCAATTCATCTTCCTGAAATTCTTTCTTGCTTTTTGCTTGTTGCTTTATATTTTTTTCTTCCTCATCCTAGCCCCTTCTCCAGACTTTGCTTAGGTCTGAAATGTCAGACTAATCTTTTTTCCCTCCTAGCTTTTTATTCAAACTTTTAATCATTGAGAAAAATTGAAAAAAGATTTCTTTCTTTCTCTCTTTAATATATGTTTATTTTTAAATTTATATTTATGTGTGTGTATATATATATATTTATATATTTGTTTGTTTTACTGAACCATCTGAAAGCCTATTGTGGATATCACAACACTTTATCCTTCAATATTTCAGGTTAACTTTTCCCCCCTGCTCCTCCTTGTCCTAGCCAATCTCCCTTTATAAGCAATTGTATATTTATCTTTTCCTTTCCAATTCTGATCTGTCATCGCTGTTACCTCCCTTCTCTCTCCTCAAGTCTAGCCAGTGTAAGGGAGGCAGTATAGTGTTTAAAGACCATGGACTGGCATCAGCCAGATCACAATGACAGTCCTGGCCCTGCTTCTGACCAGCTCTCCATCCTCAGGCAAGTTACATCATGTCCCTAACCTCTTTCCTCATTTGTAAAATGGGGGTAACAATAATCCTATCACAAATGTCCAGGAGGAAGAATGATACAATGCAGTCAATCCGTCAGCCCTAAGGAAGCACCCAGTAAATGCTATGGGAGGTGGTGATGGATGGATACATGGATGGAGCAGGAGTTCAGACGCACACGCGCCTGCTCAGACACCTGGTGCTGCTCTCACTGTCCAGGGATAACGTGCAAACCATTACCTTGGCATTCGAAGTTTTCTAAATTTGGCCCTACGTCTTTTCCCAGTCATATTGCCTCTATTAATTTATACAAATATTTTTATCAGCCTAAATCATATCCGATGGCATGAGTTGAACATCCACTAATGCCAGGTGCTATCCTAGGCACTGGGGACACAGACATGACAGTGTGTGGCCCTCAAGGAACTCACAGTCTAATGAAGATAAATATATGAGAATAAATTTTAAAGTATGATACGAGCTACAGCAGAGGTGCACACAGGGGCTGGAAGTGGGAGAAGGAGAGAGCACCTGCCAGGGAGAGTCAAAACAGTTTCCAGAGAGGGTCCCTTTTCTGTGTATTGTCATCATTAGGCTGACAAGACTGTGACAGAAAGATGCCACCAGACACTGGCAAAGGATACAAGAGCTACTGATGGAACATATCTGTGTTCTGTTGGACGGAGGCGGGGGGCGGGGGGTTGGTCCTAGCAGCCTTCCTAGGGCAAGGGCAAGCGTCTCTCATCCTCAGGTTCTTCATGGAGAGAAGAGTTCATCAGAGTCTCTGGACTTTCTTGAGAACAGAACAGGGTTTTTATCTCCTTTTTTCCCCTCCCTGAAACCCTCACTCAGCTCTTCCAGAGACTAGCTTGGTGCTTGCGTGCTCCCTGGTCCAAAAACACCTAACAAGCCCAGAAGTGGTAATCGAGAGAACTGAAGGTCAAAACCCCAGTGAAACATCCCCTAGCAGACCCAAGCCTGGGGCTTGCTGACTACTGCTCCTGCCTGTGCCTTCCCGGTGTCTTTGCTGTATGATCCCTTTGCCTCCACTCCTCTCTTCTCTGCCTGTCCCAAGGTCCAGGCAAATGCTGTCTCCTCCAATGTCTCCCAGACTGTCTCCTCCAGATCAGGTAAATAATATCAGGAAGGGATGCTGATGGCCCGTTCACATCGATGCCACCTCTTGGCATTTTATTTTTTAAATCAGATTTGTCTGTGAATGAAAGGCTGAGTTTCCTCCTGAGGAGATAAGCATCCAGATGATTGAAAAGAAAATGACTTTAAGAAAGACAGGTTGAGGTCAGATCAGGGGATGGGGACCAGGAAGGCCGACATCTGGGATTGCTAAGATTCGGGATATGAAGGCCCAGAGCACTGCTGTTCCTCCAAACAGACCAAGAACCTGGAAGCTAAGAGGTTTTGGGGCTGAGGGAGCCTGGAACCAGAGGCCAAATGTTGCTTCAGAAATGACCCAGAGGGAACGAAGGATGTATAGACATGCTGGGGGCATCCGTTTGGTTTCTCCCAGATTTGGAGGCCTGCAGGTCTTTATCACGTGGGGCTTTCAGTGGGGGCTCTGCCGGTCCTGCTGCAGTAAGTGTTCCTAGTGGCCATCAGACCTGGGCCCTTGGGTCACTCTCATTCATCTCTGTGTTCCCCTAGGACTTGGGGGAGTCTCCTCCGATCTCCTGCAGAAGGAAGGTAAGCCCCTTGGAGCATCCCATATGAGGGATCTGTGGCATGATCTGTCTAAAGGCCAGACCTGATGAAAATCATCATGGTCATTTGGATTTTACGTTTACATGGTGGGTCTCTGTATGTGAATAATTACTAACGATAAAAGATGAGTTTTCTTGACCACCAACTGAGTGCCAGAAGTCATTCTCGTCTTTTTACATATACTATGAATTCTTTAGTAGTAAGTTATTACCAGCTTAGTCTCAAGAATATAGTTTAAGTAGCCAGAATTCAGTTATAGGAAATTCTGGAATAAAAAGAACTTTTTTTTGCTTAGGAAAAATTTAGGATTAGACCCAAATGTTAGCATTTTGCCCTGTAATAGTAGAATAGCTTATTTAGTCCATTGGCAGACAGCTCTGTGTGTAGAGTGTCAGAGAAGAAGAATGGTCCACAACGGGTGCTTCTAACCCAGGATTTGTGAGCCCTGGGGAGTTCATGGATCAGCTACTGACAAACCCAAAAACCTCCATTTTTTAAATATGTGTGTGCCTTTTTCTGAAAAGCGGGTCTGTAGCTTTCATCCTAATCTGAAAGAGGTCTGTTATCCCCTCAAAAGATTAAGGACCATTTTCCATAGAATCAAAAGCATACAAACCAGATTATACATTTCTCCCTCTATGAGGGAGAGCACTGAACATTTGCTCTCAATTTAACCTATCTTTACAGAAGTTATGATGGTGAGAATGGAGACAGAAAAATAATTTTCATCGTGGCTTTAAGGCTTTCATGGTGATATCCAGAAACTCTTTTTGTAGAGAAAAAGAAATCATTAGAAAAAATGCTAAGTTCTAGGCTCAAAACAGAAATGGTTTGCATTGAGATTCTACCAAAGCCTGTTTTAAAATAAGTATTTCTGAGGGCTGGCCCCGTGGGACATAGTGGTTAAGTTCACTTTGCTCTGCTTCAGGAGCTGGGTTTATGGGTTCGGATCTCGGGTGCAGACCGACACGACTTGTCAGCCATGCTGTGGCAGTGACCCACATAGAAAGTGGAGGAAATTGGCACAGATGTTAGTTCAGGGCTAATCTTCCTCAGAAAATAAATAAATTAATTAAGTATTTCTAATTTATGGGTGTATTGCCTCCCTAAATAGAGCACATTTGAGTATTTTGTATCTAGTTCCAAAATGATTGAACTTTAACAATAAGTTTTCGTGGAAGTGTGGTTTTGTTTTCCCAGCTCCATACCTCCCTGGAAAAAGCATCCACATTTAATAATGCCCATAAACTAACTAGACAACTTCAGATGATGGTACTTTTAAAAATTAGCTACAGGGGCCATCCCCGTGGCCGGGTGGTTAAGTTTGCATGCTATGCTTCAGTGGCCCAGGGTTTCGCCAGTTTGGATTCTGAATGCGGACATGGCACCACTCATCAGACCATGCTGAGGTGGCATCCCACACAGCACAACCAGAAGGACCACAACTACAATATACAACTATGTGCCAGGGGACTTTGTGGGGAAGAAGAAGGGGGAAAAAAAAGATTGGCAATAGATGTTGGCTCAGGTGCCGATCTTTAAAGAAAAAAAATTAGCTATTGCATGGCCTATCACGCAAAGCAAGAATTGTCTTTGTTTTTTTATTTTAAAGAAATTTAATTTATTGAGACTAAGTAATGCGTTCATTTGGTAAAAAATTTTAAAAGTACAACATGGTATGTATAATGAAAAGTATATTTTTCTCTCACTCTTGCCCCCAACCATCAGCCGCCTTCTCCAGAAGCAACTGCTGTTATTGGCTTCTTCTGTAGAATATTTTCTGCAGAATATTCTCTTTGATTGGTTATTGGGCAAGGCTTCCAAAGCTGATATTTGACTCCTCTTCTCAACCTCTTGAGAAAGAAAGAAAAAAAAAAGTTTAAAAATTTCTAAAAGTATCAAGACAGTTGGAATCACAATCTAAACACAAATTGACGCTAATACACCTACCAGGGTTTTCGTTTACTTTTCTCCTTTTGCTTTGCTGTCTCACTGAATTTCAGTAACTTGAATCTCCTGTCAGGATCATCTGATGTTTAAATTGTGGAACATTATTGCAAAATGTGCCTATGATTCAAATAGAAAATTCTAACCAGACATGTAGTAATCTGTGTAGTATAATTTTAATTTTTATTATTAAGAACTAATCAATTTGTTGAACATTCAAAGTAATATACATGGTTAGTAATATTAAAAGTATAAGAGGTAAATATAAAAATAACACCTCTTGCAATGTTAACAGAGATGTTTAGTCATTGCAGCTATGGAATACACGTTGATACCCTGCTAGTAAATAAAACATGGGAAAGTCTTTTGGCATTAATCTTCTAAGACATTATCCCTGTAAATAACCTCTACATAGCTTCTACGTTTCCTGAGTTGAGGTATATGTACCAGTTAAGGCGAGCAGCCCTTGTGGTGCAGATGACCTTGCATCCATGGCCCTGGAGAGAATAAATATTTATGTTGACAGTGCAGCTGTCATGAATTGAGTTCATAAAATTGGGTTTGGGTCTTTTAATCTGACATATTGTTCTTGCTTAATTTCATTGTGCTGACTATGGTTCCAGTGCTATAAATCAAGGAGAATGCTTGCCCACAGAAGAAAAAGAGAGCAGGAATAATAATGTGAAATGTTGCCTTTGTTTAGTTAAATTGTTTCTTCATTTGGGTACCTGTCTTCTTTCAGCTGCTAGTTCCCTGGATCTTATCATTATTATTTTTTTAACAGATCTGTGATGATTCGAGGGAAGGGGTAGCATAAAGTTCATAAAACAACTAAAAAAATGAGAGGGATGTGGTGAAGAAACCTAGTTTTTAAATATAGTAGAACGTACATATATGCAAATCCAAACAGGACAGACTAGGTTGACTACATAATTTGTGGGGCCCAGTGCAAAATAAAAATGTAAAGTCCCTTGTTTTCCCCAGGGAAAAGAATATCATTAACAGTACTAAAATATAAAGCTTTTTCCTTCTTTTGCCTTCTCTATCTCAACTCATGATATTTCTTATTTGCTGTTTATTGTTGTTCTAAGTAAAAAAAAAATTTTAATTATTAGCGTAAATTTACTATTTATTTTTCTATGGTGCAATGCCAGTTTTAAATGCAAAAAGAAGAACATTTAACTTGTATGTGGAATCACCAAAATTACATAATTCGTATTTCCGAGCTCATGCATTCGTATGTGTTTCATTCTTACCAGAACAGTAGAAACCATGCAGAAAACTAATTCCACTGTCTTCATTTCAGTTCTTAATGCACACACCTTTTACCCACACTCTGTATCTTCAGCTTACAGGTTAGTAAGGAAGGACAGTCTCTATCTTCAGCTTACAGATGAGTAAGGAGAGGAAAAGGATCATGGGTTGTCCTGGCTGTCCTTTCTCTTTATGTCATTATTTTCAGTGTGGGTGATTGGCTAATATAGGGAAGTAACATGGATAAGAAAGGATATGAACTCTAGCTCCTTTGTCAGTACCATTGCACTCTCCCTGTGTTCAGAGCAAGTTCTGGTTAGAACAGAAAATGGGGACCCTGAGGCTGTCAGCACCAGGATTTACTCATGGGAAGGTGTAACACGCTTACTTTGTACTTGCTTTGAGTCATGCTGAGCTCCCATGCACCCTGAGTCCTCCAGGATCCTGTCCTTTGGAAGTGTTGTGAATGCTCTGTGTGAATGGGTGTCAAGGAACAGTAAACGTGCATATTGCACTATCTCCTTTGCTCACATGCATGCTCCACTGTCCCATTGGGCTCCACTTACAAAACAAGAGTTAAAAGATAAAATTATTAAGAATTTCAGGATGGTGACAGAAAAGCATTAAACTGAGTACACGGGACCCTCCTGAGCGTGGGACCCTATGCAACTGCACAGGTCTCCTGCCCATGAAGCCAGTCTTGAAAATAGAAATGCATGAAATGAAAAGTAAGTTTCTTCCTTTTCCTTCCCCACTCACATTGCCAGCTCCTCTCCCCAAAGGGAATTATTATTATTATTATTTTTTAAAAGATTTTATTTTTTCCTTTTTCTCCCCAAAGCCCCCCGGTGCATAGTTGTATATTCTTCGTTGTGGGTCCTTCTAGTTGTGGCATGTGGGATGCTGCCTCAGCGTGGTTTGATGAGCAGTGCCATGTCCGCGCCCAGGATTCGAACCAACGAAACACTGGGCCGCCTGCAGCAGAGCGCGTGAACTTAACCACTCGGCCACGGGACCAGCCCCCCCCAAAGGGAATTATTTTAATAGTTTCTTCAATAAGGTTTCAGATACTTAAAGATGGATATAGCTATAACTGCTAGGTATGTACATATATAGAGTGGTAGGGTAAATATGACCACAGATTCTTTCCAGGTTTCCCAGTCAAGAGGTGGAATCTGCTTTCTTCTTCTTGAATCTATACTGGCCCTGAGACCAGCTTTGACCAATAGGATGCTATGGGAGTGACTTTGTTTGACTTTGAGCGTTGGCCTACAGAGGCCCTGCAGTTTCATTCTTGTGCTCTGAGAGTGCTTCCTCCATCATGTGAAGATGCCTGAGATGCAGAACCTTGAGGTCCATTCCAGTCATTTCAACTGTACCAGCTGAGGCCTCAGAGAGGTGAGTCCATCTAGTCTCAATCAACCCCCTAGTTGACTACAGCCACCTGAGTAAGCCCAGGTGATACCAACAGAAGAACTGCCCAGGAAGCCAACAGAATTGTGAGAAGTAATGAATAGTCATTGTTTTAAGCCACTGAGTTTTGGGCTGATTTGTAATGAGCAATACTATGTAATAGCATATATGTTAAAAACATTTGAACTTACATACTTCCGTAAATGGGATTGCATCATTCATATCGTCTGTATCTTGCTTTTTTCCATTTAGTGTATCTTCGAGAAGCTTCTGTCTCAGTCCATTCAGATTAACCACATTATGCTACAGTTTTCCATTGGCTGGATTACTGTAATTTAACCTATTACAATTATGTTGGTTTTTGTTCTTATAAGCAGTGCTGCAATGGACATTCTTGTACATATGTCTTGATTTACTTTTGTGGAGTAAGTTCTTGCCTATGGAATTATATGGACATTATGTGAGATTTCAAATTGGATGGATATTTTCTAATTACACTCCAGAATGTCAGTACCAGTTTATACTCCCCTCAACAGTGTGTGAGTGTATTTGTTTTATCACTTCTTCAACACTGGGTAATTTCAAACTTTGAAAAATTTGCCAAGAAAAAGAAAAGGGCATCTTATTATTATTTCCTTACTCAGGAATGAGATTAAGCATTTTTGAAAGTATTTTTTGTCTGTGAGTTGCTGGCTCATATCCTTTGTCTAGTAGTCTATTGGGTTGTAGCTACAGTTCATAAGATTATGAGAGCTCTTTGTAAATTAAAGAAGTGTCCCCTTTTGTGCCATATGTATTAAAATAGCTTTTCTAAGTTTTTGTTTGAGATACATTTTGTCCTGGAGAAACATTTCCTGGCTTGCTTTACGATTTTCTTCCTCAGGCCATTTCATTCATTAATTTTTTCCCTCTAATCTCTTTCCCTTGAACTATGCCCCAGTTACACATCCCTAAAGACATATTACTATAAAGCAAAAGTTTTTAAAAGGAATTTTTTTGTCTACCACTTCTGGAAATTATTTTAATTTATCCCTTTAATGTTGTTTTTCTCCTTTTGCTACTAGGCAGATGCTACTTCAAGAGGCTAATCCCAAATTAGTTGGTGGCTGGATCTGTTGGCTGCAAAATACAGTTCCCAGCAATAATTCATCCTTATCTATCTGGGGGGAAACTAAAGGGCAGAATGTGTCTTGAAATTATATCACATGCTGTTTTTCTTGGCCAGATCAATGGTTAGCCGTTCAGTACATGGTCCTTCATTCTCTTTACAGATGAGACACTGTTAGTGGGGCTATCTTGTAGGGTTGAAGCTGAAGAATCCTGGATAAAGAGATGAAGTCGTTCCACTTTTGTGCCTGGATCTGATCACTCCCAGGTGCTCAATGCATTGCCCTTCAATGGTTCTAGAAAAACACGATATAACCATGGGTAGAAAATAGCAGAGGCAACTTCAAAAACCTCAGGGGGAAGAAGATTGAAAGGAGTGTCTAAGACTGGCTGTATATTAGGAAGGTAGAGGAAGAGAACTACTCTTAATTAAAAACTGGATGTGGAGACTAATGCTAAAATAGTGGTGAAAGGTGAAAGGTGCTGGTAAATAGCAAAGCAGAGTTAGTGAGATCCTCTTCCGGAAAAGCTTGGAAACCTCTTTAAATTCACAACACTCCCCTTGTCAATAAATAAGATGTTTATTTGTAAAAACAAACAGCTTTTAACCTCCATGAGAAATGAAAAGCTCTTCAAAAGATTGGTTTTCAATAAAGGGAAATATTCTTCCTTTAAACATTAAAATTTTTTGGAAGAAGTTTTTATAAATTAGTGTGTTTCCCTTCTCCCATGTCTTCTTAGGTAGAATAGTAAATGTTGTTTTCCTCCAACATAATGACTGTGTCATCCTGTGAGTTGATGATTTTATTCTATGCTTCAGTGGCTGATGCCCTCAGAGGTTTCTGAGCTGTGTAGTTTTTGCCCCTACACAGAAGGGCACCAATGTGTTACAACATACTGTAGTTTTTCTCTTTTCCCCTTTGCTCCAAATTGCTAGCTTTGACTTTTCACTGAAGTCAAGATTTTTGTCTCTAGAAACCCTCCTTTTTTGCCTTCCCCTCATGCTTTTTCTCTGTTAAAGGTTAGGAAACCAGATCATCGCCCTTTTGAGCCTGGTGTCTAAAGCAAGGATAAATAGACCCTGAAGAAGTGAGTTGTGCACCCTCATAGAAGGTCATCTGCCAGCTGTGATGTGTGAAATAAGTGTCACATTCGTTTTGGTGGCTTAGATGACTTATTCGCAGCTCTAAATTGTCTTCAGATTGGGTAGGAGATCTGTACGAGAGATGTCTGCGTTAGTGATGTATTGCTGAAATGATTTAAATCTATATAAAATATAATTCTAAATTGTTTGTCAAGCTACAAACATATCCTGTAATATGCAAGTTCATTAATAAATAGAAGGACATTTTCTAGGGTGGAAACCACGTGGCTTGGGTGTCAGACACACTTGGGTCAGAATGAGATTTTACTGCTTCCTGGCTGTGTGATATTGGGCCAGAGGTTTGCAGCCTAGTTTTCTCACCTAGAAAATGAGATAAAACATAACTTGCATTGTTAAGAGTGTCTGAGTATTTAACACGTAGGTAAACATTGAGTGAAAGAATTTCATTAATTGATAACAGTTTTAAATGTATATATAACTTGACTGAGAATACATTCTCAATGTTTATGATAATTAATCCTTACCTTATTGGTACATAAATAAATATACAATTATGAATTGCTAAAAAAAAAAAAAAAACCCTCACAACCCTGTTACAATAAGATCTCTTGATTATTATGCATTTCCAATTCAGAAGTCAAATTCTCAGTAGCCGTGGAAGATTGGGGTCATGAAAGAGCTAAAGCTGCCAGTTTCTCAACCTTTTTAAGTTTCCATTTTCAGATTGGAATGTGGGTCTAGGACTGGAAAAAGGATGAGATGAACATCACTCTTCCAAACTCTGCCTGACCTTGAATGCAGGTGATATTTCTGGCCATTCCAGATCTTCTGAATAGAAGTGAGAGGTGGGGTAACCCCAACCCGTTGTAATGGAAATATACTCTCCATGCAATAAAAGATGTCACATCTTGGTGTAGACTTAGACTTATTTGAAAAATGCAAATTGGTAAATAGCAAACAATCTTGGCAACAAAATTTTTCACCATAGCTTCTTTGGGTTCCAAAGCCTTCTCATGTATGGACATGTATGCCTGCACAAATATGTGTAAAACACTCCCACTTCTGCTTACCTACATTTAGTTCTATGCCAACGACTGTCACTTCCAAGAGATGCCAGAATAAGCTGAAGGTGGCTTAGGTCCCTGTGCTTTGAGGTTAGATGTTTGGTGCTTTGAAACCACCAGAAGTCAACTAGGTATGAGGTCAGTGGAACAGGCTCTTGGTTGTAGCTCTTTGTTGCATGATGTCTCAGATGTGAGCCACTTGTGTAAACTCACAGCCCTGATCTTCCTTTCTGGTGGTGTGATTAAACATACTCTATTTGGGTGTTGCCTGGTAGAGGAGAATAATAACACTGCTTAGGTAAGAAGGGTATTGTCCTGAGGCGTGGCGTCCTTTTGACTTCCTCCCCCAAATGGAGCGCTTCCTGCTTTCCAGCTGAATGATGAGTCATGTGGAGAGACTTGAGGATGTGACACAGGAGATCAGTCAGGCTATAATTATTTGAATGGCATGGATGACAAATCTGCTTTTTGCACATATTCCATCCAGGTAAAGCCAGGAAATAGAAGAAGGGCTGGAAATAGCTCATGGCTACATGGGAGCATCTTTGATAGTAGTCATTTAGTGCTTTCAACATCCAAAAGTGTCACATCAAGGTAGTAATGCTTACCAGCATTCTCACTGCAAATATGAACATTCTGATGCTTATTTCTATTTCTTGTGATTTCTGGCAACTGAGAAGCATTTTTAGAGTTAATTCAGAGTGAGAGATTCATGAAGTGTTGGGTATATGCCTGAGATAGGCTTATGTATGTGCTCTAATGGCACAAAGAAATATGTGGCCAGGAGAACCATCATATGAAAAAACTCCCTGTGGTATGTAGTGAAGATGGCTCATATTGTGTATTAAATTGTGTTCTTCTAGAACTTGAGCATTAGCATTTATTATCTGTCAAGAACCATGTTAAGTACTTATATATATTTGTTTAATCCTAACTGTGGCTGTATGAGGTAATAATAATAAGCATAAAATTAGCTATATGCCTAATGCTTTCTGTGGGCTTGTTATTATGCTAAGTAGGCACCATATGTACGTTGTTTCATTTAATCCTACTAATAACCCTGCCCAGTAGGGATTATTATTTTATTTTATAAGTAAGAAAACTGAGACTTGGAGAGATTAAGGAACTTGCCCAAGGTTGGATGGCTAGCAAAGTGAAGGAGTTAGGAGTTAAACTAGTCTTGTCTGACTTCAAACCTCATAGTTTGTACCACCCTGTTTCTCTTTCTTCCTGTCCTATGATTAAGCAATATCAGCAACAAACTAGCCAGCCAACCAAAGAAACAGATAAAACCACCACCAACAAAAAAAACAGTTTCAACCTCCTTTAATGGACTATATGTGAGAAAAATACTTACATTTGCTCGGAGAGCCATAGTCTAAATATGGTGTAGTGTTCCATTCTCGCTTATGAAGAAACTGGAATCTATAACATTGAGTTAATTGAGGTGACTACTGTGTTGGTCATGCTTCTTATGAAACCCTGAGGTGAAAAATAAAGAGATAACTAAGAAAAGAACACCTCATCCACAAGAAGGTTACTGTTTTTATTTTAGCCTGCATGCTATTAAATACCATTTTCCTTTCATATACCATTACCATTTCATATACATATCTGATTTCCCAAGAGATGAGATGTGTTTTATTTCTCTGTATGATGTGAAAGAACATCCTCCTCGAAAATGTCTTCCTCATTTTAACCTCAGCACACTTCATAGGGAGATCAAAGTCACGATAATGGCCCATCATACCTAGACGATCAAATAGTCCAACCTCTAAATGCACTGGGAAATCAGGGGGAAAGATAAATCTACTGTGTCCCACCTCTGTTTGCCCTGCAATGTGTTTTCATTCTAGAGTGACTGACTTAGAGAAAATGAAGTAAGACAGTATTATATGAGTCAGCTCTTAGATATTTGATTTATGATTAAAAGGAAAGAATCTAGAGGCAGCTTTGTCTAAGGGAATCTCGTGTGTGGTATAAAGTGAATATCTTAAAGAAACTTAAGATCTTTCTAGCATGCTGGTGATGAGTTCCATGTTTAGCTCTTTTTCCTACATAGATGTGTTTTATTAAATGTAGGATGTCTCTTGGTCTGGAGGTGATTCCAGAAGACTTTGTATATACATTTTTGATACAATTTGAAGATATTGTGCATCCCAAACACTTTCTTTGTCCTAGGCATTTTGTTCACACTTGTGCAAATTTAGCTAAAGTCCAGAATGGTATGGCACATACACAATACACCAAACATACAGTCATGGGGGAGGTCAGGAGGAAGAACTGCATGAAATATGTATTGGAGAAAACCAAATCCCATTTACTTGTACCATAAATTGTTCTTTACTGTGCTTATTTTTTCTTAAGAAGAACAGATTAATTTAGCCACGATTTCCAATTAGGGACAATAAATAAGATTGCCTCCTAACCCTTCCCCTGACCCCCATACACCAAGCAGAGAACAGCCCGCTCCTTGTATAGGTCTCCATGACCCCGCCCCCCAAAATTATCAACAGCAAACTAAAGATCTCCATGTATACTTTTACTTTTAATGAAAGAAATATATTTTGGATATTAATTATGGTAAATTAGAAGAAATTATTCAACTGCCGTATAAAGCCAAGTCATTGATTTTACCACCATTTTAGGCTTTAGGGAGAAACTTTATTTATTCATTCATAGACTATTTATTGAATATTTAGTATGAGTACGTCATCCTTCAAATGACATCCAGAAAATATAACATGCGGGCGTTGGGCCCAAGAAGGTGACTGTCTAATTCAAGAAGTAGGTCATAAATATATGAAAGGTTAAGTATTAATGTAAAAGTTTTAAAATACTAACATTAAGGGGAAAATGAATGGGCCAAGGAATGATGAAATGATCAATGTGATATTTTCTGTTAAGTGATGAAAAGCTGTTTTCTTTTTAGTGCTTTGTCTTGTGTTTCATCTGTAATTCAAAGCTTTCATAAAATCTTACTTCCTCCCTGGAAACCTTTGAGCATGAGGAGAATTATGGTTAGATTATCCTGGGGTCTGAATTACTCATTATATGTCTTCCTTTCCCTTAAGCATCTGTGTTTGCTTGCTTTTTGTTTGTTTATGACTCTCTATTCCAAGCTGGTTCAGAGGTTCCAAGTAGGAGTGTGGCTACTTGCACATCTTTAAAGAAAGATTTTCCTCTGGGGAGGGAAGCTGTTCTCTTAACTGAGCGTGCAATTCTCAAGGTAAATGAGCAAGTGGACATCCACCTAATATGACAGATCAGCCAAATCAACCTGGTTTTCAATCAAGTATTATGTTTCTACTTGATCTCCTGCACAACCCACTTAGTGATGAATCAGCCACTTGTTCTTTGATCCTCTCTGCTATTCTCTTAGTTTTTGATGCTTTTAGTTTCTACTTTACCTCCTAGAATTATGTGCAGTGTTGAGGTGTACTACTCAGTAATGGCTAAGTCTTAAAAGACTAAGTGGAAAGTCCATAACCAGTGACTGTCACATTGTGGACGCTCAATAAATATTTATTAAAGAAATAATGATAAACACTTAGATATTGGTTTTAACCAAAATTAATATTATAATTATTTGATAGGAAAGAAAATCGAATGGAAAAATACTAAGTAACGTAGCCCTCTCCTTCCTCTTCAGGGCCTTTCTTAGGGAAACTGTCTCAAAATATCTTGGTAGCTCTTGTGCATCCCCTTGTTTTGACAGTTGAGAGGTCCAGAAGCAGATCCAGAGAGCTTATAAGGATTTTCCCAAGGCCCCATACTAGGCAATGGCAGAGCCAGACCAGCCTCAGTATTTCCCCATTGCTGTCCCAAGGCTGCCCTTTTAGCAGAATCTCTGAATGGGAGTTAAAAGCAAATGTAATAAGGTAAAACCCTGGATTAACCATGTTTCCAAAACTATTTTGAGAATCCAATGAAAGTTATTTCCTCTCCTCAGAAAAATGCTTCTATACACAAAGCTTTGTGTATAATTTTAGGTGTGACTTCATGAAGCTCATCCAATGGCAATCATCTAGGGTTCATGATCCCCATTTTAAGAAGTCTTGATACAGATGGTATTTGACAGGAAACATTCTGCCTATTTCTAAACCCTCCTGTATTCTAATTACACTTGAGTAATTATAAGACCATAGAATGTGGATAGTTACTGCCACTTCCCAAAGTGCCCATTTAGAATTTAATTATTAACAAGGGAGCAATTCCCAAAGCAGACATCCAAATCCACACGTTGGCTGAAAGCAGACACACACACAGACACACACACACACACACACGCTCCTGAACGTAAACTGTTAATTAAAAAAGCATCTACTTTACTCAATATAAAGGCAATTTAAAGACTTTAAAAGTTTGAATTTCCTTCAATTACCTAATTCTCCATTTAAAAATTATTTTTGTTGTTCCTCTTTTCCTATTATATATTTTTTTAATTCAACACCTGTCATAGTGTATATCATTTCTTAAGTACCTATTGTGTGCGTTTTACTCTGGAGTCTAGAAAATTAGTTATCCAGCAAGAATATATAGACCATCTATTATATGTAAGATATTCTGAGAGATGACAGGAGGGGATTCCCAAGAAAATATAGACGTGGTCCTCTCTTTCAAGGAGATTATGATCCTTTATTGTAGGTCTCCATTGAGTGCTATTCAAGCTTCAAGCAAGAGAAAGATGGGTGAGCTTATCATCATGAAGGAGGTGAGATCTGTCCTGGGCTTTTGAAAGGCAGGTAGAGTTTGAGAAGGCCAAGAAGAAGGGGAGGGTATTTTAGTCTGTTCCAGTTACCTGTTGCTACATAACAAACCATTCCAACATAGTCGTTTAAAACAACCACACTTTTATTTTGCTCATGAATCTGCAATTTAGATGAAGTATAGTGGGGGTGGGGGTGAGGAGGTGGGAGAGAACAGCTTGTCTCTGCTCCACATGGGGTCATTTGGGACAGCTCAGAGGAGAGCTAGGGGCTGGAATCAGCTGAAGCCTCACTACTAGCATGTCTGTCAGTTGATGCTGACTGTCAGCTGGGATGAGCTGGTGCTAGTGACCAGAACACCTATACATGACCTTTCCATGTGGCTGCTTGGTTTCTCCAGCATGGAGCCTGGGTGACAAAAGCTAGTGTTCCAAGAGATCCGGAGAAGTTCCTTCAATTTTATGACCTACCCTGCGAGTCCTCCATTACTGCTTTGATCACAATCACAAGTGCACCCACTCCAAGGTGGGGAGGAACATAGGCCCAACCTTTAACATTAGGCACATTGTAGGAAGAACATGTGGGATGGCAGATATTGTTGTGGCCATTTTGGAAAACACAGTTTTCCACCCAAGCCGTGGAATTATAGGAGCGAGGTGGCAGAGATGGTAAACGTAAAGGCATTTGGAGAGTCGGTTTGTGCGGAGCAGCGAATTTGTGGATAGGAGCCTGGGAAAATGGGTAGGACTCTAAGCCAAGGAATCTGGACTTGGTCCTGCTGACACTGGTGAATCTGTAGAGTTTTTGATGTGATCACGGTGATTATTAACGTGATGATCTGACTGTAGAGTGCAGGATGGTTTGAGGGAGGTTGGAGGTGGTACATTAACTGGGAATTTAGTACAATAGTTTAGATGTGCCATGATAAGTTCTTGCATAGGGTGAATATGAACTGGGAAAAGGTGACAGGTACAAGAAACATTGTCAAGGAATATAGGATATTGAAAATAATTGGATAAGAGGGGTAAGGGAAAAGAATAAGACAGAGATAATATCACTCTTTTGAGTTAACTAAAAATACTGACTCTGTTCTTAAGGACATGAGGCTATTTATATTCTGTATCCCACTTAGTGTGAATATTCATTATGTTTCATTGCAGACATTTTGTGTGTTTGACTTTGAGATTATGGACCTGAATCCCCATTTTATAGATGAGAATACCAATGCTCAGAAAATTAAGAAGTTTTCCGAAGTCTCCTACGCTAGGCTCTCTTATCTGTGAAGGCCTTCTCTGTGACCACCAACTCAATCTCAAAAGCTGTACGTGGGAGATGTTTGCAGAAGTAGATCTTGCTCTGACACCAAGTGGTTGGCCAGCTTATCTCTGACAGCTGCTAGTATTTTGGCCATTAAATTGTAAATCCTTTCAAGGCGTGGTCAGTGTAGTATTTGTGTTATTTGCTTTACATATAGAAGAAGCTTAATCTTTAAGGTTGCATACAGTTGAGATACATGTAAGGCAAAAACTCTTTCTTGCATATACTCCAAGTTAGGCTGTATTTTATGGTTGGTCAGTATGCACTGCCAGGAAAGTCTGTGAGCTCTGTTTGTGCCCAGTGCACTGGGAGACTCAGAGCAGACACAGTCTCCCAAGGGCAGAAAGGCTGTGGCCTCACCCTGTCCTCTCTTGGAAACCTCATCTCAATGTCCTAAGCCAGGCCTATGAGACGGCAGCCCAGGTTAGGTCTCTGATGCCTGTTGATGGTTTCAGGTGCCACATGGGAAAATGGGCCCTGGAGATCGAGGCACTCAGGAAATAAGGACACACCTCCATCTCAGGATTGTCTGCTGGGAAGGCAGGCAGGCTCTGCTTTTCATGGAAAGAGAATTAGTTCTGGACTTCTAACCTCCTCTCATTTGCCTCCTTCCTCTCCTACACCCCACGGTGAATCAGCTGTATGCTCTCGAGCATGAGATTCAATTACTTTTATTGTTAGGCTTGGCTGTGATTGTCTTTAATGGTCAGAAAATTATCCAGTGTCTAAAAAATACAATTAGAAAATTCAGCCACAGTGTGTCCCTGTGATTTTTGGCTGGCAGTAAAGAAGCATTTCCTCTGAGGAGTTCTTTTAGACGTTTGGCGTTTAGGACTTGCTCTCCAAATTTTATTTCACAAATGGAAAGCTGAAGAGTTTTTTTTCAGTCCATTCAATATCAGGCATATTTTAAGCAACCCCAAAATGAAAGTATCAGTTTAACGTGGTCTTTGAGGTAGAGAATATTTTATAGCTGATAATCTTTACTTTCTATGTACAACACCAATCAAATATATGAATACTAAGCATGTTCAGACCCTGGCTCTAGCTCTAAATCAATTGGCATCCTTGGGAAACTTACTAAATCCTTTAGCAACTTGTCTTCCTATTGGGAAAAAGGAAAGTTTTTTTTTTTTTTTTTTAGCATTTTCCACTGCATGTTTCTTTATACCAGACAAGAGAACAAGTCATGTACAGACTCTTGAACTACTTTTCTTCACAGTTTAGAGAAACAGTGGACATCTGAATTAACAAGAAAGGGGAAAACATGATAGCTAGCTTGCTGATAATGATGACATTTTACTCTGAAATTATGGATCAAAATTGTAATATATACTTCCCTATTGCACTTTAAAACAATGCTATGCTATTTTCCCTTGTGTCATCCCCTCAAGAAGCTTCTGTGTCATTGGAGAAATTAGACCAGTGTACATAGAAGGACCCCAGAATCCAGTTTAAGGCAGTATATGAGCAAGTACTATGTTTGAATGATTAGATATCACGGTTCACACAGTTCCACAATTGAATGCATCTCCAGTATACATATATATTAGTGTCCCTTCAGCTGAGGCCCTATGAAGACCATGAAAGGAAAGACTATTTTAACTAACCTTACGGATTGTCTGATAGGAATGCTGATGCAAATGATATTGGTGAAAAGAAGTAATCCAGGAATCCTCGTTGAGAGTAGCGACCTAGGGCATTTGCAGTAGGGGTCATGTGGAAGCGATTCCAGGCCAGCCTGGAGCTGCCTTGCATTTTCTGGAAATGGGGAGTCCTGGAGCTCTGTGGACCTGTGGTATTTCTGACTGAGCAGCTTGTGTTTCATAATACGCCCTGGCTAAATACGTGACAGGAGAAGTCATGGCCTCCTACACTTTCAGGGAGCCAGGAAGCTACAGTAACAACACTTAATGAGATGGCCTGACAGCTCAGGGATTGTCCCTGCACGTGTTGTTTTGAATGATGCCAGCCAGTTTCAAGTGGGCAGCATTAAAATACAAACCAAGCCCAGATTTTTTTTTTTTTAAATTAATGTCTGTTGTTTGCCAACCAGGGGGAAGGTGATAGAGTGCCACAAACAAATTGCTCAGAAGTATGTTGTCACCTAGACTAAGACATCCTAACATGAGATGACTGGGGACAGCAGCTGGCCCCTGTGACTACTAGTGAATGGATTTGGCAGATGAAAGGAAAAGGTGAAAATATTCCTCAAATGTGGCCTTTTTAAAAAAGTAGACAGAAAAAATTGTGGTAAAATACACATAACATGCAATTTACAATTTTAACCATTTTAAGTGTACAATTCAGTGGCATTAATTACATTCATAATGTTTTGCGACTGTTACCACTATCTAGTTCCAGAAACTTTTCATCATCCAATAAGGAAACCACATACCCATTAAGCAATCACTCCTGTTCCCCGCTCGCTCCAGCCCTGGCAGCCACTAATCTGCTTTCTGTCTACAAGCAGACTTTTACAAGGGGAACGGAAGGCACTGAACGTGGGAATTAGGAGATGGGGGGGTCTTTTCAAATATGGGCTCCTGTCTTTGTTTTTTTCAACAACATCGTAGCCCCCATCATAGCAGCATGAGGGCAAACCTATAACAAATGACACTCTTTGCAAAACTTTTAAACAACTTTATTGAGGTATATATTATATACCATAAAATTCACCCATTTCAAATACATAATTCAATGAATATCTTTACAAGGTGGTACAGCTATCACCATAGTCCAGTTTTAGAACAGTTTCATCCTCCCAAGAAGATCCTTCATGCCTGTTTACAGTTAATCCCGTTCCACCCCCAGCCTCGGGCAACCGCTGATCTTCTTTCTTTCTCTATAAAATTGCCTTTTCTGGATATTTCGTATCAATGGAATCATATGATATGTGGTCTCTGTGTCTAGCTCCTTTTGCTAAGCATGTTTGTGAAATTTATCCGTCGTCTACTATGTGTCAGTAGTTCTTTTTTTTCATTGCCGAGTTGTATTCCATTGACTGGATATACCACATTTTATCTATCCATTCACCTGCAAATATTTTATGGGCCCCACACACTTCCTTTGTGCAACTCTGCTACTCTGTGCAGACATTTAACAAGAAGTTTCTTGTCTGTAAATTCTAGAAGGTTGGATTGTTAGGTGACCTCTAAGATGCTCACTAGCCAAGATTCTGTCCAAAAAAAGTCCCAGGGGCAGATCTGAATTCTTAGATCATTCATGTATTCAGCGAATATTTGTTGTGCCCTCACGGCACACCAAGCTCTGTGCTAGACACAGGGGATGTGGTCCAGCACTCTTGGAATTTCTGCTCTAATGTGGGAGACAAAACTCAGCTCCCCTTCTGGTGGGTCAAAGGAGTAGATGCGTTCTAATGGGACTGATGTTTTGTCACAGGCAACTTTCTCTGTCCCCTCTCCTGACCTTCTCACTCCTCAGATGCTCTGTGCTCCCCCCAGGTGCTCCCATTCCATCCAAAGTTTCCAGCATATTTTTTGGTAATGACTCATTTGTTTGTCTCTTCGGTCTCTGGAATGTGAGCAACTCGTGGACAGAATGGTGTCTCTTTATATGCCCTGAGCATAGTACAGGGCCTGGCATGTTGAAAGTGCCCAATGGTTATTTCATGAGCAAATGAATCAGTCCCATTCTGGCAAGGGTCAGGAGCGAATAGAAGAATTAGGGACACACTGGCCTCTTCAGGTCTCTTGAGTTCTAGACATACTTGTTCTTCCCTCTCCAGTTACAAATCAGCAGGTGTGTGGTTGCCTCTCCAGGGTGAATGCACAAATACAAGAGAGAAAATACAGAAGTCTGAAGTTCTCTCTGCTCCTTGGAACACAGGCTTGACACAAACTTCTTAGCACTGTCATTAGTATTTTAATAGTATCCCTAGGGTCATTCTGAGGGCAAACCATTTAGGGAAACAATATGAAAATGGTCTTGCTTGGCAGGGTGATTGAGCCCAGAAGCCAGAGGGAGTGACTTAGAATGGCTTCTCCAGCCTGTCTCCAGGCTCCTCCTTGCTTGGGCCTGCCACCACCCGGCTCAAGCTTCCTCCTTGGCTGCTTCCAGGGGTCATCCTGCCTGACCAGAAACCAGGAGTGGACAGGACACATCGTGTGTATTCCTGTGGGACACTGGGCTGAAAGTGGAAGAAGGAAGACCCAGGAGGCTCAACCAGGAGAGGTGCTTCATGTGGAGAAGAAAAAAGGTGGTTCTGGGAGGGCTTTCCTGCTTGCCAGTGCTGGTGGCTGGGGTTTAATCAGAGTCCCATTAAAATTATTGGGAGGAAACATTGGAAAGGGAAAAGACATGGATATGTCTAGTCTCAGAGATTACTTGAAGCTTTCAGGATTGACTGTGATTATTTTTAAGATTGTGTTATTCTGTAGGACCAAATACATACGTGTGATCTACTTTAATAGACCATGTTTTAGTTTTGCCCATCTCGGGACAATTCTGGAGACTTTTCTCCCTCCACGGGCCCCTTTATTTCTGTGGTCATTGATTGGGGCCCATTGCTTTGGTGCATCATATACATTTAGTTCGTGGGTGGTGGCCATCATACTACTGTGGAAGGTCTCCTATGGGTCACCATGTCCCCTTCACTCCCTACAGAAGGACTCCTAATCCCTGGGCGGGCTACAGCCTACTGTGTTCCCTTTCTTAATGGTAGAGGAAGATTGATGCTAGTTGGAAAGAAATTACCTTGGGTTTGGGTTGATTCTGTTTTTGCTTGACATCTTTACCGTTTAAAATGTGCTCATGCTTGTGGCACCCCAAATGCATTCTGTCAATTCTAAATTCATACACGGAGGTACTTCTCTCTGAGCTACGTTCAGTGAAAATGCGTTGATACCTGGTCCTAATCTAGAGAATCAAAAGTCACAGTGTACATTCTTTTTTTCTTTCCTGACACTTTGCCTTTTAATTCACACTGGATCCTTTCTGTTGAGTTAGTAGTTTCATCTTTGGTATAGAAATCAATTTTAATTAAAGCGTACTTGCCATTTAAAGTAGTAGTTTGTTTGATTTAGCATTCTTAATTACCTTGAGTAAATTGCCTATAGGGACTCACCTAATTCATTTGTTTGTTCAAATTATTACTGTCATTTGCATATTTTGAACCACCCACTTTAATGAAACACTGGGGTGGAGTCAGGGCAGATGATACTTTCTGAGGCAAGTGCTAGGAGATGGTCTTTCCAGCCTGGGCTGTTTGTTCAGCTGGAAGGTTTTTATCATCCTACTGAGTTTTCACAAAGATCAAAGTTTTAAACAGCTTCAGTGTTGGAAAATCATTAGTAATGCAGTATCTGGGGGCAGGGGTGGCAATTTAATAAATGTGAGTAGCATTCATGTCCAGCCAGGGTCTGCCACTTATGCAGCCTGCTTTAGCTTCTTATAATGAATGCCTCTCCTTAACCCCAAAATACATTCCTGCAGACTTGAGGGTATTTGTAATGGGATCATATATCTAATACATTTAAGGATAATTTGTTGGAAGGCTTGTCTGTTATTAGTGGGAAAAGGTTCCATTTTTGTTGGTGGATAATGTTGAAGAAAAATCTTGAAGAAATGCAACAGTTTTATTATTCTGAGTGTATTATAACTACTAATCACTGTTAAGAAATAACCACCTATTAGAGAAGGTTTTAGAGAACTTATATTGGTAAGTAGGTGAGAATGACTTCTTATCTACATATCAATTATTTTAGGTTTTATCTGTGAGTTTTAGCTCATAATCTTTGGGAGTGCTATTTTGACCGTTCTTTGGGAACTTTTCTTTTTTTACCGGAGAGGAATGAGGAATGTCTTTATGGTTCTAGACATGTTCAACTTGATCGAGTCAGTCTCTGATTTATTGATTTTAAGTAATTCCAGAGCCTAATCATTGGCTTATCTCCTAAACTTTAGAAACTGATTTTATAGTTCCCATTATAAAAACAACAGCAGCAATATGATAATGCATAACAGAACACATTGCATTAATTTAAATATCTCCAGGTTTGCTATTGCCTTTAACCAAAATGTGGAAAATATTCTAGCAAGAGCCCTTCATTAGTGTTACTTATACTATCCTAAAAGCATCTCTGAATGATGTGGCTAGAAGGCATGTCTCAAACAGGAAACATTCTCTCTTTTATGCTAATGGATTATTTGTAGAGAACGTGTATATGCATCTTACGGAACACTAGTAATGAAAGTAAATGAACAACAGAGTCAATTTTTGATGTTTGCACTCCAATTTGGGGTCTGTGATAAAGGCAGGAAAATTGTTGCCTTCTGCAGCTGGTTGAGCCTGCATCCTAATTACCATCTTTGTTCATGAAGGCACTGCCCCTGGTCCAGCGTCAATAAGGCCTCTTTAGACCTTCTCTCTGTCGTGGTGGGAAGGACCCTCTCCTGCGCTCAAGAGATCTGCTGTGGTCACTTAGTAACTCTGTGACCTTGGGCAAGTGACTTCTCTGGACTTCATTTCCTTACTTGGTGTCTGTAGATTAATTAGACATTTTCTAAGGTCATTCTAATTAAAATTCTGTCCTTCCAGTGGTAATGGATTGTCTCTGATCCATATTCCTCTCCGTGATCTCCATGCATCCAAGAATGGGAGTTGGGAGAGCAATTCCCGGAGTCAAGGTGCAGTCAGAAGGCATGAATTAGAGCGAAGCAGATAGGCTCGTGCGGGCACCAAGCCCTCTGCCTTGTCGCTGCTCTAGGTTCTGATGAGCCTGTGAAGACAGACTGAACCTTTGGCCTGACCTGGGTTTTTAATTCTCCCCACTCCCCACCTGGAGGAGAGGGAGGTGGGGATGCTGGGAAGGATCTGAGAGGTAAAGACATCTGGAACATGCTCTTGATGTCTAAAATAAAACTCTACCTTTGTTTAAAGAACACAAAGGAAGAATTCTTTTGATCTTATTTAACTTAGAAAAGAAAAAGACTAAACATTGTGACTTTTATTTATTTATTTTTTAGGAAGATTGGCCCTGAGCTAACGTCCGTTGCCAATCTTCCTCTTTTTTTTTTCTCCCCAAGGCCCCAGAACATAGTTATATATTTTAGTTGCAAGTCATTCTAGTTCTTCTATGTGGGATGCCACCACAGCATGGCCTGATGAGCAGCGCTAGGTCCACACCCAGGATCTGAACTGGCAAACTCCAGGCCACTGAAGCAGAGCGCATGAACTCAGTCACCTGGCCATGGGGCTGGCCCCACATTGTAACTTTAAAATGTTGATATAAATTTTGCATTGGTAAGGGATCTTTTTCTTTTATTTTTTAAATTACAAAGTAAAAATGTTAGTAAATATTATTGAAAATTCAAACTATAAGCAAAAGATATTAAGTGAAAAAAATGAAAGTCCTCTCTACTCCCACTACCCGTGACTATCCACTATTAATACTTTGATTTGTATATTTACAGGCATTTTTCTATGCACATATCAATGCAATTATCATATATTCCTATCTTTTTTTGCCTTAAAAGTTGAATTATACTGTAAATACAGTTATGACAACTGCTATTTTTTTTTACTTAAATGTCTTTCATGAATATTCTGCTATGAGAGTACTTATAGATCTCAGCAAGGTATGCGTTCATTAAAAACAACTGGATTTGTTTGTGTAACTGTACAGATTGCCTGCAGACAAGTTTTTCACTGGACAGAAATGGCCGAGTGCTAGGTATCCCTGCCGTGTTCAGTCATTAGCTAACTGCACAGAGCATAGTTTTGACTCACTCACAGTGGATCCCAAAGGCACTGCTATTGGATGCTGTCAGCTAACTGAACTCCTCACAGATGATTGGCAAGTTTCTTCTAGAAGGGAGAGCCAAGTGAGGTACCTTCCTTGCTGCTACAAATTCCATTTTAATTTTTCTATTGGCTTTTTAATTGTATCTCTTTGCATTAATTTTTAGTGGTCACTCTCAGGATTACCATATATGTTTTTAACTTTTCACATTCTATCTAGAGTTAATATTGTACTGCTTCATGTCGAGCATTGGAACATTGCAACAGTGTAGATCCATTTACTCCTCCCCATCCTTTGCACTGTTGTTGTCATGTGTATTACATCCATTTATGTTATAAACCCCACAACACAGTGTTAGAATTTTTATTTAAATAATTGTGTGTCTTTTAAAGAATTTCAAATCGCTATGTGTCTGTATGTGTGTGTGTCTGTTTTTTGTGTTTACTCACGTTTGCCATTTTTAGTGATCTTCATTCCTTCCTGTAGATCCAAATAACCATCTACTGTCATTTACCTTTATCCTGGAGAACTTTCTTCAACATCTCAAGTAGTGCAGATCTGCTGGCAATTAAGTCTCTTAGGTTTTGTTTTTCTTAAAATATTTTCCTTTAGCCTTCATTGTCTAAGAATATTTTTGCTGGATATAGAATTCTAGTTTGACAGTTGTTGTTTTTCCTTTTGGCACTTTAAAGATGTCATTCTCTTATCTTCTAGCCTCCATTACTTTTGATGCAGAGTTAGTATAAGTATAGTTTTCTTCTGTAGGTAATATGCCATTTTTCCCTGGTTGTTCTTAAGGTTTTGTCTTTATCGTTGAATTTTAGTGGTTTGAATGTGAAGTGCCTTGGCATGGGTTTTTATTTTTTGTTTTTTTATTTATCCCATTTGGAGTTTGTGGTGATTTTTGAATTTGTGAATTTATGTCTTTTTTAAACAAATTTTAGAAATTATGAGTTAGTATTTCTTCGAATATTTTTTTCTGCCCATTCTCTCTCCTCCTAGCCTTCTCAGATTTCAGTTACACATATGTTAGACTTTATGCTGTTATATCCCACTGGACCCTGAGGCTCTATTCATTTTTAAAGTTTTTTCTCTCTTCTTCAGATTGGATAATTTATATTGTTCTATCTTCAAGTTCACTAACACTTTTCTATTATTTTTTTCCCCAATCGTTGTTAGGTCCATCCAGTGAACTTTTTTTTCAGATACTGTATTTTTTAGTTTTAGAATTTCCATTTGGTTCTTTTTTATAATTTCCCCTTCTCTGCTGAGATTTCTTTTATATCCTTTAGCAGAGTTGTAATAGTTGCTTTAAAATCCTTGTCTTTTAATTCCAGTACCTGCGTCGTCACAGAATTGGTCTCTAAGGCTTACCTTTTCTTTTGAGGATGGATTACGTTTTCCTATTTCTTTGCTTATCTAGCAATTTTGGAACGTACCTTAGACATTGTGAGCGATACGTTGTAGAGATTCTGCATTCTGTCCTGGACCTTTAAAGAGTATTGATTTTCTCTTTCAGCAGGCAGTTAACTCGGTGCAACTCAAATTCCAGTTTTGTCTTCCCTGTGATGGACAGCAGCAGGAAGCTGTTTGGTTCTTTTTACCTTAGCTGGGCTGCTCTGAGTCTACTTCACACATGTACAGTATCGGGATCAGCCAGAGATTTGCTCAGATTCTGTGGACTGAATTTGGGGCTTCCCCTTGGTGGCTATCTTCTCTCTGGGATTTCCTCCCTCATTTTCCAACTGCTGTCATCTCCCTGAACTCTGTCCTCTGATCTTCAACCAGTAATATGGTAGGTTTTTATCTGAGGTCAGGCCACCCTATGGAACTAACAGACTGAGCCTGTCCTTAGATGAAAAACTGTAAAATATGGGTAACTTATCCAGAGCCATTCTTCCAAGTGTCAATCCCCCTTTAGCTTCTGTCTGCTCTTGGTTACTCTCCAGTGCCTTCAGATAGTTGTTGTTGTTGTTTAATGGTTTATCCAGAGTTTATAATTGTTATCTATGAGAAGGTTGGTGTGATATGAGTTACTTTCATGACCAGAGGCAGAACTCTATTAGCTCACTTTACAGATGGATTTAAAATACACACACGTACTACAGAAGTTTGAATCCTTTACCCAAGGTCCTACAGCTGGTAAGTGGCAGGGCTGTGGTCTGAACACAGGCAAGTTGGTTCCAGAGTCTTAGAATTTCTTCCAAGGGGAGACTTTAATGGTGTGAATTTTCAGGACAATGACAGGAAGTATAGGAAATACTCTGGGACTTATGAGCCTTATGGTGGTAATTTATTATGCACTGGACCAGTCTCAAGATCTCATTACCTAGTGGATACTTCATATGTCTTTGGGAGTTTACGTTATTTTATGTACAAGTTGCATGAAAAGATCATGTTGGTCTTGGTTAACTGCAAAATAGATCTTTAGTTATGAAAAATCCCCTATTTTCAGGGTCCTGTGATCTTGGTCTCCTTGGGCCATCTTACTTAGTAACTGGTGAGGTTTATCATGTTGTTCTTTTAGTGATTAAAATAAAGAAAACTTTTGAAGGAAAGTAATATCAACAGTAATGTAAAGTATGTATCAGAAATATTTATTGAAGAAACTCACAATCGCAATTATGGGATAGTTGACTTTAAAAAATGTAAGTCTAAGATTAATTTCGCTGATGTAAACCTTAGCCCCTGGAAGCATAACAGTAGGGGCAAGCCTGAGCAATACTTGGGTAGAGTTTTTGCTCTTTCTTGATTGTTTTTCTTTTTCTTCTCTGGCCTTAGTCAGTTCCAATTAACATTTATCAAATGATTAATTTCATCTTATTCCTCTTACCCCTTGATTTTATCTTCACTTTAAATTTTTGTGTCTGGCTGGCTCATATTGGTTTTGTCACAGTTCATAAGCTGATTTGTAAAGTAATGAAGTCTCATTCATGTATGTTACTTTCAAACTACAGGAAAAGGCCTGTGTATTTGCTTTTGGAATTCTCTCAGCATCCTACACCAGTGCTCAGATGCCATACTTAAGCTGACTGGCCAGTAAAGAGCGAGGGTTCAATACTTGATTGATTGACGGTTGTGAATTCCAGCCAGTCAGTTCTGGGAAGGTGGGTTCATCTTCTGAGTGAAATAAAACTGAGTCCTTGAAGGCCACGATAAAGACTGTGGCTTTCGTCCTAAGAATAACGGGAAGCTATGCAGCGTTTTAAGCAGCTGAGTGGCAAGCCCAGATTTAAATTTTTAAAATAATTGGTCTGGATGTTTGTGGAGCAGTTCAGTATAACCATGTCCTAGAGTGTGGAAATTCATATAAATATTGACAGTTTAACTCAGGGCTGCGATCTAGAAGAACCGATAGCCTGAGTGGTCTTCAAGCAGCTCTCCTGAGTATCGTTTCTCCCAACTGCAGTATTGAAAAAAGTTGAGAAGCAGAAAGTTTGAGATTGATTTTTTTTTTTAAAGTTTTTTGGTCAAGGTCCTGGAATGTGAGTATTTTGCATTTCTGATAGGAGACATTTTATTTTTATAATGAAAAGTTGAGGCAATGAAAATATGAAGGAATGAGAGAATTGAATAGTATAAAGCTACTAAAAATGGCATCTATATTTTATGCCTATGTGGAAACGGGGATGTCATAATTTGTTAATTTTAAGAAACAAAAATGCAATATACATGTTTAAAATTATAAAAATAATCATGTTTTCTCTTAACAAAAATGGAGATGAAACTTGTTATACTTTATTATCCACCAAATTCTCATGCTTAACAGCTGTTAAAAAGTTTTGTTGCTTAAGGTGAGAAAACAAGCCTAATATTATTTCAGTAATTGATGGAAATCTGAGTGAAAAGCACTGAGATGCTGCGAAAATAGCAACATTTTCAAGAGACTAAAAACTTTCATAGGAAAATGTTCTGATATATTTCCTCTTCGTAAACATTTATGGAGATCGAGAAAATTTTTAATGTGTCTTAAAGGAATTGACAACTCATGAATTGAATACAGCCTTTCACTCTGGCTTCAGCCGCTGTTTGTTGATAGAAGTTTACAGCAAGGTTATTAATGACCTGTTTGATTGATTTCCCAAAATTTTTATAGGATTTTATGCTTCTTGTATGCAACTTGTTAAATCACAGCACTCATATTCTTCATTAAAATAAACATTTAAGCATGCGTATGTAAAACAAACATTGATGGAAAAGGGAGAGATTTCTCAGAAAAAAAAGAGTCGCTGAAAGGTGCATTGTGCCCTGGGCAGTAAGAGGAGTATCAAGTTACTCTGTTTTAGTAAATAGTGTCAATTCTGCATTCTGGGCTGAAAAACTGGCAAATGACAGCTCTCTCTAGGATTTCCTGAGGCCATCTGTACCATTTTAGAGAATAAATCATAAATAGACCTTTGAACTAAGACAGTCTCGCTGGACCTATCCTTTTGCAACTGACTTCCAGTCTCAATGGGATATTGAAGGGGAGGCTCGATAGAATAAACAGTGGAATCCTTGTCCGGGAATGACTGCCTGGCAATTGTTTCGTGGAAAACAGGGAGGGGTGGGGGACAACAACCCTGCTGTGTTCACTGGCTCTTTAATTTAGATTACCAATGATAAAGCCGGGGCTACGGCTAACGAAAGGTAGGATGCATACGCAGAAACATTAGTGCTAATATGCTGCAGAAAGACAAGATAAATCAGCCCAGCTCTCATACATCACTGAGGGAGAAGCTGATTGCAACTTGACCATGTGCCTGAGTAGTCCCATCAGTGAGAAGAGCAGAACATGGATTAAAAAAAACTAGAGTGTACCCTTAGGGCTACTGCCGTGCTGGACCTGGGAGAAGTGTCTGGTGTAAGTTTCAGCTTGTTTTCTCCACGTATTTACCAGTGTGTTCCCATGCAGGGAGCTTGTTTCTCTTTCTGTGTTTTCATGGAAGCCTCAAGCATGTTTATTTACAGCTGTAGACTTCATTTTGTGTAAATGTAATATCAACCTAATAAAGTTCTTAACAGAGAACAGTTTAGCCCAGTGTTTATCCGGGAGAGAAATGTGACAAAGTGATGGTTATCATTACTGTCTATAGGAAGGCTGTGGGTGAGTTTTGTCTTTTTGTTTCTTGTTTTGTGGGGAGGTGAGGGTTAGAGGGGTAGATTTCATACGAAAAACTCAGTTCTTTTGCCATTCATTTAAAAAAACGTATTGGTAACACAGCATTTTGCTCCTCCTGTGGTCTTTTGTTTTGAAAAATTGTGTTTGAATATGTGAGCCAGACTGCTCAAAATGCCTTATATCTTATAACTGGGATGTTTGTATTGTTTGATATCAGTTATTAGACAAAATAATCATAAAGGGTGTTTTCTATGGACCTTTTTATATTCCAAAATTAAGTACAGATGGTAATTTCCAGCAGTTTTAAAAATTTGTCAATTATTTAATTTAGCATCACTTAAGCATCTGCACAGGGAGAAAGCTGAGATGGTACAGAAACTGAATAAGCATTGATTGCTCGTCTGAATTGCATCTTTAAAGTTTTTGCCTCAAATCTCTGATTTCACAGTTTATTTTTACCAAATTAGATTATCATATTTCATTATCGAGACTGCGAATGGGTGGAGCTCTCTCGGATATTCTGCATTTCCCGTTAGAACAGTGCGTAAGGCGCCCGCTGATTGTTACTCTGAGGGAAATTCTCATGCCTGCTCACCGAGAAGACTGCTTAAATAATGCATGGGCCAGAGCGAGGCAAGATGGAATTTATGGCCCAGACGCTGAGTTCAGGCTTTGTTTAGAGGAGGGACTACATAAGTGTGAGCATGCAGCACCCTCCCAGGGGAAGGGCGTAACAGAATGAAATTAGTGACCACATGGTGCTGTCCACATGTTATTTCAAAACAAGCCTGAAAACAGTCCATGAGCCTATAGAGTGGTTTGAGGGAGGGAAGAAGGGGAAACTTGAAGAGTCAATTGCGAACAGAATCCCCTGACCGAAGATTCCATGGGACAGACACAGGAAGTGACTGTTATACAGGGAGCAGGGTGGCCCTAGAGAGAGTGGATGTTTGACAGATGAAAAGCACCCTGGGAGTCTTGTGAGGAAAGAAGAAACCTTGACCAAACTGCAGCATGCTGTGTACTATGTCTTCCATCTTGTCCTAATTAGAGGAATATGTCTGCTGAATCCTAATCTCTTTAATTGTTGATAGAGCAGGCATGTGATTTGCTATAAATACATATGAGCATTCATTTCTGAAATAATGGCTGTTGCCAAATATATTAGACCGATAGGAGTGCTGGACTAGGGAAGGCTGTGCTGAATAGTGGAGTTTGGGAGGTAATGGACCAGTGGAGAATCATTGCACAGCTGGCCCAGCAGCTGCACCCAGTGCTCCGTCAAGTTTGGCCTCTAATTTCCTTGAACTTGTCCTTGTTTGCCAAAATGATGAACATGCAAGAACTTGTTTCAAATGAGCCCACTGCAAGCGAAAAAGACCCTTTCCAAGGAGTCTTCGTCGAGGTGTGTAATCAACGGCAGCAGTGGCCAATTGAGGTATTGATTAAGCAGTGGGAAGTTTGAATAATCATATACATAAAAACCAAAGGCAAAGTTGTAGAATGAGGTAAGCTGGCAGAAGACCAGAGTATATTAAAAGGCTGTGTTGGGTCATCGCTGTCCTAAGTAAAGGATATATGGAAAAATCCCGTAATAATATCCAGCAACAGCTATCTTGTAGTTAGGAAAAAATAAATAGGACTGTGGGTTGGACGGCAGCCCAGTAATCTCAGTGTCTTTTTTTCCTAACAGTGTATTGTTCTGATATTCTTTGGGACTGGGTCAGGAGGAAGTGTCAGAGAGTGCATTTTATATTAAGAAGCATCCTATGACTAAACAATGCAATTTGTGGCAAGCCAAAATGAGAGGATAGCAAGGACTCTCCTTCCATTCCCTGGTCCTGGCTTGAGCAAGTATTTATTTAGCATGTGCTGTGTATCCAGCATGTTCTAGATACATACTCTAAACAACCAAATTATAAATTCTTTGAGAACAGATATTTGGATTCATACTTCTCTTGTATAAATCCCATGTCTTGAAAACCAGTGGCCTTGAAATGGTAATAATTGCAAGTCTGTCTAGTTCCTTGACTTTGAAGAGATTAAATATCAAACTTTTGTTTTGCAAATGCTTTATTTTCCTGTTACGACAGAGATGACGCTTCCCTTTTCAGATTTGAGGACTAGTGACTTGAACACTTACAAGTTAGATAATTTTGGACAAGATAACCTCTGGGAGAGTCAGTTTCCTCATTTGTGAAATGCAGAAAGTGACACTCATGCAGGATTGTGAGAATGAAGAGATGTGCCTACATGCATAGGAAGTGCTTTCCTGCCCTCACAGGATATAAGCAGGGTCATTTACCATAGGGATTGAGTGTGTGGTGGGGGTGGGAGTGGGGAGAGAATGAGCAGGGGTGGCAAGAAGGCTGGCTATGAGGGTGTAACAGAACCTTCGATGAGCATGTGACTGAGACAGGATGGTGCCAGTGGGAACACGGAGAAAAGGATGGATCTGTATATGTTTTAAAGGGAAAATTGACAGAATGTGGCAACTGATTATATTAAAGCAGGATGAAGAAGAAGACGGAAGTTGTAAGGAAGAAATAGTCATGGTGCTGAGGGAAGAGATTATGGGTTTGTGATAATGGCAAGATATGGTGTATGTGTGTGTAAGTGTGTGTGTTCTCCAAAGCCCCAAAAGCTAAAACAATACAGTCCTTCAGGGACTATATTAGAAACATAAGAAACTTGAGAAAGGAGGAAATTGGAGTGCCTAGTTAACTTACGTAACAGAAAAGGAAAAAAATCAATAATAAACCAATAATATAGGACTATTGCTGACAATAGAGTGAGAATTCAAAGAAATTGCTTAAAATGGCAAATCTATGTTTGGAGTTTTTCCCAGACAAGACCCACAATCATCAGATAATAAGGCTCTTCTGCAATCTTGGAACTTATTTAAGTTTTCCTGAGTTAAAAAAAAAATACCACCGAGAGGATACAAATAGCGTCAGGGTTGGGAAGAAAAAGAGCATGGGGAATGGAAATTCTCAAAATAGCTTGGTTTTAAAGAAGAGATGGGAGCCAAAAGATGGCTGGTTGACCTTTCAGAACGTAACCATTCATTATGACTTGTCAGAAAGTTTGGCAATTGTTATTCCTTAAATAACATATTGTGATTTTTCAGGAAATACAAGCAGGACTCAAAACTATGCCAAATCCCCAACTGGCAAATAGGTTGTGGTCCAAAAGCTCATTTGCAAATCCTTTATCAGAACAATGTTGCAAACATCTTTAGGCTACTTTTCAGAAGTCTGCCTGACTCATCCTATCATCCTATAGTAGAAATCATGTACATTTGCGATAAAAAATTAATATCAAAAAGCTTTTAGGTTAATAATTAAAACATAAGCAATACCATAAGAAAGGAAAATGTTTTGAATGCCAGTGCTTGGGGAAATACAGGTTAATTGCAAGATGGTATGGGCTGTGGCTATTTTAGAATTTGTATTCACTTTCACTGACTTTAAGAGACTTTGACTTCTTTAATTTTAAAATGTGAGGATTTCCTTGTCCTCATTTCAGGCGTATCATGAATTCTACCTTTAATAATATTTGCCATGACCAAGGATTGCTTTCACAAATTGGAAAAGTAAAGAGAATGAGGATGAAAGAAAAAAGGGGGTGAAAGAGATACCTGATGTAGCTGGGGCAAAAGGTAAAAGAGAGAAGAGAAAGAGCAGGTTTAAAAATGAGTGAGAAATTGCATGAGGGAAGTTAAGGGAGTTCTGAACATTGGAAAGAGGGATATATAAGAATGTGTATGTTTCTCTTGAAGAGTAAGAAATAAGGGAGAATTTTGGACTTAATAACTCCCTGGATCAACCTCTAGGGGGTGCTTAACACTCAGAGAAGCTGTTTCTTGAGTAGGTGATGCTGCTCATGTGACTGGCAGACCTGAGGAATCTCCAAGGAACCATTGATCCCCTTGAGTTTCCCCCTCTTAGCCCCCTCTTGCCTTCGCTTCTTTCCCAATTCAATGTGGATACCATGGCCTATCATTTCAACCACCTCTTACCAATATTTTCAGTCCTCCCATTCATCCACTCAGTAAAGATGTATTGAGTGATTCCTACTATTGAGTGATTCCTACTATTGTCAGGCATTGTAGTATTAGATACTTAGAAATGAACCTTCTAAGTACTGGATACTTAGAATGCCCTTGACACTTACCAGGCCAGCCAGTTGTGTACTTTCTCTTGCTTCCAACCATACTGCTGAGCACAGCTAGAGAAAATCAGACCACTGTCCAGGTTGATGCTGTGATAAATTTATGACCACCAGTCTCAGTTGGGCCTGTCAGTATATAAGTCAGCAATCCCTGTATGTTTCCTTAATACACTCCTGCCGTTCTCTCCAACACCTATTTGAAGACTTTTCTCCATTTGCAAATCTATTACCTGCATAACCTGAATAAAACCAATTACGTTGAGGACAGTTCAATATGGTGAAAGTCAAATCTGGCTCCAGAAAGCCTTGGAAGACAATGGAGGCCCTCACTGAAAATTTCTTGAGGAGTCAACCAAGACCAAGCGGGGAACTAATCTGAGAACACATAGCCAGATTTCCTAAAAATTGGTTTTACGTCTTTCTCCCCATAGTCCAGTTCTTCGTTGCAGCTAGCAATTTATTCTCTTCCTTCGTCCTCCTCCCCTGCCCCCACACTAATTCACTTCATCTTCTTACTCCTATCTTCTCTCATTCCTTCGCAGGTAGAGCAGACTAGTCTATCTTGGTGTCTGCCATTTTCCTCCCGCCTCTTACCTCAGTCAGCACAAGTCATAGATACTTCAGCAAACAAATTCTCCTTTTTCTGAGTGAGAGGAGGAAGGCATTGCAAATATTGGTGATTTAATATATATATATATATTTTTTTAATTGTCCATCTGTATTCACCCATTCTACCTTTCCTCAGGTTAAAATAGAAGAAGTTTTCCTCTTCTGATTCCTCCACTTGTATTCTGTACCTCATTCGCCACCATTTCCTTGGGATGCTTACTAGATGTACAATTTCCTCTATATCTTGTATTTTTCCCCTTTTCATCTCTAGCGGATCCTTCTCGTCAGAGTGTACGCTGGGCTCCAGCTACTCTGAACTTAAAAAAAATAAGACAAAACAAAACCTTCGTCTTCCCCACATACTCTTTTGTCTACTCTCCTAACTTTTCCTCCCCTTTTATAGCCAAACTTCTTAAAGAGATTGTTTGCATGTGTTGTGTCCATTTCCTCCCTTCCCAAAGCTCCTCAATCCACTATGACTTAAATTCCGTCCCAGCCACTTCGAGGAAACCCGTCTAGCGAAAGCCGTCCACGTCTTACTTGTTCTGAATGTGAAAGAGTCACAGTCCTCAGTCTCTCTGCAACACCTGACGTCGTAGATCACCCTCTCTTTGAAATATAGCTTTCCTCTAGCTTCTTTGTGCTCTTCTATTTCTTGGTCTCTGTGGGCTCATCTTTCTCTACATGCTATTAAAATGTAGGTGATATTCAGGGACACTGCTCTTTTTTGACTTTAGGAGGAATAGGGAGAGGGTCCCATCCGTGCCTGAGCCTTCCGTTAGTATTTACATGCTATTGACTTCCATTGTTAGGTCACCCCAGCCCTCACCTCAGGAGGCAAGACACAGATTTCTGCTTGGAGATCTCCTCCAAACTCAACTAGGATTTGACCTCAGAATGGGGCAGTCATGTGGGGGCCTCTTCTCTGATTCAGAAGAGCTGAATTGCTCTTCTCTCCCAAAACATCTCCCTTAAACACACCCACCACCACCAATTCTGTTGTATTGATCTCCTTTGGGGCTGAAACACTAACTCTAAAATCTTCTTATATTCTTTCCTACTCTCTTTATAGTATAAACTTCATGGAATTTATCCTTCTAATTAAACCAAAGCTTTGGAATTCAAAAGCCTTTTCTGTCCCCAAACTGGTTATTGAAATAAAAAGTGATTTGATTTTCTGTGCCTTAGATTAAAAAAAAAACTATTTAGATACTCAGTTGGCTTCTTAGTTTCCTTCAGGTTTTTTGTGTCCTTGGGGTAATTCAGTGATCCTGAGTCAATGCAGGGGGCAGAGGGGCAGAATGTCACAGGGGCAATGAGATACATACTGTTTAATGTTTTAACCTACACTGGAAAGTAAAATGTAAATGAGTTGGTTTTACTTGTGGTCCAAGGGATCATCCAAGAAAAAAGCCTCTTGAACCTAAACATGAAGGTCTAAGAAAATACCCCTTTGCTTATCTCAGCAGATTCCTCGTCATCTGAAATGTGCCAATATCATTTTTCAAATGGAAATGATTGGGAGATCCTAATTTTTCAGCACTTCATGAGTAAAATAGATTTATGACTGAGGATATGGCTATATATTAGGTCTTTATAATAAATTGTGGTGAAAGAGAAAACTAAATCTGTTGGCCTTGTCCAGTTTCATCCTGATGAAATAGACACAAATATTCCAGGTCAATCTATGAAGGTAAAGGGGGTAACATTTAAGAAATTGTTTTGAACCTCTGAACTTTTAACTACATTTTGGAAAGGTTTCATGTGACATGAAAGGAGTCTAGTGATTTGGGTCAGAAAAATAAATTTGTACATTGCTTATTTAACATCTTTAAAGCCGTTTTTGTTGAAGAATATAGGACATATTTGAACTTCCATGAGAAAAAGAAAATAGAATATGTTTCCTAAATTCAAATTGTATCATACCTAAGTTAATCCACATTTTAACTGTTCATCAATGACAGAGAAACTGGAGACGGTGTGACATGCTTCAGTTGTTGGGTTCTTAGCATTCAGGCAAGCAATTGCATTTTGAACAGATTGGAATCAAATGAACAGATTATTGGACCACCTAACAAAACAGGCATCCCAGTAATCAATCTCTGAAATAATAAAAGCATGAATTAAATGTTTTTTGATCAATATTATTCACACAACTCATATCCTTAATGATAATGCTTAACTGAAAGAAAGACCTTTCTTCAAGGTTCATTTGCAATCCACAGAAAACTCTAAATTTGTTTTGACATCCCAGTGCTTCTGGAAAATACGAATCCTGTATTTCATTTTGTGGAATTAGAGCAGACTGCATAATAACATGCTCTTACATAGCACAGGCCACCTCTGCCTTTTCATTCTAAGTTTTAATAGGAGAAGACGTAGTGGGACTGGCAGAGGGGAAGGAGCCTTTGGAGTGAGGGGAGAAGAGCTGTGTGTATAATTCTTTTCCATTAATTGTGCTTGAGCCTTTTTTAAAAGTGTGCCTCTTACACAGAGATTCAAACAATGTAGGCGACTATTTGTCTGAAGCTGATCCTCCCTATTAATTCAGAGAACAGAGTTATAGTTACAGCTTCATTAACTAAATGGGGTTCTAGAGTTTTTCCTCTTCTAAAAGGATAATGTAGGATGTGCTTTCAATGCTTAAAAAAAACAACTAAATTCTAAAATTCAGTGGTGGAACAAATAAAAATTTCTATTAAGTCACATTTGGAGCACTGCAGAAGGAAAGGTCTGTTGACATGGTCTTCCTGAAATAACTGGTGTCAAGGCAGATCCATCAGCAGCCTGAGCTATCTGTGCAGTGGAGTGGCATCTTGAACTACAAAGACAGACAACTCGTCTCCACCACGTATTGTTGCCAGCAAATTTAGCAAGCTTGCAAAATGAGTCCTGTGGTGTTCAGCTCATTCTAGGCCTCTGGTAAGGATGGCAGTTCTTCCAGAGACCTGAACAATGCCATAATCATTTACCTATGTTATTTTGCCTTTAGAACTGACTGATCCTCCACAGGGGTTTCTGATGGTTGTTCAGAAATTGGAGAGTAGATGGCTGGAGAACCATTTTGCCAGATCCATACAGCAGTCGAGAGTTGGTCCTAAGTTTGAATAAAACAGAGGCTACATTATCCTGCCCCTGATCAACCACAATTGATAGCATAAAACTAAGATCTTTCATTTTTTTGGTCATTTTTGAGGCATAACAAACACAGCATTCCCCAGCTAATAGTATTAGCCAACTAATTTCTTTCAAGTGTGAGAAGGGGTTATAGAATCTTTGTTCTTTGAGATGTTGCTCAGTTGGAGGGACTGGCTTTAGTTACCCTGTATCTCTTTAAGTTACTCATTTGCATGTTTCCATTCATTGATTGACTCCTACTGTGTGTCAAGCATTATTCTAGGCACAATCTTTAGAGCAGTGAGCAAGACATATGATGATGGTAAAGTTTAAACCCAAGAAAGCCTCTTCAAAGGCACTTTTTTGACCCAAGAGCTCAATATCATCACTTCATAATGTCCATTGCTTTTGTGGAAAAGGAAATTTTTCTTTGTCTCAGTCATGTACCGTAGAGGGAACAGGAGCTTTTGGGTCCTTTGTTTGTAAAATTTCCGAGATGCTTCTTCCACTGGAGGTTACACAAGGACATTTAGGACATGACACAAGCTAGGTTTCAACCTTGTCACTCATTCTTAAACATGAACAATACTTGAAAGAGTTGAAAGTAGGGTAGCCTCCTGAAGAGGAACAACTCTTCAGATAAGTTTTTCTAAATGCCGAGTTATCTACTTTTGGTCCAACTGAATCTTATGATTCCTGAGTTTTTGCATACTTTAGAAAGGCTTGATTTCCTGCTAAAGTGTTTGCCAAAAGATGAAAAGTCCCACAGGAAAAAACACCCAATCAAGGGCCTGGCATCTTGTAGGTGCTTAATAAGTATTTATAGTCCAGAATCGGAGGCCAACCAGAACCTTATCAGAAGCCAAAGGTTGAGTTAAAAACAAAACTGGCTTTCTTCCCCCTAAGTGAATCCCTAGAATGATTCATTTCCGTTTCTGTAAAGTATGAGTACTAATCCTTAATTCATGGGGCTTTAGGGGGTCTAAATAAGATAACACTGGACAGTTCTTCATAAACAGTTAAGTTCTGTTCAAATAGAAAATTTATTGTGGGAAAAAAAACCAAGCCTGAGACCTCGATAAATTCTTATGTGTTGTGATCTTGTTGAATGGCGGCGACTTTTTTTTTTTTTTAAATACGTACTGTTTTGAACCTCTCAAATGAAAATTTTGAAAATCTTTTTGTTAAAAGTTCTTTCCCTGTGGGTAATTTTATACCTGTAGAAAGCAAAGGAAGCCCTCATCTTGAATAAAGTTAGTGCTAGATTTTGTGTATTGAAAAATCACAGAAGATTGGTTTCTGATATTTAGATATCTTCACCCATGCTGCTGTTTGGAACATGGGGCCCAGGAGTGTATTCAAAACAACTTGACTCACTCATCAGGTTGTCAGCCCAGTCTCTAAGCCATTTGGCCCCTTACTGCATTTTGGTGATTTTTATTAAGTTGAACTATACAAATTTGCTGATATTCAACCACTTTTGACCTACAAAAATGGCAATTTCATATGTTCAATCTAATATAATTATATTTTTGTTATTGAATGAGCGTTCATTTATCTGCTCAGTCTGACATAGACATCTGGAGGGCCGGGATTGTGTCTGATGTGTAAATTGAAGCCCGGAAGTCAGAGCTCAGACATTATAAAATATGAAATGTACACGTAAAATGTCTGTTCATGTGAGCTGCAGACACTATTACTGACACCCTTCGTGGAGACAATGCAATGGAAGTCATAGGTGCTTAAGAGTTTGAGGACACCCTAAGGGTGTACTCCTCACTCCCAGGGAGTGTTCAGCTCAAACTAGGTGCAACCCCAGGAATTCTGGTACCCTGAGTGTGCTGCATCCCCCCCCAGTCCCCTCCTTACCCCTTAGTGGTGCTTCCTTCCCTCATTACCTCACTTCCCTCTGCTAATGTCACCATTGTGCATTTACTGCTGCTTTTGCTTGCAGCTTACCCAATTGGAAGGGTTTAGGATATCCTACTGCACTGCTTTTCAAGACTTTTTTTATTGTATCCCATAGTGAGGTAACCCATAGTAGGAATACATTTTACATCACGACCCTGTGTACTCTACTGTATTACATATATAGATATATCCGTATCTATATATTCTACTTACCTTGCCAGGCCACTTCCCACTTTTGAGAAGCTGTCCATCATGTCGTTTTTGAAATGAGGATCCAATTAAACTTGTGGAGACTTTCATGCTTCGTGGGAGAGGGAAGAAAAATGCCAGCTCAATCATTAAGCTTTTTATCCCTCTTAAGCAGCTGTTGTTTGTATCGGTTTATGTTAGGATTTGTTTTCCTATTCCTGTTTCTGAGAGGCCACAACCTTGCAGACCATCCCCAAGATGGGGCTATGGCTTCAGGAACAAAGTTCTGAAACCCATATAATTAATTCTAGGCTGTAATGGCTCATTTCAGTTGCCGTGGAATCGTTTAGAATGACCATGAATGTCACCAGCAATCTGCCACTTTACACATGGATGTAGCCGGGTGAGGTTATTTATCTTTATACCTCTTTCTTATCCTAAAATGACTGTATCATTTTATCCTATCTATAAATTGAGATTAAAGTTTATCAAAAATCCTATGTAAAGCCATCTAACTAAATGTGGACTAGAGATTATGCTAATAGAATCAGCAGTTTGGGAATATTTAGGTTTTGATCAAAACTTTTGAAATATTTTGACTTTAACTCAATTATAAAATTTGTTATAAAACTTGTATTTTATTTCTATTAGAATTAAGAAAAATAAACACCACTCGCCTGCTTTAAGATTCAGATAACCTACTTATATGTGGCTTTTCTAGTGGCCCGCTACTTTTAACTCACAGAGAGTCACATATATTTTCTAGGGGCAAAAAGAGACAGTTACTTCTCTCTGTAAGGCCCCATCATTATCAGACTAGACTCTCTCGGGGCTGACACCCTCCTAATCAGGCAGGAACGAGAGGCACGAATAAGACTTTCTCATTCGGGTGACTTCAGAATGGATTCAGAATGCTGCTCAAAAGGGAAACTTCTGAATTCCCTTGCCTTCCATTTTCCCTGATTTTTGAGGTGTAGAGGCTCTCGACAGAGTGTTTTGATGGGTACGGGTGTGCTGTCTGCTGGTGAGAGAGCTGAGTCAAGTGAAATGTGGCAATCATAGGAAATTTCTTTTCAAGAACTCAGAGAAATGCCTCCCAGAGTCCAGGGTTAGCTGGAGTGTAGCGGAGGGCAAGACACAGAATTGAGATGATTTACCTCAGCTTCTGACCCGTTTTATATCCTTGAGTAAATCACTTAACCCCTCTGTGCCTGGGCTTTCAAGTGTAAATGGAAATAAGGCCCCCATTTCATAGACTTCACTTAAAGGGAGAGGATCCATGTTGACAGAAAGAGGAGACTAATTGCTTTTGGCACTTGAGGCGGTTCTAAAGAGGAGTTGCAACAATATTTTGAGATGACAGCATTATCGAAATAAGCAAGTGCTCGTCCAAGGCAAATGTATTTTAAAGCTAGTGTAAGTCCTTTGGATCTACAAAACACTCATTCAAAACTTTCCGTTTTACTCTTATGTGGTTGTTTAATCCTCCCAATAGTGCTGGGTGACAGTTGGTTCTTGTCCTATTTACGATTTTATGAATAAAGAAACTGAGGCTTAGAGAAGTTGATCACCTTGTTTCGAGTCACACAGCAGGGAAGTAGCAGAGCCCAGGTTCAGGTCTTCTGATGCTGGGTCTACCATTCTTCTCCTGGCACATCGCCTGCCTTCCATGTGATAGTAAAAGATAATAGAGGGCCCGGCCCTGTGGCCTAGTGGTTAAGATCAGCGTGCTCTTCTTCAGTGTCCTGGGTTCTGTTCCTGGGTGCAAACCTACACCACTCATCAAGCCATGCTGTGGTGGCATCTCACATACAAAATAGAGGAAGACTGGCTAAGATGTTGGCTCAGGGCTAGTCTTCCTTAGCAAAAAAAACCCACAAAAAGATAATAGAACTTCTCTATATAAAATAAATCCAATTTCTGAGAAAACTGGATAATTGAAATACCTATATTTAGTTTCTAAATTGCATCTCAGTTTCTAAATTTTCTTTATTCTCTACTGGAGTCAACTATTTATCTTTAATGTGTAGATTTTCATCTTGCTTCAACCTTATTGTTGCTATCATATACATTTGTTAGTTGTTAATGGTTTCACTGATACTTTTAGCACCTGTTCACAAAACTTTGCAGTCTTCTCTGTGCAAAACTATTATTCTTTTTTTAAAATATATGACTGACTGACTTCTGCTGAGTGATCTTAGCAGCATTGTTATGCCTGTGTTTGTAATTTACAACTTTTAGGTTAAGGAATTTTTCAAGCCATCTGGATAGCCCGCTAGTTGCCAGGCCCCCGTTGTATATACTTATGTTGTGCTATTTAATCCTTCTGGGGGTTCTGTTGTGAGCATACTGTCCTGCACAAGCACATAAAAGCTGTTGTTTCAGCAAACATGTCCTCCCTTTGCCATGAGTTGAATGTTGTGTTTTTGAAATCTTGTCTGAGAGGATGAAAAGCTGAGCAAATACTGGCTTTTCCTTCCAGCTTCACAAGCAGCAGTGGGGTTGCAAACCCTGTCTCATTCAGGCTGTCTTTGTCTATAAACAGTTCAGACTGACTGGGACCCATTTATTGAATGCCCATTTCTTGGGTACATTAGTCAAATGCAATTGATTGTTATAATACACCATCAGCTCAGGCGAGGTAATCAGGCTCTTTAATTGAAGACGCTGCTTTAGAGGACAGAGTGTAAATCATTGAATACAAAGTCCAATAATTTTTTCACAGTGAATACAACGTGTCTATGATTGCATCCTCAATACAGCCAGACAAAGGGAAGATGGCTGGTACTTAAGACTTGGCATTGGCGGATTGCCAAGAACCCTTTCCAAGATTCATCCTGTTTTCATCTTGTCTTGAAATGTTCTCATGTTTTCTTCTGAAACTTTGGTTCAGAGGGATGCTACTATGTATGTGCATACAAGATTACAATTAAAATATAAGAGAATTTATTAGCGAATACTTTGGAAGCCAAGACATCTCAGCTGTCATCCATTCATTCCCACCTTGGCATAGTCTTGAGACTGTATTTTATAGCAACTATCAGGGCAGCTCCAAGTCTTTCCTCCTTGGCCCTTCAGCTGTTACCCTCTTGTTCCTAATCTAACAATAGCATGTAATCATTTAGCGTAAACTAAAGATATGTACAAATGCAATGATTTAGAGAAAGATTTCCTTGTTGTTGCCAGAGAATTTAAAGAAAAGAGTTTAAAGGCCAGTCCAAGACCTGGACGACAAGCTGCTCCCTGCTCCAGCCAAGCCTTGCTCTCCCAGGCTTCTGTTTTCCCCTTGGTGGGCTGTGGCATTAACCAGACCCATCCCATCACATACCCTGGCCTGGCCCCTCAGATGAAAGACCTTTCCTTTCTTCTGCACTTGCTGCCCGCACCCGGGGAAACACCCAGCCAGGTGCTTGTTTGAAGCCCTTTCTTCATTCCTGCTTTTAAGTCCCTGGAGAGCATTAGATAAGAGGGACCTTCCACCTTGGGAGAGTAGTGAATCTCCTAACTGTTGAAAAGGTGGTGCTGTATGATTCCAAACATAAAAATCTGCAATATGAATAGATCCTCATTAGTTTTTGTTCTCTTGCTCTAAGATGATTCCTAAGAATAGGGGCAAATAGACTCTATGAAACTTTGTCTGTGACCCCTCCATGACTCAACCAGCATCACTAATTTGCTGTGGGAGTCAGGCTTTCAATCTGTTAGAATAAATTATTGAAGTTGCTGCTCTTTGCATTAGAATCTGCACTTCCAGTGAATTAATTCTATACCCACCTTGTGTGAAAAACAAAGCCTGAGGTTAGAGAGGCAGTAACACAGAGCTAGAGATGGGGGAGTCATGCTGTGGCTGTTTTTCCTCCCTCATTTTTGTCTAGGTCCTTCTGGCCCAACCTCCTTGTCTATCTACAGGGTTTCCTCCCCCAATTTTCTCTTTGCCCCACTCACCCACAAAGTCATGATGAATGGTTGCTGATGGACCCATTCACATTCTCACCTTTTCCCTCACCTTAAGACATTCTGATGTCCATGTGAGGTTGTATCTGGAAGGATTCTGTGCTCGCCGACTGCTGGAGACTTATTTCTAGTCTGTTAATTTCCAGGAAGGGCTAAAACCACAGCTGGGGCACATGGTGACTTTCCAGATTGCAGTGTGATTATTCCTGTGGTTGACATCCAAGTCTGTAGCACCTGGATGAGAAGTTTTCCACATTACATCCCCCTCTCAAATAAAGAAATCTAGTATCTTGTCAGTCAACAAGGAAAGACCACTAGCTAGAAAAATGGGTAAATGAAACATATAGGCAACTCACATAAGACAAAATATAAATGGCGAGTAAATATGTAAATATCACTAGTAGTCATTAAAAAACAATTAGATAATGCTCTCTTCACTTGTCAGATTGGCAGAAATGGAAATAATTGATAAATATCCAGTGTTGAGGAGGCCGTGGCTCTGTTGGCTGGGGTACAAATATGAGTCACATTTTGCAGCTGAGTTAGCAGTATCTATACAAATTTAAAATGTATACACCGTTTGGGACAAACATTTCCAGGTCTGTATATTTATCCTCTGGAAATACTTGCATATGTTCACAAAGATATATGTATAAGAGTCTTCTTTTCATCATTGTTTGTAATAGCAGATCAAATCATTGGGAAAACCTTAAATATCTGTCAGTAGGGGACTGGTAGAATAAATTATAATTCATCCATAACTTGAAATACTACAGAGCTGTTTCAAAGCTAAGGGAGATCTGTATAGAGTGATACGGAAAGATCTCCAAGCTACATTGTTAATTCAGAAACAGGAAGCTGCAGGACAATGCATATTGATCTGATTCCATTTGTTTTTTAAAATGAACCTAAAGCCATAGATCTGTCTAGGTACTTAGATACATAAGTAAGTGCACAAAGTTCTGAATAACACATACCAAACTAATAACAGTGAAGAGGAGAGAGGAATTGGGGCGAGGATGTGAAGTAGGACTATTAACTTTTTGCTCTGGATACTGCTAATCATTTAACTTTTTTATCATGAGAATGTATTATTTGTGTAATTCATTAAACATATAAAAATAGGAAAATTGCAACGAAGTTTTCTGGGAAAAGCACATTGAATGGCTTCCCAAAGAGACTGTTCAGGAAACCAAAGGTGGGCGTAATGGAAGTTTTTCCTTTTTTATTTTGGTAGCGGTTGGTCTATTTATATAGCGAAGCAGAAGAGAGGTTTTTTTCCATATGCTTTTCGGGAAACATACCTGCATGGCCTGCAGATGAGGTGGGCATGGTACACAGCGAGTCAGGGCAGCCACGTACCGGCAGATTGAAGAGAGTGGGGAAATCTCATGCCCACCTGCTGGTTGGAACCAGAGATTCCATCATTAAAGTTGGGTAAACATAAAGTGTTACTCATGTCCTACTGTCCCTCCCTGCTGCCCCCACAGCTTGGGTGGACTTAGAGCTCAGGGAAGCTTAGGGAGGCTCAGGAGTCAGGGCTATTATTAGTTTCGCTAGAGCTTGAAGTCTATACAAAGCTCTTCTCTAGGCTGCTAAACACCAGACATAACATTACATCTTCCTTGACACCAGGTTACCTTCCATAAGTGCACCTTGTACAGCAATTAGTTGTGTGTATGTCAGCTTCCCCCTGGAGTTGTGTTTTCTTATCTCTGTGTCCCCAGCACCCAATACAGTGCCTGATACACTGTAGCTGCCCAGGAAATGACTGTTGAATGCATGACAAGAAGTCTGAATTCCAAATGACTGATTTATAAATGAACTTTTGAAAACTGGGGTTTGCCCGTGGTTGGATATGAGAGAAAGGCCCAGAAGCACAACAGTTAAAAACTGGTGCAGTGAAATCTTAGCCATATGGCCAACTGGTTCATTATCTTGGCTTTGGAGTAAATGGCCTATGTTCAAATCCTGGCACCTTCACTTACTAGCTAGTGACTTGGGCAAGTTTCTTAACCTCCCCAGGCTTCAGTTTCCTTGTCTGTAAAATTGAGATGCTGAAATTATCTACCTCGTGGGCTGGTGGTTAGGATCCAGTGAGATGATTAATGCAAAACTTTTAACAAAAAGGTCTGGCACACACACAAGTTCATTCATTGTTCATTCTTAGCCATTGTTATTATCCAGACCCTTCAAGATATAAGTCATTGTAGTTGGTCAAGTTTTCCGAATACTGCTGTAAACACCCAAGTGTGTCTTATTTAACTAATTTTGAAATAGAGGTTTTAAAAATGGATTCTCTTTCCTGAAACAATATGATGAGCATCATAATTTTAAACCCAGGAACGTTATCATAAGCAGTCATTATTGTCCTGTGCATAATACAGAGATGCTGCCCGAGCTCATAGAGGTGTGTGCAGTTGTCATGCTTTCCAGATGCTCCGCTTTTGGAGTTCTTCTGGCTGACCTTCCTACATGGTTAGCTGCCAATTCTTACTACTCTCAATGGCCTACTTTTAGTACCTTCTCTCACCTCTATAATTTTCTTTTCTAATATGCTGTGTTCATGGGAAGCAGACAACCAAGCATGTTTTAATTGTGTATAAATAAGAGTAGCTTGATGCAGCTCTTCATGAATAAAGTGAGTGATTTTTGCAGTTTCCATATTGGTTATCTGCTATTTGACATCAATAGTCCATATATTTCAGACAGATGAAGTCTTAGCATACACGAATATGTTTTATTGTATTTTCTATTCTACAGTTTTAACTGGAATTTAACATAATGCCCTTGAACTGGGCTAAAGCTTTTAGCATTTCCTCTAAACAGAAGGAAGTGATCTGTGCTACTGGGTTCAAGTCCAGGATCAGCAACTTAATTTCACATTTTCTAAGAGGGAATATAAGACTGGCTCTCAATTGTCAGTAGGGCTTAAATGAGATAGGCCTATGTTAGTCTAAGTGGAAGTGCTTTGTTGTTATAAAGTGCTGAAATTTTATTATTAGCATTAGTATTACTGCAACACATTTGCAGTTTTTTATTGTACCTCCGTGGATCCGGATTTTTGAGAGAGAATACTGTTTATGCCTTATCAGAGGAATTCATCGGTGGCCTTTAAATGAAGTACCTTAATTTAAACATTTTATAAGGCCATGTGAAGCTGCTGTCTGGTGGATGATGGAGGAAGGTGGGGGATGGGTAATGAAAAATGCCACCCTTTGGTCTTCAGTGAGCCGGGAAGAGGGGGGACATCCCTTTCCCGAGTAGATTTTGCCCATCAGCTCTTTTGTACATACAGATGGAAAGCGTTAAAATACATATGTGATGTGTTCATGGACTTTCACAGGGGGCTGTTGATAATTAAGTAGATGTAGTATTTTTCTTCTAAATTTATATTAAATTCCTCAAATTAAATTTATTAAATTTATTTCTCGACTAACTTTCTGCCCTGGGGTGCACAGTATGAAATGCTTAGAGATTATTTAGCTAATGTTCTTTTTCTCAATTTTGAATTTGTTCTAGCTGACACTTTTTCTCTCTCTCTCCTATTCATTTCCTAATCTCTTTAAACCTCCGCGGGTATCCACCTGAAATGAATTCCTCTTTGCAGTCCTGTGTCCTCTGGGGCTGGTTAACTCCATGGATGCCTTGACTATGGACCCAGTTTTGCTTTTATTGTACAGTTAATAGGCCCCACAAAAAGCCTGTTTAACTCTGCTGTTTAATGGAGTGCAGGAGCGTTAGGGAGATGTCTAGGACTAAAGTTTGTGTCTCTGAAAGACAGGGAAGCTTAATTTCAACCACAAAGAAGTTCAAAATGCACTATGAGAAGCCGCCAGAGGAGAAAGAAGGAGGGGGCCATGTGCTGTGAGGGAAGCATGTGGAATCTAGAATCTCAAGGTCTGTTTTTACATCTTGGTCCTGCGATTTATGACTGTGTGAGTCCCTTAGCGTTGTGCAAGTCACTTCATCTCCGAGACTCAGTTTCTTCCTTGGTGAAAGTAGGGATATCTGTATTGTAAGGGTGAGTAAAGTTGAAATGGGATAACACATGAAAGTGCTCTACAAATTGTAAGGTGCTAGCAAATGTTTGTGTTATCATCGTCATCATCGTAACTTGTTAAGAAGACATATGTGAGATGCGAGAATTCTGAAGTGCTGGCTATTTGGAGCATCACGCTGTTTTCCTGCTTTTAGTTGCTTCAAGTCAAATTGTTGCATCTACTCATGTTACATCATTAAATTTTAAACTTGTTAACTTCTGATCCTCCACTGATTTGGAAGGATGGAGTGGGGCACAGAAGCAATGACGAAGCATATGGTGAGATGACAGGATAGGCCAATTTTAAAGCAGTATGTTTAATATGTATAAAAAAGAAGCTAACTTGAGCCATCCCTGGTGGCCTAGTGGTTAAAGTTTGGTGCTTTCACGGCTTCAGCAGCCGGGGTTCAGTTCCCAGGGGTGGAACCACACCACCCATCTGTCAGTAGCCATGCTGTGGCCACAGCTCACGTAGGAGAACTAGAAGGACTTACAACTAGAATATAGAACTATGCACTGGGGCTTTGGGGGAAAAAAAAAAAGGAGGAAGATTGGCAACAGGTGTGGCTCAGGGCAAATCTTTCTCAGCAGAAAAAACAAAAAGGAAGCTAACCCAACCTTGAGGATACACCTTTTCTGCCAAGAGGCTAAAAACATTCATGTCAGAGATGGATGAAGACTCTTAAAGGAAAGACCAGCTCATTGGTCAAACATAAAATAGAAGGGAATTAGGGCCTGGCATTAGGAAGAAGTCATCTGGGTAAATATCTGGTGAAGTTTTTACCCAGAAGATGTTTCTGTTCTCTTAAAAGAGATTTTCAGAAAAGGTGGGTTTGGTTGGATGCCTACTCCAGTTAGCAGTGTCTGAGAGAGAACATAAGCTACAGAATCAACTCAAGCATGCTTTCTCAGGACTGCAGAAAACCCAACCCAAATCCAGCCTCAGACAGTGTGAAAATGAGATGCAAAATATGGTGTGGGAGAACGCAAGAGTATCAAGTCCTTCCTTAACTTGTATTTAGGTTAAGAAAAGAACAAACCGTGGATGAGAGTCATTTCTGAGTAGAGAAGGGCAATGATATATATAGTCAGTGAAATAATTGGACTCACGGAGTTGGGACAGCAGCTGTGGTACCAGACCAATTTTTGTCTTCATCGATTAGGCTTCTTCTCGTGACTTAACTGTCGCCACAGCAATTTTGCTACAACCGTGACCTGTGATCACAGTGTTTAAATTCTACTATACCCATGTAACTCCACCCCAGGACCAGGGAACCAGCAGTGAGCTGTTAAAATGTATGAAGCTGCTCCTTGCTGGGAGGCCACTCCGGCAGCAGCGTCTCCGAGTTGGAAGCCATGAAAATGGTTTGAAATATTTTACCTTCAGAAACAAGACCTTAATCTCATGTTGACCTTGGACTGTAATTTGGGTAACCAGCACTTTTCTTCCCCATTTGCAGCAGCGAGGTAGATTGGTTAGAAAACCTGTGTTTGCAGTCGTAGGTAGTGTTCGCGCGTTGCAATCTACTTGCCTGTCTTGGATTAACGTTTGCGATGTCAGTGCTGAGTCTGCCCAGAAGATACACTTTTTCTTGAAGGAACTCATCTGAGGTCGCCTCTGGCTTTCTCATGCCACTGTGTCAGGCAGCATTTTCTTATTCATGCTTTATCTAGCCACAGATCCAGAAACATTCCCCCTTAACATAGACATTCTCTGCTTGCATTTGAGCCATGCCTGCTCCATTCCTACCATACTCCAGAAGAGTTTTCAGAAAATAAGGTAGAGCTGGTGTGCAGCTGGTACACACCTGTAAGCCTTGAAAGAGTTTTTAAGGTCAAGGTCCATCCTGAATGATCAGTGCCTTTGCTGTTTTGGTTGTTAAATATTTTGAATGTGGCTCCTGCGACATGGCATTAATTTTGTCAGATAAAGTATATACGAAATATACTTCAGCTTGGCAAACTTCAGTCTTTGACAAAAAGAGAGAAATCTATTTAGGAGATTTTGACAGAATTTGAAAATAGTTTTGTATTTTTCTTGATTTATCTATGTTCTGCTGAAACCGAAAAGTCACTTTTAGCAAACACTGTCAACACCCAATTCCATATACCCTTGGCTCATTACTGAGTTCATCTGCAGCTACAGTGGCCTGTCCCCCTGCACCGGACATCTTCCCACCTCAAGCACCTGTGTCTCTCTACTTCTGTCTGAGGATTTCCTTCAGTGATGGGGGACCTTCACAGCCAAAGAGCCAGCTCAAAAGTGTCAGGGATTTGATCCTCCCAGGGGCAACATTCAACAGATGAGAAGGCGGGGGTTAGTGGACAAATACCCCAACTTCCTCATCCCTTCATGGGAGAGTGTTGAGGTGTGTTCGACTGACTTTCTCAATGGCTCCCCAGCAGGATGGAGTCTCAATTCCCCACAATGGTAATGCACTCATTAATATACCCATTATTGACTTTTCTCTCTTTCCTGCCTCACTTTGCCCACTCTCTTCCATGTGCTTCCTGACATTGCCTCCCACATACCCTGCCTGAAGCCAAGATGTTTCTCCAAGTCTGTTTTCAGTGGAAGCCTAACTAAGACAGAATTTTCCCCTGACCTACTGATTTAGGTTCCCAGCTTGTCTCTCTACATGGCTTCTTGCCACCAACACCTCTAGATCCGTTAGAAATGCAAATCAATCAGGTCCTACTCAAGCTGCAAACCTTTAATGGTTTCCTCTTGCCTTAGAATAGAATCCAAGATCCCTGACTCAGCCTAGCCCCCTTGAGTGGCCTGACTGCTTCTGTCCTTCAGCTGCATCTGAGTCCCACTCGGCGCTTCTCTCTGTTCCTCATCGCCCCTCACTTCTGCTTCCTGCACTGCCTTCTTGGATGTTGCTGGCATAGTCCAGTCCTTCTAACATTTGTTCTTAGAGAACCCTGTGCTTTTCCTTCATAGAGCTTTGCGTACTTGCAGTGATGTCACCTATTTTCAGTGATGTATTTAATGTCTCTCTTTCTCTAGATGAGGGATCTGCAAACCATTACAGTTTTATTGGAATACTGCCACACCCGTTTATTTACATATTATCTATATCTGCTTTTGTGCTACAACTATAGAGTTGAATATTTGCAACAGAAATCATAAAGCTTGCAAGGTCTAAAATATTTACTATCTAGACCTTTACAAGAAAGTTTGCTGACCCCTCCTCTAGACTATGAACTCTTTGAGAGCAGTCTCTCACTCGCTTTTGTGACCTGGCACCCAGCACAGTCCCTGCCAAAAAATAGCCGTAATATAAATATTTTTTTATTCTCTGACTTGAAACAAAGTTTTTGTGAATGTTGCCCTTCTTCCTTCCTTATTGTTTGCCCCTTGTCTTGTGAATTTTGTGTGTGTGTGTGTGGCAGTGCTGTACATAGCAAGTAAAATATTTCCAGACCTCTATGAGCACGTAGTGCCACCTTTTTATAGCTCTTTATCTGACAGAGTCAGATTCCTACCTCTGTTGTAGTGTTTACTAGTTTTATAGGCAATGCTTTTACTAAAGATTAAAGATTTTACTATTCTGTTTTTTTTTGACCAGGTATTTCAGACCAAGTGGGACATGATGTACTGTGTTAAGTGTATTCCAGATGCTTACTTGGTTGAAAAGAATCCAACTTCTGTATTTTCTTGGGAAGGCATGCCCTGGTAGATTTGATTTGAGGATATCAGAGTATAGTGAAGTAAAGAAAATTAATACCTTCTATTTTAATGATTCAGTGTGTGAAAATGTCCATACACCATCCTGCTGTTACCATTTTTAGCATGCAAATTTTATTATCTCACTCTTAGAAAGAAATTCATATTTCCCTAAGCATCTCTGTAATGCCCATAGGAAACTCTGCAATCTGGTTTCCAACTTGCCTTTATAATCTTATCTCCTGTTATGCTCTAGAATAGGAGTTGTAAAACTGTGGTCTGTGAGCCAAAGCCAGACTGCTGCCTGTTTTTGTAAATAAAGTTTTATTGAAACACAGCCACAATCATTTACTCACATATTGTTTATGGCAGCTTTTGTGTTTTAATGGCAGAGGTGAGTAATTGCATCTGAGACTTTATGGCCTGCAAGGCCTAAGATATTTACTCTCTGTCCCTTTATAGAAAAACATTTGCTGATCCCTGGTCTAGGAAACACCTTACATTAACCATGACCATCTGCTTTCACCGTTTCCTCTGCTTGCCAAACTTTTTCATGCCTCTGAGCCTTTGCACATACTGTCCCCTCTGCCTGGAAGACCATGCCCCCCTTTCCTGCTTAGAAAGCTCACACCAGCCATCAAGGCCCTGCTTGGTTTTCATCTCTTTTTTGCCTTTTCTGAGCTACCACAGCACATTCTCAAAATGTGTATTAAAGTCCTTATCATTGCTATTTGTATCATAATTCCTGGTTTTCTGTTTATCTCCTACCAGAGTATGAGCTGTAGAGGATAGAGTTCTATGTCTTTATTCAGTGCATCACCCAAGTGCCTGGCACCAAGTAGATGTTCAGGAAGTGACTGATTAATATCTGAGTGTTGCATGTTATTAACCCTTGCACAAGAAAGGTTAAGCAGACACATACTGGAGTTGGAGGAATTATAGAATTTTTAACTGTGAGGTGTTTAGGAATTAGTTTTGTCCTACTTTTTGCCCGTCCTGCCCATATAGATGAGAAAACAAGCTGAGGCTCAATGAGGGGACTTGCCCAAGCCGACTGAGCTCTCCTGAATCTCAATCCATTACCCCTTCAATTGTGCAGGACCACCTCACAGACACCCGTCAGTCGGGGCTCACTAGACACAGGTTATTAATTGGAGAGTGAACTGCTTAGTAAAGTTGTTAATACTTATTTCCATGATGAAGGAAGCCGGGTATTTACCGGTGGACTCACCTCTAGTAGTTGGAAGCAGGGTTGGAGAAGTTTGGTATTAGGTCTTTCTTTCATTTGCAGACAAATAAGTTGATTCTCAGTCTCCATCAATTTTTTTCCTTTGGAAAATGAAGATAATTCTCAGTCCCTGATGTCTCTACCTTATCTGTAAATTCTGAATGTTTTTAAAGCTACTTTGAATCTGTAATGGCCTTTGCAGTAGCAGCTTTATGACCTGGCTTGTTACAATCAACTTAATATTTTAACTTAATATTTCTCCTTTTCTGTGAAAGATCAAATTTGAAATGGAAAGCAGCATTCTTCAAGAGTTTCCCATATTTATCTGAGTGATGGTGATTTCATGTTGCTAGAGCCAGTTAACTGCTGGATGTTTCATATTCTCCAGCTGCCTAATGGGGAGAATTTGATCTGGCGAAGAGCCCAGTTGTCCATCTTCCTGGGGCTGGTAACTGCTTATGGGGTAATACGGATGAGCTTTAATCGACTTCCTAGACACCTCTTCTCTGAGGGGAAGAAGAGGAGAGGAGAGGAAAGAGCAAGTGCTGACGAGCAATTCCTGAAATTGATAGGTAGTTTGTACCTAATGTTAAATAACAGGAAAATCATGTTTATCATGTCAAAGATCTATCTGAATGAGAACTCACAAACTAGAACCTCTCTTTTAATATTTATAGAGTTTCATTTTAAGGGTTGTGGCACTCATATTTTTTTCCTTACTGTCTAACTGGCAGAGATCATATGACACTGGCCATTTTCAAGTTAATGGGCTTTTAACATCTTTCAGGCATGTTTTAAAATGAAAGAAATCCATTTTTGCTGGATTTCCATTGTTCAAGCTTTGGCAATAATGCTTACGTATGGTAATAATGTCAATAAAGAGGTCTTGTTTGCTTACAAACAGATTTCAATTGTTGAGAGACCAAATTATGTCCTGTTGCTAGAAACACGGGCAGTATTTGGTCTCTGTTCATCAAGCTACTTTGTAATTAGGATCGCATCCAAATAACAAGAGCCTCTTCTCCCATGGAGGTCATTTCAACTTGCAATTTCCACTGACAGAACAAGGTTTCACAAGAAGACATGTCTATACTCAAGGATGAGCTTTAATCCAATATATATGTATACAGATATGCATGCTAACCAGTACATCTCAGATTGTGTCTGGCTTGCTACTTTTTAAAGTCGGTCAGCAAGGAAAATTAAAAAAATATGGATAGGCATTTTGTAAGATTCAGATCAAAGCCAATATTTAAGCTTCTAGATAATAAGTGGCTTCTCTTAGCAGATTTTGAGAAGGAAAACATCCGACAGCATGCAAAACTCTTTACGTTTGGTCTGTACATCTGGGATTATATCCACCAGTTTGGGGGAAACACCTCATGGTGCCCTGGGTGTTTTTCTGTAGCCCTAGGAGAAAAAAGGATATATGCCTCACTATTTACAACTGTCAAGCTAAAAAGCCACTAGGGCCAACTCTTGCAGCACTGAAAGCAAGACTTCAACGAGTGTCATAATGATAAACAGTGAACAGAGAACGTGGAAGGAAGGCAGGTCCGACTTGAACCGAGAGTGATTTAGAGGGTTTTTATTTAGGCAGCTGAGGTTCTGACGCCAGATCCTTGACTTCGTCCGAGGACAGCTGATGGTGACTTTTGTAGTGGCTCTATTTAAGGGGAGGAAGTTTGATGACTGATAAGAGGCAAGGCACAGAGACAGGAATTGGATGACTGGCGAGAGCCATTTCCACGGCTGTCCTTGGGGACCACTGGGAGACATTTTGTTAACTCTTCTGCCCTTTTTTAGGAAAATAGATTTCGAATTAGGCAGTACTACAGGAGATGCTTAAAGCATTTTTTTCACTATAAAGTTAGAGTTTATCTAAGTGAATCTTATTTTGAAGAATGATGATTGGTTATTTTTTGAGGCATTATTTCCCTACTTCTGCAAGTAAGGAAGCCAGTGAAGGGGATTTAGGGTCTCATGCATTTAGAACTTCATCCATTAAGACTTTCTGCTCTCAGTGCTAATCAACCAGGGTACCGATTCCCTCTTCCGTCGTTCCTACCCCACGTGTCTGTTCACCGGACACATGTTACAAGGCATGTGGAAGTCTGAAATGCCTAGATCTTTAAACCAAGAGAGACAGCTTAACAAGAATCGGTGAGAAGCAGGGAGGGAGTGCTCTGAGAATAATCCTGCAAATAGTTCCTGCTGTGTCTTAGCCTGCAGAGGAGAGGGCAGGTCTCACCATCCCTGTTCTTTCACTCAAGACTGGGTGCATCATCTGCAGGCACCCAGCGCGAAATGGAAACTTGGGGACTTTTGTTTAAAAATCGTTAAGACTTTCAAGATGGCAACGGCAGAGCATTAAACCAAGTGCTGGGCCCTTGTGAACGTGAGTGCCTGTCTGCCTGCACAGGTCGTTCATCCATGAAGCCAGCCTTGATTTTATTTCCTTCCTTACCTAAGATCTTACCTGATCTTAATAAGTTTTGCCCTGTGACATCTGTCAGATAGTAAATTTTAGGTGGGTGTGCCTGGTGTTTTCTGATTTCTCTCAATATCTTGACATACATTTTGTCTCCTTTTCCTCGTATTCCTTCTCTTCCTCCTTTTTTTCTATTTATTTTTTAAAAAAATAGACTTTATCTTTTAGAGCAGTTCTGGCTTCACAGCAAAATTGAGCAGCAGGTACAGAGATTTCCCGCATCCCTCCTGCCCCCACACGTGCACAGCCTCCCCATTATCAACAGCCTCCACAGAGTGGGACCTTTGTCACAATTGATGAGCTTTCATCGACACATCATTATCACCCAGAGTCCAAAGTATACATCAGGCTTCACTCTTGGTGTTGTACTTTCCAGGAATTTGGACCAATGTATAATGGCATGTGTCCACCATTATGGTATCATACAGAGTACTTTCACTGCCCTGAATATCCTCTGTGCTGCTTTTCTCAAAAGATATTTAATTTAGAAGCCAGCTTTGATTTCTGCTTTTGTGTCCCTTTTCCTCATCTCACTGCCATGACATCTGTTTATCTCAAAATTCTGGACCAGTATTAAACTAAAAGGCTTATGTTGGAAAAGTGAGACTGATTTCAAGAAACAAAGGGCCAAATTCATTGACAGTTGTTCTGCGGGTGGGAGCAGAAGCAGATGGGATGCATCAAATGAGCGTGCACGTGCGTGGAGGAGGGATGGGGCACGCGCCTGACGTCATCCTTACCAAAGAAAGAGACAGCGTGGTACGGAGGTTCAGGTAAAAACTCACAAAGGCACTGCAGTTGGTCTGTCCTTTTTCCAGCTGGCATAGAAAATTCTAGCAACAATGAATGCAAGGAGCTTTATCAAATACACTTGGAGAAAGCTAAGTAGTAGAAGTTTGCTGTCATTTGCAGTGGGTTCCCCCAACATATAAAGTAGATGGGAATTCTTTCTAATCAGAGGCCAAGAGAGGGGAGAGGAAGCTGTTGTTAAACGATTGAACTAACTCAGGTCAGCAAGTCCCCCCTCCTTTCCTCTTTGCTGCTCCTTTCACTCATTTTTATAAAGTGAGCATCAAGACCAAGTTACGTGGTGAAAAGAAGTCACAGTGAGTGGGAGAGGATATATGGCCATTCTCAGCCCTCTTTTTGCCCTGTGAATGGCAGGGGATTAAGGAAAGGAAGAGGGTGGGAGTCACGGCTGGTTGAGGAGAGATGTATAAATCTTAAATATTACTGAGCTGGCAAAGTCCCCTGTTTTTCTGGGAACTCTATCCCCAAGGTCCACCCAGGACATCCTCATGGCCCCATTAAGCACTTTCTTTTCATCAATTAATGGATTGTATTTTGGAATAAGGTTTTTATTTAGCTGCATAATGCGGAAAAATATGATGAAAGACTATCTACCTTTGCTGCCCTTTCCTTAGCAATAGCTCAGTGCGTGCTGCGGCCCACCTTCCGCTTCAGCTGCAGCTGTGATGGACAATTCCTGTGCACTTCACCGCCCCACCTCAGCTCCTCCCAGACTCTCAGCTTTTCTGCCTCACGGCTTCTTCCTGAACCACAAGGGCTTGCACGACCTAAACTCAGGATAGTCGAGAAGTTTGGGAGGAGTTAGTGCCTCTGGAGGTGCCCCTCAAATAACAGGGTGTGGAATTCTGCAGATAAATGCTCCAGCCACCTGTGCTTTGGGGGCAGAATTCTGAGATGCATTCTACAAAGGTCCCCAGTGGGATAACTAGCTCAGTAACACAGCCTTTATTGTCTTTTCCTTCTTCCTTGTCTCAATTTTCCTTCTCTTCACTCCTGCTTCCCAGAATCACCTCCAAATGAGCTGCATTCAAGTCCTAGTTTCAAGCTCTGCTCTCAGAGGAATACAAATTAAGAGATGCCTATAAAATGAATAGGATGCAGTGTTGGCCAGGCTGGCATGCATATATGCCAGCCTTCCATATGGCTTGGTTCAGCTGTGGTATTCCTTGGGCTTTGAACTGATAGCTAAAAGAGAAAATTGGAAAATTAAAAATATTCTCATGTTGAAAATTTTCCCTTATATGGATGACATCTCATTATGTAATCATCTGTGCAGACAATGTTACTGAGGTCCTGCTCTCGTCAGGCACCATGCTGCAGTCTGATGCTAGAAAGAGAAATAAAGTTCCTGCCTAATGGGAGTGTAAGGTCTAGCAGAGAGAGACAGCGCTGGAAATTTGGGCAGAGTGTAATGAGGGCATAAGGGCAATGGTCCGTTGTACATCTGTGGTTAGGAGTTGTGAGGATAAGTGGATAAGAGCCAGCAAGGCAGACCCAGCAAGGACATGACAAGACAGGAGGAAGCCTGAGCGAGGGCACACTAGCAAGGGGACACCCACGAGCAGATGAGTCCTGGAGGAAAGCTGCAAGCAGTCGGGACACAGTTTGAGGTTCACTTAGTATCAAGAGATAAAGCCTCTTCCTGATGTCCCATGTAAAGACGACGGAAGTTGGTGAGGGACTCAGAAGCTTCCTGAAATGTCATAACACAATAGCAGCTGCACTCCTGTAGCAGCCTGCACTTTACAAAGCAGATCACAGATTGCTGCTCCGAACCACAGGAGCTCAGCACAGGGCTTTGACTCAGGATTCGAGGCTCGCTTTCTTTTTAATTTTATTTCTCATTTTTCTAATTGAGTTTCTTGATTTAGTTAGGGTCTTGGGGGCATAGGGTGTCAGCCAATGTCACAGTCAATGATACATTTGTTCGGGGCGAATCTTAGCTTTCTTTGTTTCCTTCGGAAGAAAGGGCTCTAGGAATGCCTTTGAAGAAATGTGAAGCTAAAGCATCTGTAGTGAAACTTGATTCCTTTCAGGCCTCATTGCCAGATTCCCTGTCACTACCAGCATGCTTTTCACTTCTACATCCACCTGCACTCTCGGCCCCGCTCGCTGGAATATTGATGTTTACAGTGCTGTGGTCTGATTCTCTAGTCCAAGCCAGCAGAAAATTCTGCCCACACCCTTCATAGGGATGCTGCGTGAAAGTCCCTGTTTTACTTTGTAATTCCATGCAAAGACTTCTTCTTTGTTCTTGAATTTAAAGATATCAAGAATTGGAGAAAATGTCTCTGTATGTCCAAAGGACACGTCGTGGGCAAGACCTGTCATAATTGTTAGTTCCACATACTTTCTGGAGTGATTCATAGCCTTGCCCCCATAAACCACTGTGCCACCTTCTTTCTTTGCTTCTTCCACTGTTGCAAGGAACATGCTCACTGCCTGGTTGGTGTGGAGTGGTCTGTAGAGAACATTAGAGTCTGATGAGCTCCCTGTACAGATCTGTGCATAGACCTTTTTAAGTTCATCCATAACTTCATCATGGATGCTTTCATGAAAAAATAGTTGCTTCACAATGTGCACCTCTGGCCAGAAAGTCTAGCGCTTTGTACTTTGCAATATTGTTTTCCTCTAATGCCTTCCACATTTTTTTTTAGATGTAATTGACATATAAAATTATATTGGTTTCAAGTATACAACATAATGATTTTTGATATATGTATATATTGCAAAATGATCACCACAGTTAACATCCATCACCACACATAATTAAAATATTTTTTCTTGTGATGAAAACTTTAAAGATCTACTGTCTTAGCAACTTTCAAATATACTATATTGTATTAATAACTATAGGGGCCAGCCCTGTGGCCGAGTGGTTAAGTTCGTGCACTCTGCTTTGGCGGCCCAGGGTTTCACCAGTTTAGATCCTGGGCGACATGGCACCGCTCATCAAGCCATGCTGAGGTGGCACCCCACATGCCACAACTAGAAGGACCCACAACTAAAAACATGGAACTGTACATATTTGTACATATGGGCTTTGGGGAGACAAAGGAAAAATAAAATCTTTTAAAAACCCCAAAAAACAGTATTAATAACTATAGTCATCATGCTCTACGTGACATCCCCATGACTTATTTATTTTATAACTAGAAGTTTTTACCTTTGACCCATCTTCACCCATTTCTCCCACCTCCCACCCGCTCACTTCTGGCAGCCACTAATCTTTTCGATATATCTGTGAGTCCAGTTATTTTTAGATTCCACATATAAGTGACATCACATCTGTTTGATTTATTTCATTTAGCATAATGCCTTCAAGGTCCATTCATGTTGTCACAGATGACAGGATTTCCTTCTTTTTTATGGCTGAATAATATTCCATTGATGGACATTTCTTTAACCATTTATCCACCCATGGACACTTACATTGTTCCTGTGTCTTGGCTCTTGTAAATAGTGCTACAATGAACGTGGGGTGCAGATATCTTTTTGAGTTAGTGTTTTCATTTCCTCCAGATAAATACCCAGAAGTGGAATTGCTAGATCATATGGTAGTTATATTTTTAATTTTTTGAGGAACCTCCATACCGTTTTCCATAATGGCTGCACCAATTTACATTCCCATCAACAGTGCGCAAGAATTCACTTTTCTCCACATCCTCACCAACACTTATTTCTTGTCTTTTTGATATTAATCATTTTAACAGGTGTGAGGTGATATCTCATTGTGGTTTTGATTTGCCTTTCCCTGATGATCAGTCATGTTGAGCACCTTTTCATGTACCTGTTGGCTGTCTGTATGTCTTTAGAAAAAATGTGTATTCACCTGCTCTGCTTATTTTTTATCATATTATTTGGGGTTTTTTACTATTGAGTTGTATGACTTCTTTATATATCTTGGATATTAACCTCTTATCAGATATATGATTTGCAACTATTTTCTCCCATTCGGTAGGTTGCCTTTTCATTTTGTTGCTGGTTTCCTTTGCTGGGCAGCCTTTCAGTGTGATGTAGTTCCACTTGTTGATTTTTGGTTTTGTTGCCTTTGCTTTTGGTGTCAAATCCAAAAAATCATTGCCAAGACCAATGTCAAGGAGCTTATCGCCTATGTTTTCTTCTAGGAGATTTATGGTTTCAGGTCTTACATTCAAATCTTTAATCTATTTTGAGTTAACTTTTGAGTATAGTTTAAGATAGTGGTCCAGTTTCATTCTTTTACAAGTGACTGTCCAGTTTTCCCAACACCATTTATTGAAAAGACTGTCCTTCGCCCATTGTGTGTTCTTGGCTCCTTTGTCATAAATTAATTGAATGTATATGCGTAAGTTTATTCCTGGGCTCTCCATTCTGTTCCATTTGTCTATGTATCTGATTTTATGCCAATACCATACTGTTTTGATTATGATAGCCTTGTAATACAGTTTGAAATCAGGAAGCATGATGCCTCCAGCTTTGTTATTTCTCAGGATTGCTTTGGCTATTACGGTCTTTTATGGTTCCATACAAATTTTAGGATTGTTTGTTCTATATCTATGAAAAATGGCATTGGAATTTTGATGGGATTGCCTTGAATCTGTAGATGTCTTTGGGTAGTATTTTAACGATATTAATTCTTCCAATTCAGGAGCATGGAATATCTTTCCATTTATTCATGTCTTCTTCAATTTCTTTCATCAACATCCTATAGTTTTCAGTGTACAGGTCTTTCACCTCTTTGATTAAATCTATTCCTAGGTATTTTATTCTTTTTGATGCAATTGTAAATGGGATCGTTTTCTTAATTTCTCTTTCTGATAGTTCCTTATTAGGGTGCAGAAACAACAGATTTCTGTATATTGATTTTGTATCGAGCAAATTTACTGAATTTGTTTATTAGTTCGCGTTGTTTTTTGGTGGAGTTTTTCGGGTTTTCTAGATATAATATCATGTCATCTGCAAATAGTTGACAGTTTTACTTCTTCCTTTCTGATTTAGCTGTCTTTTATTTCTTTTTCTTGGCTAATTGCTTCGGCTAGGACTTCCAGTGTTATGTTAAATAAAAGTAGTGAGAATGGGCACCCTTGTTATGTTCCTGATCTTCGAGGAAAAGCTTTCAGCTTTTCACATTGACTATGTTACCTGTGGACTTGTTATATATGGCCTTTATTAAGTTGAGGTACCTTCCCTATATACCACTTTGTTGAGAGTTTTTATCATAAATGATGTTGAATTTTGTCAAACGCCTTTTCTGCATCTATTGAGATGATCCTGATTTTTATCCTTCATTTCCTTAACGTGATGTGTCACATTGATTGATTTGCAGATGTTGAATCTAAATTTTAAACTCCTTTTTACTACAAGGCTTACAGTAGAAAAATCACTCTAAGCTTTATAAGAATTCTAATTCTAGTTCTTACACCTTTCTTTCTTCCTCTTTTTATTCTAGGGGAAAAGATTTAGTGGGAGAAAGTAGAAGAATTATTTTGTAAAAAATGATTTATTTTGGAAGTGTGCGTGAGTCTGTCCGAAGAAATAGGAAAAAAATGATACATTCAGTTCAATCTAAAAAGGAATTTAGTCTGCCATGAGTTTTTAGAATGACTACAAGAATGAGGACTTATGAAAGGAGAAAACTCGTCTGTGACTTTGTGAGAAGTGGTTGCTAAAATCTGTCTTTGCTCTGAGGGGGCATTTCAGAGAAGCCCAAAATAATGGTGTTGATGTCTTGCCACCTGTTTTTTCAGTTCAGTTTGTACCAACCTTTTAAAAAACACTCCTGCTTACACAGGCATCTGCTCACGCTATTTTGGCCTTTGAAGTGGGCAATAAACATTGCATAGTCATTATCGCAGGATTGGACTTGAACTGTCTTGAACTTCCTGCATATTCATTGGCTGCATGATGCTTTGTACATTGAGCATCTTCAAAGAACACCAAACAGAAGAACTGTTTTTTGAATGTTCTTTAGAGAGCAATTTGAGAGCAATTTGTTCTTTACTTTCTGGGTCTGTTTTACATGTTCAGTTGGCAGCATCCCTCCAACTGTGTCACTTTAATGTCTCCTGTTCCTCTTTGGGTTTTTTTGGTGTTTGGTGAAGAAAATTGTCCCTGAGCTAACATCGTTGCCAATCTTCCTCTTTTTGCTCAAGGAAGATTGTCCCTGAGCCAACATCTGTGCCAGTCTTCCTCTGTTTTGTATGTGGGATGCTGCCACAGCAGGGCTTGACGAGTGGTGTGGAGGTCCACGCCCGAAATCTGAACCCATGGACCTCGGGCCACCAAAGCAAAGTATATGAACTTAATCACTGCACCACTGGGCTGGCCCCTGTTCTTATTTGTTTTTGTTTTTTTTTTAAAGATTTTATTTTTCCTTTTTCTCCCCAAAGCCCCCTGGTACATAGTTGTATATTCTTCGTTGTGGGTCCTTCTAGTTGTGGTATGTGGGGCACTGCCTCAGCATGGTTTGATGAGCAGCACCATGTCCATGCCCAGGATTCGAACCAACGAAACACTGGGCCGCCTGCAGTGGAGCGCGTGAACTTAACCACTGGGCCACGGGGCCAGCCCCTGTTCTTCTTTGTTTTTAACCTTTTGAGACAACAGCTAGATTCTGCTTTTAGTACTCACTCTTGATTCCTGTGCTGTCATGAGCCATTCTGGTGTTTTTTTTTTAAAGGTGTGTCACATCCTACTTTTCCATAGTATTTAATTAAAAGTTTGGCTTTTTGGAACTTGTCATTGGCAATTGCTAGAAAATGGAGCCAGTGGATATTTCCAAGAAATTTGAGACCCTTCTTTACCCTTGCAGCCCTACCCATCCAAAAATCGAGTTTTTTGTACCAACTCTCTGCTTTAGTGAAAGTTCACAATGCACACTTTACCTGAGATAAACTGCATGTGTTGATGTTTAACTTACATGAACACGCCAAAAAAGTCACATTTCCTGAGTTATCGTTCATAATTTTCTGTCATTTTAGTTATTACTAAAATGGCTTAATTTTATATACAGAAAATCTATTTCTAACTTGGGTCTTTGAAACTGCCTATTCTGAATTTTATGCTGACATAACTTATGCCCAACATATATACGCTTGGGTCATCAAGGGCATTCAGAGATGAATATCTCATTTTTATATATGAGAAGAAGGGAGTTGGGGAGGGGTGGCATAAAAATAACATTTTCTCGAAAAAGAACAACCAATAAGAATTTGCCCCAAAGCCGTTCAGAATGATTGGCTTGTCCAGATTATGAATTTATAGGATGAGCTATATATTTATGACAATTTAAAAATCAATCCACTTTTGATCAGATTTCTCACACTCTCCATTGCCATGGTATTCTCTTCTATCACAGCTTTATTTAGGAAAATTATAATGAAAATAGAACCTTTTCTGGGAAATAACCCAGTAGTGAGAAAGAGACACCATTAAGACATTGAGAAATCAAAGTTTTAAACATTTTTTTAAAAATGCTCCATTTTTATGCCAGATTACATGAACTGCTGAACTGCACACAGAACTTCACATACAATAAGAAAACAGAACCTATTAAAACTCTCAAAATTTATTAAGCTTCTCTTTGAGGTCTTTGATTTGAAATGTCCTTATTGAGATAGGACAGAATGAAATTACTCCGTGAATGAAGCACTTTAGGATTTGTGAGAAAATTCATCTTAATCAGTTTTTAATCTTTTTTTTTTTGAGATAACATAATTTTCAGTATAAATCGTTATGGCACCCTGAATTATAATCTACAAATTAGAATATAATTGTGCAATTTGTGTTTAATTCTCTTGCTCACATTTTATATTAGGCTTATTTCTTTGCAGACTTACAGTATTGTGAGTTTTTCATAAACAGCTATTTAAAGCCATTCACATAATCAAAATAATGTTTATAGATATTCAGAAAATGATTAATCTTAGGATTGTGGCAAAGCAGAAAACCTTCCTGTGTGAGTTTGTCACCTCCCCCAACAAAAAAATTCAAGTTTTGGTTAAGTTCCCTGAATGCGTGTAGTGAAAATTAGTTTCTTTTGGAAAGATCATACAATTGAAGGACTAATTTAAATTAGGAGGGCACACTGGGCTTGGCAGAGGGCATTGTGAGAAAGCAAAGCATAATTTTCCTCCAAACAAAGGCAAGCTTGTTGGAGAGCATGCTTTATTGCCTGGAAATTCTATATATATGCAAAGTTGCTCATCAATTCACTGTTGGGTTTTATGTGCTTGGTTTCTCCTTTTGTTTGGAAAAATCAAATGCTGAAAAAAGTGGGCGTCGCTCTGCATGCTGTAGGCACAGAGGAACCTACACATGGCCGTTCTCTTGGTGTGCGGTGTTCCTGCGCGCGGAGCTGCCTGTGGGAGGGATAGTCAGACTTGGGCTTCATGCAGGTAAAATCAGGGGATACGCTTCAGCGGAGCCCACCCGGAATTCCCGGAAAGTGACTGTCCTGCATCTCTTTCCGATCCCTCCCTCTGACAGCCAGGTGGGTAGATTGGGTAAGTCAGGTTCACAACCTGAAGTCCATGCAGTATTTTCTCTTTTTCTAGACAGCTTTATTGAGACATAACTCACATATCCTACTATTTGCCCACTTAACGTGTACAATCCAATAGCCTTTAGTATGTTGTGCAACCATTGCCACAATCGATTTGAGAACATTTTTATCACCCCAAAAAGACAAACCATACCCTGACTACTGGTGTTCTTTTGAGACCCAGAATTAGATAAATTAATTCAATGAAACAAGGGTGAACATTCTCTAGGATGCTTTTAAATGGGAGTTCTCACCTTTGGAATTGTCTTCATTCCATGTCTTAGTTTCGTGGCATAGGAACTACCTTCAATACTCATAAAAAGCGTGTGTGCGGTACTTGACAGTGTGCAAAGCACTTTCTGGCAAACTGCAGCTGAGAGGCTCAACTGGCAGCGTGACAAGGTTGGGGTGAGGGTCTCAGGTGACAGGCCTGGAGGAGAGGGACTGTGCTATTTGGCAACATCCAGGGGGGGTTGCCCTGCAGGCTGGGACCTGGGCATTTGAGCAACCTGAGCACAACTGTGTAGGGTCTGGGCTGAGGACAGCGGGAAAGTCAGTGGCCAGATATGGATCCAAGCTGAGAAGAGGGATGTGGGTACCAGTTGGATTTCCATATATGAGGTGGCAGGTTTGGAAGTCAAACATCAAGATGGAAGATTCTCAGAGCAGGAGACAGAGATATGAAAGGGAGGTGGAGATTGTAGTATACATCCGGATGGAGATGAGGTCCATGCCTGAGGAAGGAGGAACTGGAGTGGGCATGGGAAATCCAGGAAGAAATCTAGCATGGCTGCTGAATCCTGCACTCTGGGCATGAATCCTGCCTGCACACACAGCATACACCTCACACTCTGCATTGCCCAGACCACCTCCTCTTTGCATTATCTGAGCAGCTCTGGTCTTTGGGTTTTTTCTCTCCAACCTCTTGCCCACTCCCATTCCTTTCCTCAGGCCCACTCACTCCGTGGACCCATTTGGAGGCTTCTGTGATCAACATTCTCTCTTAGACTCAAATCCTTCCCTTTGGCCAGCAACTTACACCCCTAGGTGAGATGAAGAGGCACTTGGACAGGCATCTCAGCTCCCTGGGAGGCAGACAGGCTGGACCAGCCCACTTCCACTTGGAGGAGAGAGCAGAGGATGAACCAGAATGTCATCATTAGCAGGGGTTGGAGTGGGTGGAGAAGGTTCAGACAAGATTCCCCTGGAGCTAGGTTCCAGATTCAGAGCCCTCACCTGGCTGCCCTCTTCCTGGGCTGTCACCATGTCTCTGTCCTTAAAGGTGTCATTTTCACCTTCTGACACTTTCACTGGAGGAAGAAAAATCCTTTTGTCCAGGTTAGCTGTGTACCATGTGGGAAAGTGGCTGGCAATATTTCCTCTCCCAGTGTGGCCTCTAAGGAATTTTTACTAAGACACTCCTCTATTCCCTAAAGTTTTCTCCTCTCCAGATTGTTGTAACTCTCTGATGCAACGTGCTATAATTTTCCTCCAAAATTTAAACATACATCACTGTATTGAATAGGTATTACTTAAAAGCTATGTATATATTTATTTGGGAAAAATGTCATATTATTTTGAAAACATCAGGAACTTTACTTAAACCTGCAATAAAATCAAGAGTACCTGTATATTACAAATATTAGAAAACACACATTCATGTTTTATATTGGGTTTTCATAAGCTTGGCACACCTGCACCATTTTGTGTAGATTTTTGTGTTGACTGGTAGAAAGGTTGCCCCTCTCCTTTTAGCCCTGTAGAGATAATTTGTAGGAAAGCCCGATGTAGCTATTTTCTAACTGGGGAATTGACATTTGAAGTTGAGTTTCTAGATTGCAGCAGAAATCTGTTTTTGTGTGTGGTCGAAGGTTAATCTGTGCAGGACAGTTAGTCTCTTCAGCTCTGTTAACATTGGAGTGGGGACATCTGGTATCCTTGGGCCACAGAGCAGCCTGGTATGGAGAATACAAGGAAGCCAAAATGCACTTCTCAGAAAACCTGGCCACAAAAGCTGTAAGGCTGACCCCTGAGTGGCCAGCACTCAAAATGACAGTGCTAAAAGAGCCTAGAAAATTCCGACTTGGTGCAGGATGGCATTGAGACCAAACGGATCCTCTGGTCTGGTGTGTGGGGGCTGCCAAAAAAGTTTGCCAGCAGGAAAGGAACCAAAAATTGGCCTAGGTGATTCCATCACGGTTTGGCGTCATCTGTAAAGAGTGGGCAGTATTTCAGACTAGAACTGGAGGGATAGGGGACAAGAAGTATCCTCTAGGGAAGAGGGGCAGACAAGGGCAAGGCAGGCTGTGGACTGCTTTGAAGGCCAGCAGGGGAATGGACACGCTCGTCAAGGAGTAAAGGCCAAAGCCCAGGTATGGGGGCCAAGCTCATGAGGTGGGATTAGGGGAAGGCTGTGGCTTTGTCACTCTGAGGTGCTGCCTTTCCACTTCCTGCACCCTTCCTCCCCACATGCCAAATACCTGGACACAACAGTGCCCAGGGCAGCCCTGGACCTTCCCTGCTGGTGGGGACAGAGCTCCCACTCCAATCTTTGTAAGTTGAGACACTGTACTGCTTTACCCCTAAATACTAAATATTTCAGGCATGTTTCCTTAGAACAAGGACGTTTTCTTATGTAACCACAACACGGTTATCAAAATCAGTAAATCTGGTTCCTTTTAACAATAATGATATTCGAACACCATCCATAATGTTTTATAATTTCTGTTCTATTATTTTTAAACTATCAGAGATTGAAACTTAATTAAAGGTCTTTTTTCTTCTGACAGCGTTGGGGGAGAGAGCACACACAATATTTTTTCTTCAAATACGTTACATGAGAAGCCTTTGCCAAGTTTACAAAAATACAGTTGGCAGTCAACGGAGTTACAACATAATGACACCAATTAGATAAAACCATTAGAGATCAAAGAGATTTTCTGAGTGATATTCTTGCATATTTGTTTGCCTTGGAATTAAATTTCTACAGTGCTATCTTGTTTTCGAGACTAAAACTGAAATCACTACTTGATAAGACCTGTGTATAGGATCTTTATCTTTTTGCCTTAAATTCAGGGAAGATATTTTAATGATGCAAACGCAATGTGTTTTCCATATTTCCCCCAACTGGGTTAATTGTGGATATAGCCAAAAAGTGAGGTGTCTAACAAGAAAGCAACAGTGAAATGTGTTCTGAGAGCAAAAGCTACCCAAGATATATTATTGGGGGGTGGGGAGGAAAGAAGGCTAAAACATCATGTAGCATATGATCCCATTTGTTTAATGCAAACTGAGATAAATATATTGGTGTGTGCATAGAACATTCTGGAAGTTATGGAAGAAATGAGTGTCAGCAGTTGTTCACTTGGCATTGGGGCTGGGTAGGTCAGGATGTAGAGGGGAGTGAGTGGAGAGAATTGTGTTTTTCATTTTATGCTCCTTGTAGTCTAAATTTTTTGTTGTGTGCTTTTATTTATTTTATAGAAATAAAAATGTTTATACTAGGGAGGGTGGGTGGGAGGGAAGGAGAGAGAGATAGAACAGCAGTTAGAAAAAAACCGAAAGGCAAACTTATTAAAAATGACGTGGCTTAGAAAGCAACAGCAATAGGTGAAACTGTGGGAAAAATAAGTTGGGTATGTAAAATGAATCATTTTCTACCTTCGGCTGTTTATATATGGCTGCTAGTTTTTTCAGCAAGATTCATACATGGGTCTCTTAAAACTGAATTTTCACTAATGAGGGTATTTTGGCACTAATTCTGGTAAAGCAGACTGGCTGCTCTATCCGTCTGTACTTCCTTTTAAATTACAAAATTGATTAGTATTCATAGATTCTGATGAGTTAAATTTAGGTTTTGTTTTCATCAGCATCAACTGATCTTCATGCTCCAACTGTCCCTTCTCTGAAAGCAAGAAGCTTATTCATAAAGAGCAAACAAACATCACGGCGATATTTGACCATGTGTATCATATGATTTCAAACGGCCTCTTTCATCCTGTCTCCAAATCATTAGATTTCTTTTTGTAGATCTTCATGTATTAGACTTCTTTCTTTTTCAAGCGTTAGTTTTTTAAATGGAAATGTTCCCCTGGGCAGAATCAGTGTGAAAAGAAATCATGATGTCGAGGGAAGGGAACTAATATTTATGGCGTGCCCGGGTTGTGAGGAGATTTTGCATGGGTATCTCATTCAGTCCTTCCATCAACCATGAGGGGCCCATGATTATATTTCTGGTTTTTTATTAAGGAACCTGATCCTCAGAGTGGTTAAGAAATTCTGTCAGTAATTAATTAATTCATTCATTCACTCAACACATATTCATTGAAAGTCAGCTATGTCCCAGGCACTGTGCTTGATGCTATGAATGCAGTGGGAGAATATAGACGTGGTCCCTACTCTCGATTAGCCTGTAGTGGAACAGAGGAGAAAGGCGTTGAACCAGCACACACTCACATACAGTACATAACTACACATTACCTGGGCACATTGATGGCAAAGGCATCATGCTGAGAGAGAGAATAACGAGACTCATGTAAACTGGTGCCTCAGGGCTCACGGAAGGCTACTCTGAGGAGGCCATGTGTAAGCACAGGTGAGTAGAAATTGGCAAGGCCAAGTGTTGGGAAGTGCCTTCCAGGCAGCAGGAAGCATGGAGGGGAAAGCTCAATGTGGTTGAAGATCTAAAAGGGGCCAGTGTGGTTGGAGACAAGTGACTAGAAGAGTATGGGAGCTGAGGCTGGAGGGGCAGGTGGGGGCCGGGTCATATCAAGGCTCACAAGTCTTGTTAGCACAGCGGAGGTTTGCAGAACTGGGATGGGAGCTCACATTTGCCTGAATCTTAAAGCTTGTATCCTCCCAACTCTTTCAGCCTTGCCCTCTCTCATGACCCACCCCCTCAGACACATGGCACTATGATTTTCTCTTCCATGCTATTTTCCAGAATGACTAAAGCACCACTTTCATTATTGACACTGCCTGGTGTTCATGCCGGGAGTAGTGAAGCCTAATCTGTTATTTGATGATATAGAGAAGAAACAGAAAGTATGGGGCCTGGGTGAGGCCCCTAAGAACACACTCTGCAGGGAAAATAGAGTTGAGATTGTCTAGAGTAGAGAGATGATAGAAACCAGGAGCCACTCAAAGGATTCAAGGGGTACCAGAATTCAAGGTACAGCATTCCACAGTAAACAGAAGCTTCCAAACCACAGAGAGCTGTATTCCTGTGATTCCCCAGATATGTGCAGTAGGTATACACTGGATTGGACTGAGAAGGATGTTTCAGGGTTGTTGATGGCAAGTTGAAGCAGAAATAATAGAAATGACGATAATGAAGGGAGATGAAGAAAGTAGACACAAACATCATGTGTGGGCAGAAAAGTGGCAGGAGTTTGAAATGAATTGAAGTATAAAATCTCTAAAAGTCAAGAATGGCTGAAGCCAAGAAGTAGCCTACTGCAGGCTGTTGAATTCCATTAATGTACAAAACAGATGAAAGTCACTGCCCTCGTGTAGTGTCCGTTCTAGTGACTGTTGTGTGTAAATATGGCAAAAGCCCACTGGGGGTTACAGGGTAGGACTGGAGTTAAGGAGATAGGACAGGTGAATTATGTATGGAAGATTCTGGAAAAACTTGGTCAGAAAATAACCAGAGAAATGTGTAGTACCAATGCCCCAGTGATTTTAGGTTTTGAGAGACAAAGCCAGAAACTAAAGAAATGTCTCTCAAGTGGGAAGTTCAGATATCTGTCTGGGCCAGGAAAGTCTTCCTACTTCTTTGTCTTGGTCATTTGAGCTGCTTTAACAATATACCACAGACTGGGTGGCTTATAAACAGCAAAAATTTATTTCTCACAGTTCTGGAGGCTGAAAGTCTGAGGTCAGGGTACCAGGACAGTTGGGTGAGGGCCCTCTTCTGTATCCTCACATGGAGGAAGGGGCCAGGGAGCTCTGTGGGGTCTCTTGCAAGAGCACTGACTCGTTCATGAGGGCTCCACTCTTGTGCTTAGGCACCTCCCAAAGGCCCCACCTCCTAATACCATCACCTTCGGTGTTAGGATTTCAGCATATGGATTTTGGGGGGCCACATCCAGACCATAGCATCCCCTGAATCACCATCCCCCTCCTGCTCGGCCTACGACCCTTTGTGCAGAACCTTGTGGAGCAAGAAAGCAAAAACAAAATATTGGTAGTTTGCTCTGATGAGGTGACATCCCGGGCTATTACTTTTTGTGAAATGATCCTTTATTTTAGGTTTTTAAATGATCAATGCGTCCTAATTCTGTACTATCGATATTCAAGCACTTTTTTGGAATTTGCCTGTTTCCATGATATGTGTTACTGATATTCCTGTTAGTTTTATAAGAGCTGGGCTTGATCGTTTTAATTCAGAATAACTATACTTAATATCCATCACCCTTTGAAGACTGTTAGGGTTAAATAAAATGTCAATCAACTGTTTTTACTATAAACAAGGAGGGAGCAGCTATCTTTTTCAACGTTCATAATAAAATTTATACGTTAGATGGGCTATAGTATGTTCAGACTTAGCAAAAAGAGAGGTATGAGGATTTACTATGCAATAACAGCTCCAGAGCAAATTATTTTATGACTTTCAATTAAGTAGCTTTGACCTACTCTGTGTGTGTGTCTTGCTCTCAATTTGAGTTTCCCTAAGATAAGCTCCTGGCTAATTTAATTACTCGAATATGCAGAGTGTGCACTAGCTTAAATTATAACCATTGCAGTGAGCGCCTAAAATCTCCAAACCCTTTAGTTGTGTTGAAAGTACAGATGTGTTGAGTGTGTTTCAATAAGAAATCTGAGGCTTTAGTGTCGTAACCGTATGTGGTTGGAGATGTTTCACCTCTAGGAATGAAGCGTGTTTCCCACCTCCTATTCCACGCCCCTCTCTCTTCCTATTCCCCCAAGTTTAGACTCTTACCAGGGGTCGCATCCAGGCCTGCCCTCCCCTTAAGGACCTAATGCCTTTCTTGTTTTCCCATCAGAACCATTCTCCAGGCAGCCGTCAGAACGGACTTTTAAAAACACCTATCTTTCTTTGTCTGACTTGTTTTGCTGAGTATAAAACCCTCAATGTCCATCCCTTTTGTCGTAAATGGCAAGATTCCATCTTTTTTATGTCTGAGTAAACAAACAAACAAACACACACATAGATACAGAGAACAGATTGATGGTTACCAGGGGGGTGGGGATGGGGGAGGACACGGGGGGGGCACAGGCGTACAGTGACCCATGGCAGATAGACTTTTGGTGCTGAACACGATGTAGTCAGGGCAGAAGGTGAAATATAATGATGTACACCTGAAATTTATACAATGTTATAAATCAGTGTTACTTCAGTTAAAAAAAAGCACTTATCTGTTCTTGTCACTTCTCCACTTAAACTGCTTCCCGTTACACTAGGTAAATGTTCAAAGTCCTTATTGTGACCTCCAAGGTCTTACCTGTGCCCCCTACACTTCTTGGACCTCTCTTCCCCTCTACCAACCCTCTTGTCCTGACTCTTCTGCTGGATTGGCCTTCTTTCTCTCTTTTTATTATTATTATTAATTTTATTTTTTTATTGCAGTAACATTGGTTTATAAAATTACATAAAGTTTGAGTGTACATCATTATATTTTGATTTCTGTAGAGATTACATCATGTTCACCCCCCAAGAACTAATTGCAATCCGTCACCACACACATGTGCCTAATCACCCCTTTCGCCTTTCTCCCTTCCCTCTTCCCCTCTGGTAACCACCATTCCAAACTCTGTCTCTGTGTGTTTGTTCGTTGTTGTTTTTATCTTCTATTTATGAGTGAGATCGTACAGTATTTGACTTTCTCCCTCTGACTTATTTCACTTAGCATAATACCCTCAAGGTCCATCCATGTTGTCACAAATGGCCAGATTTCATCGTTTTTTATGACTGAGTAGTATTCCATTGTGCATATATACCATACCTTCTTTATCCATTCGTCCCTTGATGGGCACCTAGATTACTTCTAAGTTTTGGCTGTTCTGAACAATGCTGCAATGACCATACAGGTGCTTATATCTTTACACATTCATGTTTTCTTGTTCTTTGGATAAATACCCAGCCATGGAACAGCTGGATTGTATGGTAGTTGTATTCTTAGTTTTTTGAGAATCTCCATACTGTTTTCAATAGTGGCTGCACCAGTTTGCATTCCCACCAACAGTGTATGAGTGTTCCCTTCTCTCCACATCCTCTCCAACACTTGTTTCCTGTCTTGTTAATTACAGCCATTCTGATTGGAGTGAGGTGATACCTCATTGTAGTTTTGGTTTGCATTTCTCTGATAGCTAATGATGCTGAACATCTTTTCATGTACCTGTTGGCCATCTGTATATCTTCTTTGGAGAAATGTCTGTTCAGATCTTTTGCCCACTTTTTAATGGCTTGTTAGTTTTTTTGTTGTTGAGATGTATGAGTTCTTTATATGTTTTGGATATTAACTCCTTATCAGATGTATGGTTTGTAAATACCCTTTCCCAATTGTTAGCTCGTCTCTTCATTTTGTTAATAGTTTCCTTTGCTGTACAGAAGCTTTTTAGTTTGATGTAGTCCCATTTGTTTATTTTTTCCATTGTTTCCCTTGCCAGTCAGACATGGTACTTGAAAATATGCTGGTTATACAGATGTCAGAGACCATACTGCCTGTATGTTCTTCTAGGCATTTCATGGTTTCAGGACTTACATGCAAGTCTTTAATCCATTTTGAGTTACTATTTGTGCATGGTGTAAGGTAATTGTCTACTTTCATTCTTTTGCACGTGACTGTCCAGTTTTCCCAACACCATTTATTGAAGAGACTCTCCTTTCCCCGTTGTATGTTCTTGGCTCTCTTGTCGAAAATTAGCTGTCCGTAGATGTGTGGGTTTATTTCTGGGCTCTCGATTCCGTTCTGTTGATCTGTGTGTCTGTTATTGTGCCAGTACCGTGCTATTTGATTACTATAGCTTTGTAGTATATTTTGAAATCAGGGAGTGTGATACCTCCAGCTTTGTTCTTTTTTCTCAGGATTGCTTTGGCTATTTGGGGTGTTTTGTGTTCCATATAAATTTTAGGATTCTTTGTTCTATTTCTGTGAAAAGAATCGTTGGAACTTTGATAGGGATTGCATTGAATCTATAGATTGCTTTATGAAGTATGGACATTTTAACTATGTTAATTCTTCCAACCAAAGAGCACAGAATATCTTTCCATTTCTTTGTGTCTTCTTTAATTTCTTTCAACAATGTTTCATAGTTTTCAGTGTACAGGTCTCTTTCCCCTCTTCGCTTAAGTTTATTCCTAGGCGTTTTATTTTTTTTGTTGGAATTGTGAATGGGATTGTATTCTTAATTTCTCTTTCTGCTACTTCATTGTTAGTGTATAGAAATGCAATGATTTTTGTATGTTGATTTTGTAACCTGAAACTATCTTTTTACTCTGTTGTTGTATTTGATTTGCTAGTATTTTGTTGAGAATTTTTGCATCAATATTCATCAGTGATATTGCCTTGTCATTTTCTTTTTTTGTATTGTCCTTGTCTGGTTTTGGCATCAGGGTAAGTTTGGCTTCATAGATTGAGGTAAGAAGCTTCCCCTCCTCTTCAATTTTTTGGAAGAGTTTGAGAAGGATTGGTGTTAAGTCTTCTTTAAATGTTTGGTAGAATTCACCAGAGAAGCCGTCTGGTCCTGGACTTTTATTTTTTGGGAGGTTTTTGATTACTGTTTTGATCTCCTCACTGGTGATTGGTCTATTCAAATTCTCTATTTCTTCTTGATTCAGTTTTGGAAGGTTGTATGATTCTAAGAATTTACTCATTTCTTCTAGATCATCCAATTTATTGGCATATAGCTTTTCATAGTATTCTCTTATAATCTTTTGTATTTCTGAGGTGTCCCTTGTAACTTCTCCTCATTTCATTTCTGATTGTATTTATTTGATCTTTCTCTCTTTTTTTCCTGGTGAGTCTTGCTGAAGGTTTGTCAATTTTGTTTATCTTTTCAAAAAACCAGCTCTTAGTTTTATTGATTTTTTCGTCTTTGTTTCATTTATTTCTGCTCTGATTTTTTATTATTTTCTTCCTTCTACTGATTTTGAGCTTTGCTTATTTTTCTTTTTCCAATTCCTTATGTCCACTGTTAGATTTTTTATTTTGGATTTTTCTTGTTTGTTGAGATAGGCCTGTATTGCTGCACATTTCCCTCTTAGAATTGCTTTTGCTGTATCCCATATATTTTGGCATGTTGTATTTTCATTTTCCTTTGTCTTCAGGTATTTTTTTATTTCTCCTTTGATTTCTTCATTGACCCAATCGTTGTTCAGTAGCATTTTGTTTAATCTCCACATCTTTGTGGTTTTTCCAATTTTCCTCCTGTAGTTGATTTCTAGTTTCATACAGTTGTGGTCAGAAAAGATGCTTGGAATTATTTCAATCTTCTTAAATTTATTGAGGCCTGATTTGTGGCCTAATATGTGATCTATCTTGGGGAATGTTCCGTGTGCATTTGAAAAGAATGTGTATTCTGCAGTTTTTGGATGGAATGTTCTGTATATATCTACTAAGTTCATCTGGTCTAATGTGTCATTTAAGGCCAATGTTATCTTATTGATCTTCTGTTTAGATGATGTATTCATTGGTGTAAGTGGAGTGTTAAAGTCCCCTAATATTGTTGTGTTATTGTTTATTTCTCCTTTTATGTCTTTTGATAATTGCTTTATATATTTAGGTGCTCCTATGTTGGGTGCATAGATATTTGCAAGCGTTATGGCCTCTTGTTGGATTGTTCCCTTTATCATTATGTAGTGCCCTTCTTTGTCTCTTGTTACAGTTTTTGTTGTAAAGTCTATTTTGTCTGGTAATTATTGCTACCCCAGCTTTCTTTTCATTGCCATTTGCATGGGTTATCTTTTTCCATCCCTTTACTTTCAGTTTCTGAGAGTCTTTAGGTCTGAAATGTCTCTCTTGTATGCAGCATACACATGGGTCTTGTTTTTTTATCCAATCAACCACCCTATGCCTTTTGATTGGAGCACTTAGTCCCTTGACATTTAAAGTAGCTATTGATAAGAATGTACTTACTAACATTTTGTTACTTTTTTTCTGGGTGTTTTAGTTATTCTTCTCTATTCCTTTCTCCTTCTCTTGCTCTCTTCCCTTATGGTTTGATGGTTTTCTTTAGTATTATGTTTGGGTTCCTGTCTCTTAATTTTTTATCTATTTATTATAGGTTTCTGGTTTGTGATTAGTGTGAGGTTCATATATAATAACCTACATGTATAGCAATCTATATTAAGTTGATGGTTTCTTTAGTTTGACCTCTTGCTAAAAGATCTACTCTTTTACTCCCCTCCTCCCACATTTTATGTTTTTGATATCATATCCAACCTCTTTTTCTGTGCATGTGTATCCATTACCCTCTTATCATGGAAATAGGTAATTTTAGTACTTTTGTCAGTAGACCTTCATATTAGCTTCATAGGTGATTGAATCTGCTACCTTTGCTGTATATTTGCCTTTACCAGTTATTTTACTGGTTTGGTTTATATATATATATATAATTTTCTTATTCCTATTTGTGGTCTTCTCTTTTTCACTTAGGTCCCTTTAGCATTTCTTGTAAGACTGGATTCTTGGTGATAAACTCCTTTAGTTTTTGCTTGTCTGGGAAACTCTTTATCTCTCCTTTCATTCTGAATGATAACCTTGCTTGGTAGAGTATTCTTGGCTGTAGGTTTTTTCCTTCCAGCACTTTATAATGTGCTACTCCCTTCCAGCTTGTAAGGTTTCTGCTGAGAAGTCAGTTGTTAGCCTTATGGGGTTTCCTTTATATGTAACTTGTTGCCTTTCTCTTGTAGCTTTTAGGATTCTTTCTTTATCTTTAATTCTTGACATTTTAATTATTATGTGTCTTGGTGTGGTTCTCTTTTGGTTTATCTTTTTTAGTGCTCTCTGTGCTTCCTGTACCTGGATGTCTGTTTCCTTCCTTAGGTTAGGAAAATTTTCAGCTATTATGCCTTCAAATAGATTCTCTGCCCCTTTGTCTCTCTCTTCTCCTTCTTGTACACCTATAATACGAATGTTAGTGTGCTTGATGTTGTCCCGGAGGTCCCTTAGACTGTTCTTGTTCTTTTTAATTCTTTTTTATCTGTTCAGCTTGGATGATTTCTTCTAGTCTTTCATCCAGCTTGCTGATCCATTCTTCTGTATCATCTGCTCTGCTATTGAGTCCCTCTAGTGAATTTTTCATTTCCTGTATTGTATTCTTTATTTGTGATTGGTTCTTTTTTATGTTTTCCAGTTCTTTGTTGAAGTTCTCACTGAGTTCATCCATTCCTCTCCCAAGATCAGTGAGCATACTTATGACTCTTAGTTTGTACTCTTTGTCAGGTAGGTTGTTTATCTCTGTTTCACTTAGTTCTTTTTCTGGGTTTTTGTCCTGTTCCCTTACTTGAAATGTATTCCTTTGCTTCCTCATTTTACCTCTTCCTCCATGCATATATTTATGTATTAGGTGGGTCACCTATGTCTCCTGATCTTCGAGAGGTGGCCTTATGTAAGAGATGGCTTATGAGGTCCAGCAGTGTGCCTCCCTCTCGTGATCAGTTCCAAATGTTCCAGGAATGTCCTCTGTGTGGGCTACATGTGTCCTTCTGTTGTGGCAGGATTGCTCTTGCTGCAGGTGCCCCGGGAGGCTATGCTCTCCCTCTGGCCAGCTGGTTGTAATGCTCAGCTGTGTGTGGCTGCTATGGACCCTTCAGTCACATTATTGGGTGTCGGGTGCCCCAACACAGTTGGCTACAAGGTCTAATAACACATTCCTATTGCAGTTTTTCTTTTAAGTGAGTAGGCTCCCATTGTGGCTGGTTATTAGTCTCAGGGGCCTATAATTCTGTAGGCCTCTGGCCTGCAAGCCTGTTGTCAGCTCTTTCAGGATTGCAGCTGAGTGGGGCCAGCCCCAGGCATGGGAGCACCAAATTGTTCCAGCCTTTGAAAAGTGGGGCTGATCCCCTATGTGGCTGTTTGAGAAGCACAAGTCTGCTGCAGCTAACAAGCCCTACTGCCCACAGGGCCACACACCCCATCAACACAGTCCTGCCTCTTATGTGTGCCCTGACCCACTGAAGTGTACCCAGTTGCCCCACTATAGAGGCCCCACATACTTCACCAATGCAGGCCCACTCCTCATACATGCCCTTCCCCACAGAGGTGGACCCACTCACCTGGCTGCAGAGTTTCCAGGCACCCTACCTGTGGAGGGCCACAAGTTGCCCAAGGGCTTGCTGTTGGTTAGGGCCAGTCCTTAAGGCAGGCTGCCAGCCCTGGTTGAGCTGCATGAAATCAGTGCTCTGGTGGGTGGACAGACCCCTTGGCTAACAGGCCAGAGGAAGAACTCCAATGGCATCGGCCAGCGTCTGTGTCAGCATACCTGTAGTAGGTCACAATAATGGCTGCCACCAATGTCTCAGTCCCTGGAGATGTCTTGCCTCTCACCGAGATGCGTACAGAGGCTATCAAGTGAGTCTCTTTTCACTAAAGGACTGTGCACCTTTCTTTCTGGTGATTTTAGATTGCTTCCCAAAACAGGTGAATTTTTGTGTGGGCCATTTAAGAGCAGGCTTTTTTTTCCCTTTATGTCTGATAGCTTTTCAGGGGGTGTTCCCTGTTGTAGTTAATAGCCAGCAAAGCCAGATATTGTGACCCTTGTTTCAGTTGTGTTGAATCCAGAGGCTGCTTGTTATGGTAAGAATAACTTGGCATAAGAGGTCAGCTCCGTCCTGCTGGTGAGGTGCTAGGGGAAAAGACAGACATATGGCAGTAAAAGGATAAACAGGAAAATTCTGCTTGAAGGTTTCCATTTATAACTGCTTTACTTTTCCCCTTCATTTCCACTCCTCACATGTTTAAGAATTCTCTAGCTCTCCGAGATTTTAGAGCAACATGTCATGTCCATTTTCACATCATATGTTACACATCATAAAGAAGTTATGAGAGAACTCTTGCCAGGAAGCAGAAGAAAGAGGCATACACATTGTCTCCCTATTCTAAGCTCTTCTACCATGTAATCAGGATGCTTTCAGAGAAAGTACACTTTATGAACTCAGCTTTAATAGTTTGGGAGAACCTAATAAAGTTGTAATGTAAAGATGTAAGACATACCACCACACCCCCAAAACAGTCCTTTTCGATTCTTCCCCAATCCTGGACGCTGCCCACCATGGGCTTTCATTGCATATCCCTGTTCTGAGCACACGCTGCCCCCCGCCCCAAAGTGTTTGCAGCAATGCCTGTCAGTCATCCTTGTGGCTTCCTGTTTTTATGCCTTCCCGGGGCTGATGTGCCAGCCTAAGGATACTGCTTATGTTTTCTCTGCAGCCTGATGATCTCCTAGGTGGAAGAGGGGCCCAGGGGACAGTTGCTGGGTAGGGGTGTGCCCAAAGCTCAGCACTCCACCTGGCTGCTTCCGGCTGGGCAGGAATGTGATGACAGTTGTGTGCTGCACTGGCCTCCCCGGGGGGGCTCCTGCTGGCAGCCTGGACAGGCCTTGGCAGCAGGCAGCAGCTTGGAGAACACTCAGAAAAGGCCTCGTTGTGTGTCAGGAAGACCTTGACCTCCAGGGTGGGGAGTACTGCCCTGCTGGGACCCCATTTCCTCTTGTCAGAGAGGGTCTATCTGGGGTTCAAGCTACCAGCCTGCCTTTATTCTCTGTGCATCCTGCTTTGCAACTGAGACTGACCTTTCAGAATGTGACATATCCCTATTATGCCTCCTCCCCCAGCATTCGCCATCCCACTTATGTATTGTGACTCCTGGGCTATAGCTGGGTCGTACGGAGCCTTTCTGCACTCTCCTTAGAGAGAGGTGCCCTGTGCTCTGGGCAGGAGCAGCCCCAACTAGGGGCTTAAAGCTGTGGAGCAGAGCTGGGCTTACCCTCACACCCCTCCACCTGGCGGTTGCTCTGCCAGCCTTCCAGCCAGCCTTCCTCAGTGGCCTTGGTGGGGGCAATGAATTGGCTGAGAGATGGACCAGGTTTAAGCTTTCTGAGACTGTCATCTTTTCTCTTCTTAGAAAACATTAGGATAGCCAGTAGCACACCTCCGTCTTGATTTAGGGATGGGTATCTTCCCTCCCTTCATACTCTGTTCCCTTCCCCCTCATACTGCCTTCCCTCTTCCGTCTATTCTGAGCCACAGGCACCGACTCTGCTTTACAAACTGGCCAGTTGTAATTGACAGATTAATGTTTTTAAAGATTCTGTTAATAAACAACAGTTCTGATGGCTGAAAGTCTTCACTTATTTTTGTTAAATTATCTCTGGGCTTACTCTCTTGTGCTCTTCCTTTTTCCATCACTTTCTCCTTGGACTATCTTATTAGGTGTATATAAAAATAAGCAGTATATTATAGAATTATTTAATATTATCTATTATTTAAATTCCTATTTTTCCCCAGCCCCCTTTAACAGACAGGTGAGCAGATGTATGGTGGGGTCTTTGTATTGTGTGAATATCAACAGCCTCAGTAATGAGAAGTGGTGATGTAGAGAATGTTCTTTCTTAAAACTGAAGACTTTCTGCTGGGGAAATATCATCAGATATACTGTGATTGTCTTGCTTATCCTTGGTTGGTTATTATTATTATTAATATTATTATCAGCAACCATTTACTAAGTGCCTAATATGTGCCGGGCACTTTTATAGATTTTATTTCTCATCCTCGCAATGGTCCTGAAAGATGGATGTTGTTATCCCAGGTTCCTTAACCAGGAAACTGTAAGTTACTCAAGCTCACACGAGTAGCTTGTGGCAGAATCAGAGTTAAGACCCCGTTCTGTTTGATTTCAATGTCTGCATACTTTCCATAACATCAGAGGTTCTTGGTTTTTTCCCACTGAAGTTCCCTGAATGCAGAGGAAATCAATACATAATGCCCGGGGTCTAGACCCTTTGTAGCTAGAAGTAGCCAGCAGCAAGCTCAAAATTTCTTTGAAGTCTCACGCTTTAATCTTTAAAATTTATGCAAATTTGGCTTTCTACTCCATAATATAAAAGTATAAAAATAATCCTTTAAACTGCATGACAGAGAAGAAAATTTAAGCTCCAGGAAGAGCTCCTGTTAACCCCTCTCACATCCCCTCCTGCCCTGCTGGATGCCACACTGGGGGTCTGCACGCGGGCGTCTCAATGTTGAGAAGGTCAGCATTGCACTGTGGTGCATCTCAGTTAAATTCTTAGTACCAGTTCTGTTGATACACCTTCCAGGTACAGAGTAACCTGTCTCTTGGCCAGTCCAGAATCATAGAAGTCTTCCTAGCAGAGAGGAGAATCCCTGATGCTTCCTAGACAAATCCCAAATTGGTCTCTGTTGCTTCTTCATGGGAATCTTTGAGTGGCATCTGTCTGGCTGGAAGTTTGGAGATTATTTAATCTTGTGGTTTGTAAACTTTTACTTTTTAGAAGCAAAAGTCATCTTTCAAATGAAATTGCTCTTGGAACCCTAGTTTATAAAACAGATAAAACTGAAGACACTACTTGCCTTAGGGGCTGAAGGCTCTGCTCGCATGATGCCCTTGCCTGAGGGTCCTCCAGGGCACCCAAGGTTCTGCAGAACGAGGTTTACGAACATTGGATTTAATTCAGAGCGCCCATTTGATGGACGTGGAGACTGAAGCCAGAGAGCTCGGAGGACTTGTATGAGGGGACCCAGCTGATTAGTGACAAAGCCAGGAGGGGATCCTAGGAACGAAGCCTGCCAAATTCTTCTAAGCCCCTTGGAGGCCCTGGTGGTTTTCTTATCCTATGAACAGCGGATTTCCTAAGTGCCCTCAGAGCCCCCGGAGGGCTAGGGAGCGGGGATGCTGAGGATCGCTCCAGCCAGGTCCTTCATGGTGTGGAGCAGTGTCTGCAGCAGTGACAGACCTGGCTGTTTCCCGACTGCCTGTGGAGATTTAAAAATGATTGAGTGAGGCCATTGAAGCTTTGGAGGTGTCAGAGTGTGTTGGGATCCAGGGAAAGGCTTTGCAGGGGGAGGTCAAGCAGGACCCCAAAGAGAACATCGTCAAGGGACTCAGCCAGGTCACTGTGCACCCCAGCCGCTGGGGTATGGGAGGTGTGTGGGGGTGACATGGAGGGACCACCATAAAATGTGCTGGGTCCCCTCTGAAAAACTGCCGACCTCGGGTTTAAGCTGGCCTTGTGCTGACTTTCACGCAGAGCCTTATGAAGCATGGCCTTCATTAGTTCCCTTTGGCTTTATTCTGTTTCTCAGAAAGCTTGAAGTGGCTTTTAAACTTCCATGAAGGTATGAGCTGCCCCACAATCTAGGTTTCCTTACAGTCACCTCTCGTTTTTCGGTTCATCACTTTAGTGCCGGTAAGCCCTATTGCAGGGAGCCTGGTGTCTAAACTCTCCGATTTCCCTCACCTCTGCAGGACTTTATAGTCAAAGGGAATCACTCCCACCTCCACATGGTAAACTAAGAGAGAAGGGTGTCTGCTCATTCCACTGCTGTCATTATCCCTTGCTGCCAGGCGCCACATACACCCTGATGATTGATACTGAAGGCCACTGCAGGCCATCCTTGCCAGTCCAGCCCCTGGGCAGACAGACACAGTGAGTGATCCCATGGGGCCTCAGTGTTGACTCACCCAAGGAAGAAGAGTGAAAACTAAGTCTCTCTCCCACTTAAGCCTCACAAGCCAGGTCTCTCTCCCAGAGGCAGTCTTTGTTCCTTGTGTATACGTCCAGAGATAGTCTGTACATTTACAAATCTTTTTGAACATTTGCATACACACGTTTGTTCTTTGATCCCCACCAAATGATGGCATACTCTACACACAGTGCTGTAGTTGGTTATTTAAAATTTAACAGTATATGTGGAGATCATTCCATACCGGCACACGTAGTGCTGCTTCTTTCTTTTTCATGGCTGTATAATATTCCAACATAACCTGTTTATCAGGAAAGCACTCATCTTCATCTGCTTATCTGAAAGTAACCCAAATGTCACCTACTTGTAGACATTTGGATTACTTGCTGTTTGTTATTATTGTTGTTTCGTTTGCTATTACAAACATATACACGTTTGCATATGTATTCAGGTAATTCAGGAGGCTCTACTTCTTCCCTGTAAGGGAGGTTCCTTGCTCAATTAAAGGAAATACACATTTTAAAATGTAATAGATACTTCCAAATTGCCTTCCACTGAGGTTGTATCGTTTTATACTTCCATAAACAGTGTATGAGAGAACCTGTTTTCCCCACTCTCACCAATAGTCTGTTAGCAGACTTTTTTGTGTGTGTGAGGAAGATTGGCCCTGAGCTAACATCTGTTGCCAATCTTCCTCTTTTTGCTTGAGGAAGATTGTTGCTAAGCTAACATCTGTGCCAATCTTCCTCTATTTTTTGTGGAATGTCACTACAGCATAGCTTGATGAGCAGTGCTAGGTCCATGCCCAGGATCCAAACCTGTGAACCTGAACCGTGGGCCGCCAAAGTGGAGCATGTGAACTTAACCACTATGCCACCGGGCCAGCCCCCAACAAACTTTTGAAACTTTGCCAAATCTGACAAGTGAAAAATGGTATTGCACTATAGTTTTAAGGTGCTTTTCTGTCATGAGTGAGGTCAGCATCTTTTCCTGTGATATATTCTTTTATAGACTGCTTTTTAACTGGTGCTTGGAAGACGAAATGCTGCCCAAAGATCAAGCAGTATGTAAATAATGTTGGAATCTCAATTTTCTGTTACAGGTTTTATTCCAGTTAGCTGTTTTTATCCTCATTAATATAGCGTGCTCTGCAGGGTGCTACATAAGAAATCAATTTTCCTGCTTTAGTGACTGTTTATTAAAAAATGTTTGAAAAGCTTGACTTTTTATTTATAGGTATAAATACTTGAACCATGTTTTTGTAGTCTCCGCTATAGCAAAAGTTGTTATACTCAAACCAATATTGTCTTATTAAATAAAGTACTTTTCAAATTCAATTCAGCAGGGACATTTGTGCAACAGAAATTTGAACGTCGACTGGATATTATGGAGATGTTGTTACATTTCTTAGTTGTGATGGTGGTAGAGTGGTTTTGTGTGAAAAAAAAAAAGAAAGAGTCCTTGCCTTTTAGAGATTCCTATCTAAGGTATACAGGTGACAGCATCTTATTGGCAGAAAGCAGCAATGACTGGAAACGACGTCTGACAGAAGGGAGAGAAGAAAGTGCCAAAGCGGGGCAGCATTTCAACATCAAGAAGACCAAAATCATGACTACGGAAGAACTCCACAACTTTGCCATAGACGGTGAAGACTCTGAAATTGCTAAAGGTTTACCTTGGTTCAGTCATCAATTTAAGTGGAGTCTTCAGTCAAGAAATCAAGAGAAGACTGAGACTGGGAACGGCAGCAATGGAAGTTTTAGGAAAGATCGTCAAGTATAAGGAAGCATCATGAGACACCAAGGCCAAGATTACCCACACTCTCGTATGCGCAATTACTATGAACGGGAACGAAAGCTGGAGAGTGAAGAAGGCTGACAGGAAAAAAGTTGATTCATTTGGAATATGGTACTGGAGGAAAGCTCTGCAGATACCCTGGCCTGCCAGAACGATGAACACGTGGGTCCTAGAGCAGATTAAACCTGAACTATCGCTGGAGCCAAAAATGATAAAACCAGGGCTCTCCTGCTTTGGGCACATCGTGAGAAGACAGGATTCTTTGGAAAAGACAATAACGCTGGGAAAAGTAGACAGCAACAGGAAAAGAGGAAGATGAAATGTGAGATGGATTGACTGCATAAAGGAAGCCATGGGCATGAGTCTACAGGAGCTGAGGAGGGCTGCTGAGGTCGGGGCATTGTGGCCGTCACTCATTCAGAGGGTCGCCAGGAGTCAGAGCTGACTTGATGGCACGTAACAGCAACAACTGAAATATTTATGGGTTAAATGATATGATATCTGGAATTTGCTTCAAAATAATTCTGGAAGGGGCAAGTGGATGGGAGTGTAGATGAAATAATGTTGGTCATGAGTTAATAATTATTGAGGCTGGACGTTAGGTATGTGGTATTCTATTTTTATATACGTTTGAAATTTTCCATAAACATTCTAAAATTCAACAGATGAGTAGTAAGTTTATACTGTGTGCAAGCCGTGGTGCCCTATGTTGCAGGAGATAGACACTTCACAAGTGCAAGAGGCCTTGTCTGCTTGTTCTCTGCAGTGAGCTCAGAGCCTAGGACATTGTCTGCACATAGTAGGTGTTCAGTCCATACCCATCCTGAAATCCAGCCCACGCTCTGCTCCCCAAAGGGCTGCTCTATTTTTTGTTCCCAAAAGCAGGGGCCCCGATGATGTGCTCCGTGAGTGAGCAACAGACCAAGTGCTGTGAAGTTAAGGAAGGCGAAGTCTCATTTATGTAGGGCTCAGGAAGGTGCTTCGAAGAGTCCATGGCCATTGACGTTGAGGTGCCTGAGACAAAGAACATCCGCTGTGTCCAAGCACCATTTCTAAGCAAAGCAAAATGGCTCCTTTTGTTTAACATGGATTGTTGCTTTTAGGAGCCCGGTAGGGAATTGCTAACAGGAAGAGGAATAACTCAGAAGGCTGTGGGGGTCACAAAACCTTTTTAGAACCTAACCCAGTCCCCGTCTGCTCTCTCTGAGCCTGCTTTGTTCAGAGTCCAGCATGATATGATGCCCAGAAATGTGCTTAATCCATGCTCTCTCGTGAGGAAGAGAGTAGATGGTGTCATTAGAAAGAAGAGAATCAGAATTGGGAAGTTGTCAAAGGAAATGTCAGGAATTCAGGGAGGAAGATGGGTCCCGTGGGTATGTGTGAGTGATTAGTTAACTCAGAGGCAGAGAAAATCATGATTTTTAATGTTTGCAGGCAGGTGTTAGTATAGATGCCTCAGACTGAGAAGAAAAAAGGATTTAAAAAAAAAAAAAAAGCTAGTCACATCTTGACTAAAAGAAGGCTCTTTGGAGAAATCGTTAATGTTGCATTACAAACACCATTCAGATCTACCAAATGGGCCAGATGGTTGCTCGAACACTGCGTGCTGCCAGCTGCCCATTGCTACAGATGAAGTCTTTCTGCTGACAGTTGTGTAACCCACAAGCACATTGTAGAGTGTTGATTCTTTTGATGCTGTTTAACATTTATGTGTCACCCTAATTATAAACCATAAATATACATGACATCAGGCAATAAATAAAATTGCCCAGCTTTCATTCTGGGAGTGGAGGAGGTTGTATTTAGCACCTGAGAAGAGAAGATGTCTAATATTCATTCCCATTCTTTGTAAATGTCACCCCTCTTGTTGGATCCTCCAGATTGCTGTATGCTCTCTAAGCCCTTATCCCATCCAAACAGCACAGACTATAGGGGCTAATGTACATCGCTGAGCCTCAGATCTTAAAGCATGCCTGGACCAAAAGTCAGGGGGATACAATTCAGGGGAATCCAAATAGTTCCGAATGAAGCCAAACTCTTTTACTTGACAACATATTAAAAGTTCTTTGCAGGTCACGGAATGGGCAGGTGTACAGTGTAAAAGGAAGTAGGTAAATGGAATCAGCTTCTTTCAAAACACATTTTTCTAGAGATGCATTTCTTTTTCCTCTGAAAGAAAGCTGATTCCGTGCCATTCACCTATTAAGAAGGCGGCACATTTACTTGTATCTGCATCTATGAAAACTGAGTCTTTTCCCTCTGTGAAAGCCTGAGCACGTGTCTGCGGGAGTGAGAAGTGGAGCAAGAAGGGGTGGGGGCGTAACAGCCCGTGCAATTTGGTTAATCAGTCACAAACGCATAAATGAACTGGCTGGGACAGAACCCCCCTCCCGGGGCAGGGGCACATTCAGTCTTACCCAGGAAGACCTATTTTGAACATAGCATCTTTATTTTAGACCACAGATCCCAGACAGCACGTTTCATGGCTCTATAAATACGAGACTCCAATGCTTCCTGACACCCAGTGTTTCTGCTTTTTAACGTGTAAATAAATGAATGCTCAAAGTGAGTAAATATCTGTGCACTGAGTTTACAATCTTGTCTTTCAGAAATATCGACAGTACATGGCAGGACTTCTGGCTCCTCCTTATGGTGTTATGGAAACGAGCTCTAACAATGACAGTAAGTGAAAAATGGGAACATTTTGTATCTAAAAATTTGTTGTGTGGTGTGCGTTTTCATGTGACAAAAAAATATGTCCTATGCCAGCTTGACAGCGTAAATCTCCAGGCTCTTTTGTGGTTAGACAGACTTGCCAGCCAACACTCGAGTTATTTAAAAATATGTATATATCAATACAGTCTTATTTTGTGGTCTTAGCTGATAGAGGGAGCTGTCCTCTGCTGCCACTTGAAACTTCAGCCTACTTGGAATACTTTCTTAAAATATCTTCATTTTATAGTGAAATCTTGTGTCGTTTCCTGTACTCTTTGAAAAATGGGGTTCGTGAACCATGTCTTGGTCACCTCTAGACACCTGAGGGCCCACTGCTTGCTTATTTTGGCGCTATTAGTCAAGGAGAGAAGCAGCGTGAGGCATTATTTCTTCTTTGTAAATCATGGCCCCTTCGAATTCCAGGCCTTTTATAAGAGACCAGTCTCTGGCTGTTCATAAAAGAAGGGAAGTTTTTGTCTGTGATTCTCTTTTCTAGTGGGTGGGTGCCTGCTAGACTCAAAGGAGTTCTGGGTCCTGAGTCTGCTTATCTGTCTGTGGGTGTCGGGAGCAGCTGTTTAGCCCTCACTATCGTCCCTAGGAGGCGCACCTTGTAGCTCTGAGTCCCGTTTTTGGCTCTTGTATGTGTATGTATGACAAGGTTCCAAGGACTGTGTTTTTGAAGCTGGAGCACTTCGACAACTAGACATAGTGATGGATCGAGCAGTACTTCCACTCCAGGCATCTGCAGTCAATGGGTCACCCTGCAAATCCTCTTCCTAGCTCCTTGAATTCCACTCTCCCAGATTTGTCACTCTCTACAGGTGACCCTCTGCCATGCTTGTCCAAGATCTTAGATCTTAGGTGAGCTTCCTCACCTTCCTTCCCTCCTGTTCACAATTTCTTTGCAGCCTCTGCTCACACTCTCTCTCTCTCTCTCTCTCTTTCTCTCTCCCTCCCTCCCTCTCCCTCTCTCTCTCTCTCTCTGTTTCTCTTCTGTCCTGGAGGGAGGGAAGGAAGGCAGGTCTTTCTTTCCTATCCTTTCCTTCCCTGTTCTTGATCTCTCTCCTCTGGCTGATCTGGGGATGACTGGCTCATGAAGAGTACCTGAGCTGAAATTCTAGCTGTGCTGACTCCTAGCTGTGACTTTGGCAAGGCACTTCGTCTCTCTGTGACTCGGTTTCCTCACAGGATTGTTGCGCTGCTTGAATGAAGCAAAACATGTCATGTGTTTAGAAGGGTGCCAGGCATATAATAAGCACTCAAATGATGTCAGCTATTATTTCCTCACCACCAGTCACCCTTTGACCCCTCAGCATCTGCTTCTGCCCCATACCTCTTGACTTAAAGCATCTATACTCTCCAGTGATCAACCAATAACCAGACTCAATCATTCCGCATTCTCTCTGACTTTGAATAAGACTGTCCATGTTCAGACTCCATTCTCCCTTGGTTCCTGGGCTCTGCTGCATTACCCTGGTTTTCTCCTATCTCTCTGGCCACTTGTGTTCTTGTCTCTTTCACAGGTACTTCTTCCTCTCACCCAAAAGTTCGGATATTACCCAAGAGTCCAGCCTTGGCTGTTTTCCTCTCTACTTTCCCCTCAACCATTTCATCCTTTCTTGCCGTTGATACACCTACTTTCTGAACCAATAGTTCTGTTTGATTCCTCCAAAGGGCAGCCTAGCTTTCCAAATGTCTGCTGGTTCTCTTTCCACCTGGATGTCCCGCTGGCGTCTGAAGTTCAAAATGTCAGTGACGGAACACATCCTGATTGTCCCCAAACCGGCCCCTCCTGCTGAAAGTGTCTTTCTGTTGATAACTCCACTGTTCTTCTCCCTACCGGGCCCTAAACCTCAACCATTTTGGAGTCCTCCTTTCTCTCACCTCCACCTGCCCAGGTGAATCACTTGTCCATCCCTTCCTCCTTCCTTCATGGTGTTCGTATTCTTTCCTGTCTGTTTCCTCTGCAGCCACCTGGCTGAGGGCCTCAACATTCTTGACCTGAGGGCAAAAATAGCTCAACTGGCTCTGAACCTTCAGTACCCCACCCTTGGTCTACCCTACACCTGACTTACACGGAACCTTTTTTAATCTACTTTTTACTTGTGAAAAATTTCAAACATACAGAATGATACGGTTAATACCCACTATTTTCATCACTTCAATTTAATTAATATTAAAATTTTACTACTTAAATGACTTTATTATTAATAACAATATGTATTTTAATATTAATATTTTGCCATATTTCCTCCTTCTAATCATGTATGCATATTTCACCCCAAATACTTAAGTAGATATTTTGAAAATACAGACTTTCCCATGCAAAACAACACCACCATTATCACACCTAATAACTGGTAGGATTTTCCTTAATAACATCCACTACTCAGTCCATATTCAGATTTCCCCAACTGAATGTCTTTGTAGCTGATTGCTTAAACTGAACTTCAATCAAGGACCATGCTGTTGCATCTGGTTTTTATGTCTTAAATGTTTTTTAATTTTGAACAGTACCTTCCCTCTTTTTTCCTGATCATATCACTCTGTTGCTCAAAACACTTTTTAATGATTGTCCATTGCCTGCCATGGAAGGTGAAATTCCAAGATTGCTAATGCCTTAACCCAACTTTCAAGTTCCTGGATGGCCCCAAATCACCTTTTCAGTATTATTTCTCTGCAGATACCCTAATTTCCAGCCATTTCGATATAGTGATTTGTGCAACTATGTATTTTTCTTATTAAACCTTCTAGAAAAGTAAGCTCCTGTTACATCTCTGTATCTCCTCATTTAATCAACTCCAGTCCATTCAAATGGTTGTTGAATAAATGGATGACTCGATGGATGAATAGATAGATGGATGGATGGACGGATAGATGGATGGATGGATGGATGGATGGATGGATGGATAGATAGATGGATGGATGAATGGATAGATAAATGGATGGATAGATGGGAGGATGGATGAATGGATGGATGGATAGATAAATGGATGGATAGATAAATGGATGAACGGATGGATTCAAGACGAGTTTCAGAGTGCTGACATTATCCACCCTTACTCTTTCTGACAGACCTGGGAAGTGATGGAAAACATGCCCATTAATACTCTCTGTTTGAGGTGACAACCCTCTCTATCCCCCTACTTCCTGCCGGAGCTTTCATATCCTGGTGCTTGCCATCCCAGTTTGGAGGTCGAAGTTTAATTAGGGAATGTTTCCAAATAGTCTCTTCCATTCTTACTCCTCCTGTGTACTATATTGCTGCCTATTAGGATGGGCACTCAGTGCTTTTAATGCCAATATTGTAAATCTGTGTAGCCCTCATTAAACACAGGATGTTCTGTTTATTCAGAATTTGGACGCATATATTTTTACATTGCAAACCACCTCACACTGCCCCAGTGATTCAAAGCTAGGTGCAAGCTACACGTAAAAACCACTTGTGCTTCTGTCTCCTCAATATAAGATCACTTGTGCCCCCTATACTGGGGGCGTTAAACTCTGCTGGGGCTGTGGACCTCCCAGTATGGCTTACCATGTCAGTCAGAGTAGCAGCCCCAAAGGAGATGCAAGGGACTGGGGCCTGCCTGTAGTAGATGCTCATGAAATGTTTGTAAATGAATGAACAAATGAGTGAATGGATGAATGAGTAACTTTTTCACTAAGAAAACGGGGATACCCCTGGAAATAGCCACTGCCACGCTCAGACCCGACTTGGAGGCAGCAGGAGTTTGCTTTGCCCCAAATGGAAGTTGTGTTCTGGTGGGTTTTCTGTACAACTTGCACGTGGAGAAGTGCAAGGTGATTTGAAAAGGTAAAAATACAGTATGTGCAACTTAAGAGTTGATGTGTGTGTCCAAATTCTGAGGGTTCTGGTCTCCAAGACAGAGGAGTTGTTTGCTCACGTGATGTAAATGAACTAGGGATGAATTTGTACCTCTGGGAAAGTAAAGAATATGGTAGAAAAGCAAAACAAGTGTGACATTTTGTTGCCTGGCACACAGCCCTGCTCCTGATTTGTTGCTTTATTTGGGTTACAGATTTTGATAGATGCTGCTATTTTTCTAAGTAGCATTATGTAAGTTTTCATGGGAACACAAATTGAAAACACCAAAATTTTACTTGGTTTGATTCAGCGAAGGATTTCAGTTCCATTTTGCAGGTTGATCTTACAATTCATGATCTCTCTCTCTTTTTCCTCTTCTAGGGATTCCTGACAAGGAGAATGTGAGTAGCTCCTCTTTCTGCCTCGCTCCTAAAAACTGTCATAAGGTAAAAAATAATCATGGTAACCTATCAGCAAAGAAATTTCTTTATCCACGTTCAGTAGAGCAATAAATATTTTTCTAATCTTATTCTGGCATCTTCGGTGAGTCACTTTGAAATATAAAGGGGAGAAGGTTGATTGCTGTGACATCGTTGTCACATGTCCTTGATATTAACTGGGCTGAAGAAAGATTATTCCAGGGGCAAACAGTACATTGCTAAGGTTTTCTTTTTCCCATGATGTATACATGGCAGTAGAATAAATCATTTGTTTAACAGCATATAGAAAATTAGTTGTTTTTCCTTAGTAGGAATACAAAATATGAAATTCAAGGTCAGTTGATGAATTTGCTGAATTGTATCCAAGTGCATTAAAGTCAATATTTCTCTTTGGAAGCCAAAAATAGTTAATTGACATGATTGTTTAGGGAAAACAGGTAAGGGAATAGAAGGTTTAGGACAAACCTTTCACTAAGAACCAGTGCCCAACGGCATTCTAAGGAGAGTACTGATGTAGTGGCATCATCTTTGCATGCAACTAATAATAGTGATATTAATTATATTAACTGGAATCCAAATTTAGACGTAACATGGAAGGGTTAATGGTGGAAGTATGTAGTGATTCATGTGAAGCGGTGCCTGGTGGCTCTCAGATGTATCACCCTGTCATTATGTTCCTTGATTGCTGTACCCAAGTGACAATGCCACAGAATTGTCACCCTCTCCTTTCCCTGCTTTTGGTCCTGTGTCTGTGGGCACAGGTATCATCTTAATTAAATTCAGATGACTTCTATATCCCTTCTCAGAGATCTGACTCTATCTTTCTTTAGATCTTCTTGTTTTTACAATGTTAGTTTTAAAAGGCTAGTTGGGAATTCTGGCCCACTGCCGTACTGCTGCAAATTTGGATCCAAGACCTAGCCATGTCACTTCAAATGTCACACCCACATTTTACTGGGCTTAGTTCAGCAAAGGATTTCAGTTCCTAGCTGTGGGGCCTCGCACAAGCTACCTGACTTCTCTAAACATCCTTGCCTCATCTTTAAAATGTGAATGTTACTTGTGACTACCTTAAAAGGCCATTGTGAATATTGAATGAGATAATCTAGGGAAAGTATAGTACAGTAGAGCTCAGTAAATGTTAGGACTATTATTCTAATTATTATTTTCTCAAGCCTTGTATCATTTTCTAGCTTTTTTTCTCCCTCTGAAAAATGTCCTACCCTTTATAAAGTAAGCGCCCTGTTGCCTTTTGTCACTCTCCTTAAAATACCTTTCCTCAATGAACCTTTTCATTGACCTTTTGCTATTAAAAAAAAATCTTTCTGTGTTAAGTAAAGCTGTAGATAATCAGGTTCATGGAGAGTCAAAAAAGTAACAGCTTTTAGTATCTAAAGTGACAAACTGATCTTGTCACCATTTTGGACACGGATGTCCCAAAGCACACTACAACAAATAGTACACAGATCATTAGCCAAACACAGATGATAAAAGGGCCTGATGCTTCCTCATCAAGGGACTGTGAGCGATGTGGAGAGCACACACAGAATGGCCAAGCCCTAGGAGGTCTAAAATATTCTAAGCTTCAAAGGAAGCTCTGTCTTTCTTAGGCCCCCAGTGACCTTTAGGTTGGACCTCCCTGCAGTGGGACGACAGACACAACGTTCTAAGCTGAGAGCCTACCAGCTGTCACCATGTGGCTCACTTCATGACAAAATAGCAATTTGAAGTTTGCAGAAAGTCAGCTACAGTGAGCTGTTATCAGCCTGTTGCAGTGAAAGATTTAGGGTGTTGGCCAGGCTGTCTCCCCAATATTAGTCATAGTGTATGCTTGTTTGTGTTTATTTGAGCCATTCTTTGTCAAATTCTCTAGCAAACAGAAAAGCACCCCTTTTCTCTCTCAGTAAATGGAGTGGATGTCATGTCACCACGTGCTGTTAGGAAAGCGCTCCCAGGCCATCAGTCAGAGTAAAGCAAATGAGATGAAAGACATTCATGAGTAGAGGTGAAGCTCTAGGAAGATAAAAAGAAGCCTAAGACCCTTAAAGTGGTGTTAATTGAAATTTTTCCTTTACAAGAGACAAGTTGTTTATGATGCTTTCCTTTGTCCTTTACCTTCTTTAACTACATACTGGGCAATATTACATTCCCTGTATGTTTTAAATGGCAATAGTATGCCTGTGGACTGAAACAAAAGCACTTCGACTATTGTTTCAGTGTCCAAACAGATTCTTGGTGGAAAGAATATTTTCTCTTTCCACTCCTACTCGTGATATTGGAATCGCCATGTTTAACTTTTAATCAAATATGCAGACGTCAGTAAGTGGTGTTTTTAGCTGCCTCACCACTTACATTTTATTTCCAGACCCAGCTTTACCTTTCCTTTCATAAATTGCACTTTCATAGAAACAAGTGGGCTGGCAGTTAACCTGCTGGATTATTTGTTCTACTACTAAGTGTAATTGATAGGGACATCCTTTAACTTTTGGTGACACAGGATACTGGAACCCATAAAATAATTGATTAAAATATTAGAAAAATGACATGGAGCCAATAAAGCAAGTCGACTGTTTTGGTAGGGTTGTGATTGTTGGGGGCTGTTGGTTTATAAAGAAATTCTTCTCTGATCTATTTAATTTGTATTTTTTCCATCTTCTGTATATGCCGTATCTGACTGACCATGTTTAACGCAGAAGCTAAAAAATCACATTTACAAGAAAGCTTTAGAGTTGAATCTTACAGTTACCCTTTGAAGAAATGAGATGGTCTATAATTTTTTGCTACTTATGTAGATTTTGTTACTTACTGTGCTCCATCCCTTTGAGAGGCAACTGCTATAGGGTTTTATAGTTTTAGAAGTTTCTACTTTTCTTCCTCAGTGTTAAAAGAGCCAGAAAATAGACTCAGGAAGATATTACAAAATAATCCCATTTTCTGATTTACAAACATATGTTTCTAAAAGGATCATTTGGGGTCCCCATTTTTTAGGCAGTTACAGTATTGAGAATATGTTATATTGATAGTGTGATTAGCATGCTTCTTGATGAATATGGAAGACTACTTTCCCATTATAAAATGCCATCAATTCAGAGCTCAAAGATTTCCCAAACACTAGAAGAACTGATCCTGGCGATTAATAACAAGCGAACTTGTGGGTCTTATAAAACTATTTGGTAGAGCTCATTTTAAGAAGATTACATAAAATAGGAGTTTCTCAAACTTTTAAAAATCATGAGTCGCTTATATAAAGAATAATCTTTAGAAATTATTATAAAGGCAAAAGGCTTGAAATGGCAAGTGGTGAAGAAATAATTTACACAGTTCATGAAATTCTCTTTAAGGAGAAGGCAACAGAATAATAGTAAGCAAGTAACTATTAGGATCAAAAGGTTAGGAATTTTAGGACGTTTTAGGGAATATAATAACTTATCTCTACTGTTGCTCTTTTTCAAAGTTAGAGAAAACAACTTAGAATATTTTCCACCAGTTAAATGATGACGTCTTATTTTACCGTTATGGATTGACTATGATTCTAGGTCAGAGGAAGAAAAAGGAAATTGTGTGTCCTGACACAAACTTAAAATGTAAGAAACTCAACCCCATGAAACCGTGTCAAACCTTTCAACTCTAGCTTTTAGAGCACCTACTGAATTCAAACCAGCAGTTTTCTGTGGCGCGGTTTTTAAAATCTTGCTTTAAAACATGACTGATATGCATCCAGAACTTATCAAGACATCTTGGCCAGAGTTCACAGGTTTCCGCGGCAGCCAGTTCCTCTGTTCTAGGGAGAGAAATGGTGTAACTAGCGCGGCCACCACTCTCAAACAACGTATGGAACTGGTGAGGGTGCCAAGCTCTGTGCAGGAGAGCAAACCAACAAAACGCTAAAGACAGAAAATCTGGGGCCTGCTCATTTTGATTTTGAAGGACAAATTGTTTATCGCCCAAGGGAAGATTAGATTTTGCAGTGTTGCTTGCCCCATCGGTGCACTGTGTGGTGTGTAAACACTCGTTTCTTTTGCTGGCCTATTAGAACGTGGAGCTCAGTGAGCCAAGGCTTACTCTGCCCCACCTCCTGGAAAACACCAGGAACTTTGTGTCGTAGCTGCCAAGGACGACTTCAGCTCTCAGGACTCTCAAGAAATGTTTGTTTTTGTGTTTGTGAGTTACGCATTTTATGGGGTCGAAGACCCTTGTTGAATTTCTTTCTGCTTTTTATTCCATCTGTTCCTCTACTCTGTTATAAAAGCTGACTGTGCCGTCTCTCTCTCTAACTTCTGCAGTGGTATATTGATTGAATTTTTAAGATGATGTGTAGTTGTCCTTCATCTAAACAGTAAATAATAAATGCAGGTAAGAGTCTAAAAAGTTGATCCATCTGTTGGCAATAAGGCCACGTGTTTGTTGCCTCTGAATGTTCTCAGCAGTGTTCACAGGACCTGCTTGCCATGAGTTTGCTTGGTGAAAGGGCACATATTGGGGTGTATTTGGGTGGCGGTTCATTAATATATGTTAGAATTATTTTTATAATAACTATGAATTACATTTGCTGATGGTTTCAGTGTTCTGATTTTGGTTTCTCTATATTTTAAAATTTTCTTTTACGGAGTTGAACTTTTTAATGTTGCTGCCATGCTGATGGTTTTCTAGGCTTGCCACTGAGTTGTACCATCTAACCCTGCTTTGAATTTGTTCTCTCAATCTCTCCTGTAATCAGAATTTGACTTGGGCAAGATATAACAGAGAACCTGGGTAGTGTTTAATGGCTAAAAATAATAATAATGAAAGAAACCAGATTCCACGATCTCTCCAGCCAACAGCTTCTCCTTGGTCTCACTTTAAAAAAATGGCACAGCCTTGAGGTGAGGGTGCTCCTTATCGGCTCTGCTGCTGAGAATTAGTTCCTCAATCAGCAGGGGCAAGGAACATAAAGTCATGTTGATAATAAGGTACCGTACTATACTCTACTGCTGGTTCCAAAGCTGTATTGCTGTCTTCAGAAATATTTTTTCCTCTGCTGCAGGCAGTTCTGTTCATCACCAGCAACTCTGGGCTGCTAGCACGTTATCTCAACTGACTATGAGGCTAAAATATACAGTGTCATCTATGGGTCATGTCCAGTCACGTGCCACATAATGACATTTCAGTCAAACACAGATTGCATAGATACTGGTGGAGCCATAGGATGAGTATCATATAGCCTGGGTGTGTAGGAGGCTGTACCATCTAGGTTTGTGTAAGTACACTCTATGATGTTCACACAACGATGGAATCGCCTAGCGACGTATTTTCTAGAATGTATCCCCGTTGTTAAGCAATGCATGACTGTATTGGAATTTTTATTGTTCTTGTTTTGAGAAATTGAAACCAAATTATTTGCAAAATATGTCTTATGTTTAGGAGAGAAAATTGTGGTGTTCTCAGTTTGGGTAAATTAATCTAGTGATTACATGTCATTTAGAATTTGGGTTCTTTTCTAATAAGAATTCTGTGTCAGACAGGCTTTCCTGAGTCCATAGGTAGTAAAACATTCTGTAGTCATTCTCTTTGTCTATAGGTACAATTACATTGACGATGGATAGGTAGATAGATGCCCATATACACACACATACACATACATACATATATAGAGACAAACATATGCCTGGATAGATAAATATATATTTAACTGTTTTCATTCTTTAAAATTTCCAGAAAAGGAAATTATAAAACCACCTTTAGTAATATGTGTTCAGAATTCTTATTGCCAGTTTTTATAAATGTTTAAATTCTCTTCACTCAACTTAGTTTTTTTTTTCTATTTTCCTTCAGTCAAAGAATGATTCAGAAATACCCATAGAGTATGCCATCTATTTGCTTGAACACCTTTAATTTAATGCATATGTATTGATTGATCTCAGGCCTCATGTGGGGCTACGAAAATAAAAAAAGCATGGTTGCTTCAGGGAGATGTGGTCCCAGGATGGAGGCAGACATGTGAACACGTATGTACCATGAAGTATCCTGGGCACAAGTGATCAGGAGAGCGTAGTGTGAGGACGTGGGCTTAGGAGCTCGTCAAACTTGAGTTAAGGGCCAGCTCTGCCACTTACTAACCATGTGAAGATGGACAGTTGGTTAGCCTGCTTAGTCCTCTGTTTCTTTATCTGCAGAGTGGGAATGATGGTCGTGTCTTACCCCAGGGGGCTTCCAGGAGGATTAATGAGATGGCGCCTGCCAGGTAGTTCCCCGTGCTGGCACCCAGTACGCACTGTCAGGAGACTGTGGGGGCACGGTGCAGTTCTCCTCGGGGAGAAGTGGGGTCTCAGAGCAGGCCTCAGAGGAGGAAGTGCCTGTGTGCACTCTTGATGGAAAGGACTGTCACCCAGGTGGAAGGGAGAGGATATTCCAGGCCGGGAGCACTGCATGAACCAAGCAACAGAGCACCAGAGCCTTCTCTTTTGAGGCTAATTTCACCAGATCTAAAATAAAAAACTTTTATTTTCAGCATTCCACTATCTGGGATTCCTTTCAGAGTTATCAAAATCTAGCTTCCAAGCTTCAGGCATTTCAGGGTCCCAACAAAACACCATTTTTTATTTTCCCTAAAGCCTGATCTATTTTGAATGTTGATGAGGAATTAGCTTGAGTTTCTCCCTATTTGTGCCTCCCAATATTGTGCTTTCTTTTTACAAATGACAGATCTAGATTGCTGACGCCTTTGAACCAATTGTTCTCTCTGATCTCCAGCTCCTTCTCTGCTGTCATTGCCCAGCCAGTGCTCCCTCATCTCTGTTCTTCTCCTTTGTTTTTTTTTCCCTCTTCTCTTAAATGAATCACTCTGCAAAACTTTCTATCGAATTTTGACCTTTTTCCTTTTCCGTTTGTCAAGGTCATTTTAAATTTTCTTCCAGTCCTGAGTGCCAGCCACCCTCACCCAATTAAGTTTCAGTGTCAAATTTAGTAGGAATGCTTTTGATTCCATATTCAAGATATTAATAAACATGTTAAATCTAGTAGCATTCAGCAGAGGCCCTAACCTTGTGGGATTTCATTTGTTTGTGCTAATATTTGCATATATGATAAATTGACGCCATCTGGACATGAAAAGGAAACTTAGGAAAACATACCATGAAAGTACTGGGTAAAACAGTGCTAAGTCATTAAATTCACTTCTGTCATGCTTCCACTTACTTGTAATTTGAAAGAAAAGGAAGACGATAGTTTTCTTTTCTTTCTCAGAAGACATTAGTATGACTGAATTCAATATTCATTCATTGTTATAGTCAATGTCCCCAGAAGTGCGTCAGTTTCTCCCTGACACTTAATAGCCAGTGACACTGAACAAGTCGCTTAGCTCCACAAGCTTCAGTTTCCTCCTCCATAAAATGGTGATCCCTGACCTACTACAACTAAAGGATTGTTGGGAGATCAAATAAGATAAAGCATGTGGAAAATTCCAAAACTTGATACTGCTTTCAAATTTAAATATTCTATTAAGCTTCCCTGGAGCTTAATTCTAAATAAGATCACACTCTTGTCTGTAGCCTCCTCAGCCCCAGGACATTTTTCTGGCCTAGGGGGATCCCTGGGGTTGGCCCCTGGGTTCTGGTTTCTGTGGAGATTGGGTCTGTGGGAAGCGTTATAGAGGTCCTCTTGCATCCTGTTAGGACTCAGTCCAGTTCTCAGTTCTGGGAAGACCTCAGGATGCCAAAAGGAAAGTCATTCATCTTCATGTCCATGTAATTTGGCTCAGCCAGGAGAATGAAAAATTCCCCAGTCACACCAAGTGCTCACTCGGTGCTGTAATTTGATAGCTTGATCCCAAACAAAGTGAGGAAACCACACCCAAAGTTAACTGCAAAGATGGACCAGGAAGTAAGAGTAGGACCATGAAGATAAGCTGGACAAGGCGCCTGGCTTGTTTGGGACCCAGAAGAGAATCATGGATGTTATCACAGCCGTCCACCCTGGATCTTCTACTTTTAGGGTATGTGAGATTTTTTAGCATTATGTTTACCCAATTCTCCTCTTAAAAGTGTCAAAGCATTGCAGTGTACAGCTGCCTAGTAAAGGAATTTGTAATATAAATGCAAAAATGGTTCTGTCATTCAACAAGATATACTTTTAAGTGACTGAAATAGATAATGATCTCTCCCGCCCTGTCCCCCACTTCTCCACATTTTTATTTTGTGTGTGTTTTCCTCTTTTTTCTCTTTGCTATCTGGTGCATTCAGAAAAACACTTGGGCTCCCTCTGGTGGCCATTCCGGTGTTTCTGCGTGTCTGATGTTAAAGCTGAAATTTTAGTTACATGGCACAAAACGTTTGGATGAAAGTGAAATATTAATAGTAAATGTTATTTTATTTGTAATATGCCTGTACTTGGGGACATCCAAATTAGCCAAACTAGCCAACTCATGCATTCACATGTCTTCCAATCTAATAATTCATTGATATTTGCCTTTCCTAAGTGACGGGGTATCTGATCTGCAAGTCCATAAAAAGATATTTAGTTCGAGTCCTCTAGGTCAAACAGACTTCCTCAGACGTGAGTCTATTAATTAGTAGGTTTTTATAGAATGCTTCCTGTGTATTAAACCAGAGGTAGGCATTGTGGGAACAATTTGTTACCATTTTAAAAATATCTGAACAAGCTTTTCTGTAACAGTTGCAATGTTATCTCTTTTTCTCCTTTAGATCATATTCCCATTCTATATCCTCCATTGAATTTTATCCTATCGTAGTGACTTTTTTTCCAGGCCTGATTACTTTTTAATTGTGTCAATGTATTAGTCAACATATAGATTCAGCTACAGTAACAAAGACCCAAATATAACAGTGTTTTCAAGAAAATAGGAGATGATTTTCCTTCATGTTAACTGTCCAAATGTGAGCTCTCGGGTTAATATGGAACTTCCATATTGTAATTTATTTTTATGATTGAAATTCTCTTATTAATCACTTTCTTGTATTTGCATATATCAAAAATAAGTATATAAATTTAAATTTTAGTGTTTAAAAATTTCTTGTGAGTATAAGTATCTATTAAAATTCTTCTTCTAGATTGAGTTATGACAGTGAGTTGTACAGTTGTCAAAACAAAAATAAATATAGATTTTCACAAATGATTATTAAATATTAAAGTAAATTTTTATTGGAAGTTCATCATTGAGTGAGTTCGGTGCTTTTTAAAAATGAGTTCGTTATCTAGATGCAACAAGAGTTTAAAATCAATTCTTTTCCTTTTTTTGGTTATGGTATATGTAAGTGCTGGGAAAGCTCATTCATATAGCTGAGCAGGTGGGAATGGAAATAATTTTAAATGGCAATGTCGCTAAATTCTTTGACTCCTATGCCGATAGGGTAGCATCTCACGGAGAGATACAGAAGACGGTATAGTTGCAGTCGAGGTGGTGGGAAGTGTTGCATTCTGGATGGATTTTGAACATAGAGGTCATAGGATTTCCTGTGGATAACTATAGGATGAGAAAGAGTCTTTAGGGTTTTTACCTGACCATGTGGAAGGACGCAGTTACCAACAAATAAGGACGGAAGGCTGAGGATAAAGTGAGTTTGGAGACCTAGTTTGAAGGTCACTGTGCTAGTGAGTATCCAGGAATGAAGTGTGATTGGATTTTTGTACCTCTCCAGTCCATTGTTAATGATAATAAACAGTAGAGAGTAGTAATAGATTGGATGTTGGGTATTTATACTGAGTAGTGTGCACCTGAGGCATGAATAAAATTAGAATGTGTCTGAAAGAAATAAAAATGAGACAAGAATTAGCAAGAGTTTGATTAGATTTGTCTTCCCTCCTCCGTTTATTTTGTAGATTTTAAGAGAATTTATGTTTGTGAGTAAACTCTGTATATAACTGCAAGTATCACCTTTTGAATTAATAAAAACTTGATTTATAGAATATTTCAAGCACAAATAGTAAATGAATCAAACTAACAAAGTGCTGCTTAATAGACATCCTCAGGGACCTAATTTAATGAATAGGTAGAGGCATATTATTTGTAACTTAGCCCACAAATTATTTTTGTATGAATCAGTGATTTTAAATGGCTATGGCCTGCATGAAACAATTTGTTTTCTTAATTAGTTTAATCATTCTCTTTATAGTTTCCTATACTACTAAATGGATTAACAAACCCCTTATTCTTAAATAAATTAATTTTCACATCCTAGCTACAAATTTCCAATTAATAAAGTTTGAAGAAGTAAAGGAAGAAAAATGATCATATTTTGTTTAATTCTTTTTAAATCAACTAACATTAAGTGCCTACTATGTGTCATGCAGGCAGTTGGCTCTGGAGATACAAAGTTCAATCAAACTAATTCTTGACTTCAAAGAGCAAACAGCCTAATAGCCTAAACAGCCTAGGAGAGAGCTGGGTAAACAGATAATTGTATCAGAGTGTGAAACTGAGAGAGAGAGGAGTTAAATGCCAAAATACCTCACACATTACAAGAGCAACGGCATTTGAACCCAAAGGATTTCTGAGAAAGGAATGTTTCATTATTCACACCCCCCTAAACATTCTCCCTCTTCACAAGAATGCAGGGTCACTAAGTTACTGTGTAACTCAGGACTATGTAAGTTACAGGCAGCAGAAACCCACATCAAACCACCATAGAAGAAAACAGGAGAGGAAGTTGAGAACTCACATCCCCAGTCCACAGGAAGAGCCAGTGTGGAGCTGGCCTTCAGCTAATAGAAGCCAAGGGCTCTACTTCTCCCCAAGCCTGGAAACATGGCCGCCAACAGTCCCTGGTTCTTCCCCAGCAGCTACAGCTAGAAAACCTGTGGGAAGGACACTGACTGATCTAGCGTGCGTCATGAGGCCCTTCCACCCCAACTCTGGCCAGTGTGGGAGATACCACTGTGGGCTCAGCTCTGAAGATGGGGAGAAAGTCTGTGCCCAGGAGAAGAGGGAACAGGAAATACCAGCTGTTTACAACTCCTCTGCCGTGAGGTGCTTTCAGCTGACTGCTAAAAAAATCAGTCCCTGTACTCTTGTGTACTCAGATAACATCATAACGCAATCAATACCTCATTTGGGGTTAGCCTTCATCCCTTGTTTATGAAGAAATAGGACAGAAGCACTTATGAGAATAATGTTGACATCACATTTTGCAATAGCTTTGATTGCTGTAAGCATTGTGCTTTAGAAATTCCATGCGTTCCATTCAGTCAGAATCATAATTTCTTTTTCACTGTCTTCTTAACATGTATGATGTGGAAATTAACAGGATTTTATCTTGTTAAGTCTTTTGAGCTACTTCGATGTGGGTTCTGAACCAGTAGATGACATAAACAATCCTATTTGTCCTAGAATATTACAGGAATTCTTTTTTAAAAGTCTATTTGATTCTAAGTCTTTAAACTCTATGAGCCAAATTTACATTCCGATGAGTCATTGAAGTTTATATTGTATGCCCAAAAGGAAATGTTTATGCCAAGAGTCTAAAACGAAGTCTAGCAAGACAGTGGATTTTTTAAATATTGGTTATCTTTTACTGATCATAAATGTAATGGTGCTTATGTTGAATATTTGGAAACATAAAAGTATTTTTAAAAATCTCCCATGAATGCCACCACCCAGGGCTCTATGTATTTCTATATTTAACATATAAAAACAAATATACATATAGAAACAAAATTTAGTTCACACTATATATATAGTTTCATAGCCTACTTTTTTCAGTTGTTTTTTTTAAAGGGCTTTTTAAAATTATTTAATGTTATCTCAACCATATTGGAGAATGAATTTCCTCTGCGATAATTCTTTTTCAAACAGCCGTCTCTATCTTGTCAGAGTTCGGTTGGCACCATCCCCTCCCCAGCTCTGTAATTATTTTTGGTTGCGTTGCTGTTCTTCCTTCATTTCTGATGTTCTGTTTCCTCCTGCTATCACTTCCCTCCTGTCTGAAGAACTTCCTTTAGATGTTCTTGTAGAACAGGACTCCTGGCTATAAATGCTCCTAAATTTTCCTTCGTCTGAGATGTCCTTATTTTACCTTCATTCCTAAAGGATGTTTTCACTGGATAGAGAATTACGGGTTGACAGTTTTTAGCTTTCAGCATTTTTTCATGGACCAATATTGATACTTCGTCATTGACTACAGTCCATTGTTTACCCAGATTTCCTTTGTGTTCATGCAGTCTCCTTTTCCTGTTCTGGGATCCTACCTGGCACACCGCTTTACATTTAGCCGGCATGTCTCCTTGGGCTCCTTTTGGCTGTTCTGGTTTCGCAGACTTTCCTTGTTGTTGATGACTTTGACAGATTTGAGGGATACTGGTCAGGTATTTTGGAGAATGTCCCTCAATTGGGATTTTTCTGATTTTTTTTCAAGGTTAGACTCTGATTATGGGTTTTTGGGGGAACGATCACAGAGGTAAAGTACCGTTTTCATCACCTCATGTTAAGAATACATACTATCAGTATGACTTATCCTTGTTGATGTTGACCCTCACTACCTGGTTAAGGTAGTACTGGCCAAGTTTCTCCGCTGTGAAGTCACTCTCCTGCATCCCCCTTTCCTTACTGGACTCTTTGGGAGGAAGTCACTACGCACTGCCCACGCTTCCGTAGGGAGTTATGCCCCACCTCTTGATAACAAACATCTATCTACAGAAATTATTTGGGATTCTTCTGCATGGGAGATTTGCCTCTTCTCCTACATTTGTTTATTTATTTATTCAGTCAATTCTTTTTATCAGTATGGACTCATGGGTATTCATTTTATACCTTGGGTTATAATCCAGTGCTACTGTATTTATTTTCTTGCTCAAATTCTTCCAGCTTTGGACATTCGGCGCTCTTTCAGTTGACACCTGTGTTTCTTTGACATACTCCCATCATTATATTTTGTTTTGTGTTTCTGGACACTTCCTTACTTTCTGACCCAACTAGATGCTTGTATATTCCCTGCCCCCGTCTTAGCAACCACCATTTTGCCAAGGATCCTTGGCTCCTTTTATTGAAGAATGATACTAGAAACCAAGATCTAGACGGTAGGTGTGTTTGTTGGTACTGGGACGTCATTGCTTCTAAGCCCTTTTAGCTGAGAGAGCAAGAAAATATATGTGGGTGTACTACTCCATGCATATATACATATCTATAAATATAGATACAGTATCTGTATCTATATTTAGCAAAGTCTGAGTTCATACTGATTTTTCTGACTTATCTATTACCACATGGATTGTTCTAGCTTTTTCTCCTTGCTTGTCTGTAACTTACCCCTCCAACAGTGAGAAATTTGACTCACACCATCTGCCATCTATTTATTTAAGTGTCTAATTCCAGTATATATGTATAGTGGTTTAAGACCGATTGCCTGTACCTCCATGTGAAACAAACTTTATCAGGATAACGTAGAATAGAGTGTTCTGTACAAGTGTTTTTGCCTTTGGTCTTACATACTCCACTCATTTCCAAAATCATTTGTCAGCATCTTCCCCACCTCCCTTGCCCCACTCCCTTCAGTGAGGTTATTTCATAAATTTGTATTATATCAAATTCTTTTGTCACAGTCTGCATTCCATCCTGAGATCTCTAACCTCCTGAATGATTTTTTTTAATCTGCATATTTTGTTTCACTCCTTGTGCTGTAAAGTGTCTATGGATTTTGACAGAGGCAGTGTCACATATCTGCCTTTGCAGTTTCACTGCCCTAAAAAATTTTCTGTGCTTCACCTGTCGATCCCTCCTCCATATCCAAAGCCTTGGCAACCACTAATTTGTTTATTCTCTCTATAAGTTCACCTTTTTCAGAATGTCATGTACATGGCATGATACAGTATGTAGCCTTTTCAGACTGGCCTCTTTCGCTTAGCAATATATGTTTAAGGTTCAGTGTTCTTGCATGGCTTGATAGTTTATTCCTTTTATCGCTGAATAATATTCCTTCGTATAGATGAACCCAGTTTGTTTATTCATTCTCCTATTGAAGGACATCTTGGTTGCTTACATTTCTTGGCAATTATAAATAAAACTGTTATAAACATTCATGGATAGATTTTCCTGTGGACATAAGTTTTCAAATCAGTGGGGCAAATACTTGGGAATACAGTTGCTGGATTGTATGGTAAGACTATGTTTAGCTTTGTAAGAAACTGCCAAGCTTTCCTCCAAAGTAGCCATACATGCATTTTGCATCCCTGCCTGCAAGGAATGTTACTTTGTTTTGCATCTTCACCAGCAGTTGGTATTGTCCGTTTTTTGGATTTTAGCTATTCTAATGTAGTGGTACCTCATTCTTGTTTTGATTTTCATTACCCAACTGACAAATGATGTTGAACATCTTTCCATATGCTATGTGCCATCTGTATATCTTCTTTGTGGAAGCATCTGTTAAGATCTTTTGCCCACTTTTTAATTGGGTTGTTTTCTTATTGTTTTAAGGCGTCTTTGTATATTTTGGATACAAATCCTTTATCAGATGTGTGTTTTGTAAATATTTTCTGCTGGTCTGTGGCTTGTATTTCATCTTCTTAACACTGTCCTTCCCAGAATAGAAGTTTTTAATTTCAGTGAAGATCAATATTAATCTTTTCTTTCATGGATCATGCTTTTTGTATTGTACCTAAGAACTCATCACCAAACTAAAGATCATTTAGATTTTCTCCTATGTTTTCTTCTAGAAGTTTTATAATTTTGCTTTTACATTTAGGTCTGTGATCCATTTTGAGGGGTTTTATTGTTGTTTCTGTGAGAGGTATATGATCTATGCTTAGGTTTGTTTTTAGCATATGAGCATCCAAGTTTTTGGCACGTGTGCATCTAAGTTTTCCAGCTCCATTTGTTGAAAAGACATTATATTTGTTCCATTGAATTGCCTTTGCTCCTTTGTAAAAGATCAGTTGACTGTATTTATATGGGTCTATTTCTGGGCTCCCTGTTCTGTTCCATTCATCCTTGTGTTTATTCTTTCACCGATAATCCACTGTCTTAATTACTATGGTTTCAAAGTAAGTCTTAAAATTGAGTAGTGTGTCTCCTCCAACTTTGTTCTTCTGTATTGTATTGACTATTCTAAGTCCCTCATCTGCCTCCTGGAAGGAGCCCCATTTGTGTAAAAAGAATGAAACTTTCAGTTCTCAAAAATTTTTTTAGGTTTGAGGGGTAGGACAGTAACATAGGAAGAGTTCAGTCTTTATTTGGAAAAGAGATTTACCTGAAAATACAGCCCACCATTTCTTTCATTTTCAGCTGCACAAAGCAGGGATGTGTGGCATTGCCAATGCCAGGGACGGGTAGAGACAAGCAAACAAGTAAGCAGTGAGTCCTCTCTTAATGTCGTGGGCGGGTGCCCAGAGCCGGCCTCCATCACCACCACATCAAGTCGTGACTACCTTCCCACACTTAGGCTGTTTCTGTTTCGTGGCTGTAAAACCCAACCCTTCCACAATCTGGAGCCTCCTGAAACGGAAGCAGATGGGAAGGAGATACTCGGTGATTTCTCTGAAAACAGCCTGTTAATCACCAAGTCTTGTGATTAACCCCAGTCTGCCTGAAACCTTAATCAAAGGACTGTGGTAGCTTAGTTATCTGCAGCCAAACATTTCTCCTTTCTCAAAGAGATGTGAAAAATCTGTCCTCAGGGTGAGCTATAATCCCCATCTTACTTCAAAAAATTTATGTCCACAGTTTAAGTTTCTAGTCAATAAAAGAGCACAATAACATTTGATTCCTTCTCATTGTACTTCCAGATGTTTCAGGTATCTCTAAAGCCTTTCAAATTACTTTGAATAAAAAAACTGCGACCCTGAGGCAGAAATGCCAAGTTTCTAAAGTATGCTTAAGCCTCCTTTGGCTTATTATTTCTCCGGTAATAGTAAGGCTTTAAAATATGGGTTTTTCTTCTTATGTACACTCAAGAAAATTAGAAAAATACAGAAAGGGGAAGGAAGAAAAATATGAGTGTAATCAAATTTTTAAAATTTTATATATCACACTACTTATTTCTTTGGCCCTTTTAGGTACACAGTTGGCATATCGAATTGAAACCATCATCTGCACTAGTGCAACTTGATGATTGAAAAAAAAAAAAGAAGACTGTATTTAGGGAACCTGGTTTATGAGCCAGATGTGAAATGAAGTTGGTGTCTTGATGTAGTATGCTACTTTTCTGCTTTGTGTTCCTATTTTATATAATATGCCTTTCAGGACTTTGATCACTTTTGCTTTGATGAGCTTTGTAAAGGCTCAAAAGGTTTCTTGAAAACATTGATAGGTTTTGCTATTCCAGGAATTTGCATAACATTGATCTAATATAGTGCTGCTCTTAGGTTCCTGAGTTCTTAAAGGTTAGCAAAATCGTTTCTATGTTCTTCTCCTGTATTGGTACTAAGATTGTGTTTATTATAGCTTTAGCCTACTGGATTGTTTGAGACAAAAAAAAAATCTTTTAAAATTTCCAGTCAATACAGACAAATACACCCACATGCAGAAGACAGTACAAAAATCAATTTGGTGCGTGATTTTCAATTCAAAGTGTAGGACAAAGCACTTTTTTTTCCCCGGTAATTATTTTACCTTTCCCAACTGGGAGTTACTATGCTATTAAATTAAGGGCCTAGGGCATTTTGCAAAGCATGCATTTAAAAGCTAGGATAATCTATTTGTATTTTCCTGTTGGAAATTTTTGTCTTAATTGATTAATTTGTTCCACGTTAATATTTATTAGTTGTAATGCAAAAGCCAATGGGTATATTCAAGAGGCCAAAGATAGATCATTTTTTTCTAAGAGTTTATCCAGAAAAAAATGTCCCGTCCAAAGTTGTCTTCAACGCAAGCCTCATAATTTGTCAGTATGTGTAGGAACCTGAGTCTGTGACCTGGATATTCTGCTTCTGGGAATAGACCCAGAGAAGATAACCCTAAATATGGACAGGTAAGGGGAATTTTTTTGCCTAAATTCAAAACATATTTATACTAGCAAATTATTAAAAGCAACTTAAAGGTGCAATGACAGGAGAACCATTACATTATGCTATATACAGTTAATGAAATTTTTACATGATCGTTATAAAGAATTCGTAGTAATATGTGAAATTGTTTATGATTTAGTGTTATGTAAAAAGAGGGGATACAAAGTTATCTAGAGTATAATCACACTTCAGGTAAAAATTAAAAGAAACCCACACTTAGACAAAAGGGATTAATATTAATATTCCAAAATACTAATCATAGCCATCTTTGAGTGGTGGTTTGTATGATTAAAAATTTTTATACTTTTCAGTAAGCATGCATTATTTTGTAATGAGAAAGGTAAAAACCAATAACTAAATATATGTCCTTACTACAACTAATAATCTGTCCTATGTCTTCCTGGTTTTGCTGAATCTGTGGTGTCTTCATATGTAGCATCTTCTAAGCCAGCCCTGGTGGTCTAGTGGTTAAGATTCAGCACTCTTACCTCTATGGCCCAGGTTGCTTTCCTGGTCAGGGAACCACACCACCCGTCTGTTGGATGTCACACTATGGTGGCTCTGTGTTGCTGTGATGCTGAAAGCTGTGCCGTTGGTATTTGAAATATCAGCGGGGTCACCCATGGTGGACAGGTTTCAGCAGAGCTTCCAGACTAAGACAGACTAGGAAGAAGCATGTGGCCACCCACTTCCAAAAAAAATTGGCCATGAAAACCACAGGAACAGCAGCAGAGCATTGTCAGATACAGCGCCAGAAGATGAGAGGATGGCCCAAAAGACCAGGCAGAGTTCAGTTCTGCTGTACACAGAGTTATTTGGAGTCAGAATTAGCTCGACAGCATTAACAACAACAAAGCACCTTCCTGTGCTTTCTCCCACCTTTTTCAACTCCAACTCTATGCCAACAGCCAGACTAAGGGACTCAGGATACTTTAAACTCCCTTCTGTGATTTTGGCTCCAGCCTACAATGCCGTTCTGCTTCCTCTCTACCCATTAAATCCTGTTCTTCCGAAAGACCTGGTTCAAATCCTACCTCCTCTGGGAAGGCTTCCTTGAGCCACCTTGGACAACTGTTGCCCTCCCCATCTTCTTCTGTCTCTAAAATACTTGTGGTCTGTATCCAGGGTTCGGCTGGATGTGATTTTCATCCGTTTGTGCCAGTCCACAACAGCACGGGCATCCCCTGACCCTATGAAGTCTACCTGCTCGTTCATCAGGGCTGACAGGGCAGGTGACGTGGGTAATGACTGCCTAGGAAGGTGGATGCATTTTCTGACTGTTCATTACCTTAACTTAAAAAATCAGTTGTATGTTTTTCACAACATGTAACATTAAACGTGTGTCACTTATTTTGAATTTAACACATGGCCTAAAATTACTGTGAGAATTTCTGAGACTTTTGATGGATTCAATTTAGACCTTCAGAAACCTATATTTGGCTATTGATAACCACTTGTCACTCTCTCAAGAGTCAAATCATTGGGCTGCTTAAGTGTTATAGCTGAGAAGAATGTGATCATATTGTATTTACAATGGAATATATGAATAAATAAAACATACTGATATTTTAGTAATACTTACTCTGATCTGTAGAAAAAGGTATGCTTTGCCAGGTATAGCTAGTGTTTAAGTCAAATAGCTGTAAAACATTTAATTATATTCTAACTTAAACACTCTTTTTGTTTTAATTTTTCATTTGTTTATATATCTTTGAGGGAGTTTTTGGTGATTTAAGCAGATACTTGATATTTGCAATCAATATTGTAAAGTTTTCCAGAATCACTAAATGAATGAATATGTCTAAAAATGCTAGGTAGTCAGTTAGGCTCACTCTCACCGTGTTCTGCTCCTGAAGGCCACCCTGTGGAGGTTGATGGTGGTGACATTTGTGCTGGGTGCTTTTCATGTATACACACATATGTGCAATCTCTTTTTTCATTTGAGTCACCTTCAAAGGAAAATTGAGGGTTACTAATTGCTGCCCATTGGGCTGTATGTCAGGATCACATATGACTTGGTGCAACTCAAATGTTAAGTTTCAAAATCTCAAGGTCTCCTTTACTTTTTTCTATGTGTAATGGAGGGTTAGTAAATATTTTCTTAATTTTTTTCTAAAACGTGAAGATTAAGTTAATTGCCTGTTCTAAAACAGGTTTTTTCTTTTAACTTTTTGTTGAAACTTAGCATCTACGTTTAAGAAAGTGCACAGGTCATTTAGGCCAGTACATTTTCGCAGACACACCTATGTAAACAGCACTCAAATCAAGAAATGGAATATGACCACCATCGCTTCTCGGCCTTTTGGCTAAGATCAAGTGCAGAACGTGACCACCACCCCAGAAGGAAACTCACGCTCTAGCCATCCTCCAACTAAGGGTATCTGTTTTTATACTTTAGATAGATGAAGTACCTGGTATATACCTTCTGTATCCAACTTCTCTCATTGAATACTATGTTTGTGAGATTTATCCACATCATTGTGTGCAGTTGTAAACTGTTTTTTCTCACTCTGTCATGGGAATATACCACATTCTATTGTCCATTCTGTTGTTGGTGGGCTATTGTGAGTAGCTATTGTCTGAACATTCTAGTATATGTCTTTTGGTGAATGTATGTACACATTTTATTGGGCTTCTACGTAGCAGTGGATTTCTGCAGTGTTAGGAATACATGTGTTTGTATTTGGGATCTGTGCATGGACTTCTGGAATTCTGTTAAGCCCTGAAATGATAAGCAGAATTTTGGGTGTATGAATATGCATCTTGGAGGTTCCGTCACTCATATGAATTTCTGAAAAGTGTCCAAAAAACACTCAGAAATACGTATCAAAACAAGGACAACTCAAAACTGATATGATAAACAAGGAAAAAAATAAGAGGAAGTCAAGACGATGGACGGGGTGGTTGCACATGACTAGGACAATTTGTTTCAAGAACTTCCTTGATCTAAAGGAAATACAAAGGCATCAACTTTAAATTAATGTTTCTCTCTTCCAATCTTAAAACACCTATTGCAGATCTGAGTGAATCTGGAGAGAAAAGTTATTCCGAGGAAGGAAGAAGCAACAGTAAAATAGTCTACAAATTATTTGCCGACATCCAATTAACTTAGCCTCCATATCTAACCATAAGAGCCAAACTGAAATTTCAGAAATGAAAAGTGGAACAGTTCTTTCCATTCTTTTTCTACTGCTGCCAGATAAAAGCTCCTCAAAGATTCCTGCACATATTAATCAAATAAATATTTCATGAATAATCTCTGTGAACGAAGCACCTACAGGGATTCCAAGATAACAAGAACACAATATTTGATTTTTCAGGAGCTCGTGTTGTACGTGGAGAAATAGATACGTAAGTAACTGTGGCATGAGCACTGAAATATTCGCTGTAATGGAGATTCAGGAAATGCAGAAGGGCCCAAAGGTCAACTCAAGACACAGTTGATGTCTGTGGGAAATGTATTTCATAGATTCCTTAAAATCAAAAAATTCAGGAATACCCTTATCTGATCACTAATCTCCCCAAATGATTCTTTAAATGGTTTCATCTGATTGAATCTTCAGAGCACCTAGGATGAGAAAAATCACATGTAGTGGGCTGATGTTGTTTTTAAAAAATAGTTTCTATAGCTTCTCAGATTGTATCAGAGGGTGTGTCTCTAATTGGGCCTGTCTCATTATAAAACATTTTGTAACCCAAACCTAGCATTGTAACCCAGGCTGAGCATCATTTGCCACAATAACCCCCTTTGAATTCTAATCAATCATTTTAGCACAGTTCAGAGGATATTCTCAAATATCCATGGAATAACTTGATATTTACATGTTTTTATTCCAACCACAATTACATAACAGGATAATATATTATATTATATGTTGTTATATATAGTATGTTATTATAAGTGTGTTGTTATGTTATATAATTTTAAGGGTTAGTCTATACCCAAATGGCTTTGTAAGAGTTATTATTTGAAAATACTTCCAAATTTTTAATAGATAAGAATGTTGCACGGCCGGCTCCATGGCCGAGTGGTTAAGTTCACATGCTCCGCTGTGGTGGCCCAGGGTTCGGATCCTGGGCGCGGACATGGCACTGCTCATCAGGCCACGTTGAGGTGGCGTCCCACATCCCACAACTGGATGGACCTGCAACTAAGATATACAACTATGTACGGGGGGCGGGGTGGGGGGGTGTTGGAGAGATAAAGCAGGAAAAAAAAAAAAGATTGGCAACAGTTGTTAGCTCAGTGCCAATCTTTAAAAAAAAAAACAAAGAATGTTGCTTGTCTTTCAGGATATGTAAGAGAGCTGTGATCTTGATTATATATTATGTAAATATGCATATTTATATTTATAAATCTGTTCTCTACACCTAGATTTTAACAACCCAGGTTAGTAGCCATTTCTTATGGTTTTGTTTTTTTTTTTTTTGATGGGGAGGGAATGATGCAAACTTCAGGGTTTTTCAAAGTCCAGTTTTTAGAAGTCCAGTCCCACAATTAAAGCTCAAGCATGACCCAAACTCTGCTAGTCTTTGCAGAATCCAATTTTTTTGGTGAGGGTAGCAGGGAAGAGGCTGGGTTTTGGAGTGAGCAGTGGCGGAGTTTCTGGGATGCATCCTGAGTCTCAGTGATGGCCCATGGCAGAGGCCACAAGGCTTGGCTAAGGGAACCTGCAATGTGGTTGGGGCCTTGTTCCGGACTGTGTCATCCCTCAGCCTGTCTCAGTGGCTCTTCCATATTGTCTGAGTTTTTTATTATCCATTAATAAATTCCTGTTCTTCCTCAACCAGCTAGAATAAGCATACAGACTGAGGTACGCAGCGAATTCTCAAAATACTTAAGCTATTGATATTTAGATTCACATTGTAAACACTCCTTCATTTTCAAATACTAATTTCATAAATATTGAATGTGATTATTTTTCACCTTATTCCCTGAGGAGGGTAATTTAAGGATTATATTGTGTTACACCTATGCTTAGGAACCTTATTAAATGTTTATATAATGAATTTGGTTGAGGTGAGTTATTTGTAATTTAGAAATTTTGAAGTATGTTATTGTGAATATTAAGTATATTATTCAAATACTTCTAGAGGCCAAATACATTTTCTTTAATAAATTCTAAGGATTTAATTTTCCTGTGAGGTACTTGAGTATTCACAAAAAATAAAAATAAAAGTGGTTTGGAAATGACTCCTTTAAAAACTAGAAAACATATTGGTTTATTTGGTTAATATAAATGTTGTTAAGGGATGACCTTATGATTGTATCAACTAGACCCAATCTTTAGGAAACACTTACATTTTAGTGAGGGATTATGAAGTTATGGATCCAAAGAGTGTTCCTGGTAGGCATCCAGTTCCTCGATGCTCAAAGTGTGGCTCACAGACCAGTGGCATCAACCTCAATTGTCAGAAATGGAGAATCTCAGGTCACACCCCAGACCAATGGAATCAAAATCTGTGTTTTAATGAGAACTCCATGTGATTCATACAGATATTAAAATTTGAAAACCACTCATTTCATCAAATACAAAACCCAGTCCATTAAAAAAAAAAGGCAGGGGAAGAGAGGCATTACTCGGTAGTCCTCTCTATCAAGAAGTTTCTACTCAATTGCAAGTCATTGAAGCCATTTTTCATGCCACAGTGGTAAAGGAAACAGCCAGTCCTTTTCTTCTCAACACTCCTTCATACACCTGAACACTTCAGTTACTAACTTGTCACAAACCCCTCTCTGAACACGTAAGTTAGCCCTCACCACCTCTCGGGGAGAGTTTTCTCTTCACTCACCCACAAATGAAGTCTGCTAGAACGAATGACTCAATGAAGAAATTCTGCTGTTCATTCAATAAATATTTGCTGAGTAGCTGCTGTGTGCCAAAAACTGAGGGATAAAACAGTGAGCGAAACTAGATCTTGCCTTCAGGGAGCTAACATTTCAGCGGAGAAGACAGAAAAGAAACAAATATATAAAATGTCAAGTGTGATAAATGCTATAGCAAAAGGGATAGAAAATGCCAGATTTGGGGCAGGGATACTGTATGCTATCGGATGGGCAGAGCAGGCCTCTCTGAGAAGGTGTATTTGAGCAGAGACCTGAAGGAGGTGAGGGTGTGAGCCATGGATACTGGGAAGGGTGGATCCAGACAGAAGGAAGACTGGGGAGTGGACTGAGCAGGGAGATGAAGAGTGGAGATGAGGTCAGAGAGGTGAGAGGAGCCAGATGGATAGACTGGACCTTGTCTAGAGTTTGATTTTGTGGGAGGAGAAGCCATTGGAGGTTTTTAGGCAGAGTAACATGATCTGACCTATGTTTTTATGAGATCATTCTGGCTCTGCGGTTGAGAATGGTGGGGATAGAAGCATGCAGACCTTCTAGGACACTATCACGATCCTAGACAAGATAAGATCATGGCTTGGACAAGGCTTGTGTGGCTGTTGAGTGCTTGAAATATAGCTAATGAGACTGAGGAACAGAATTTTTTTATTTTAATTAATTTAAATGTAAATGACTACATGGCTACTACATGACTACATAGCCAGTACGTGGCTAGTGGCTACCATATTGGACAGCACAGTTCTAGAAATCATAGATAATGTCATCATATCTTTTCTTTCCTCTGCAATATTAGTGCAGTGTTGGGCAGATAGACAGTGCTTAATAAGTAGATTAATGACAAGATTATTTCTCTGACCCCTTCTAGTCCTAAAATATCTATGATTCTATGCACCCAAGATTGTTCTGAGTCTTTTTTGACGTGACCCTTGTAGTTTCTGATAACTTCCTTGCTGTCTTGTATGTCGAGATATTCCAGGCTCATCTTATACATTTCTTGCATCTAGAATCAGCCATTTCTCCCAAGAAGACTTGACTTCAAAACTCAAGATGTTTATTCTTTGGTCATTGTTTTAAAGCCTTACAGAGATTTCTTTATAGTGAGAATCTTGAGTTTTCAAGGACACAGGGATGATAGAAGTAGAATATCCCATAATTTCTCATTTGCTTTATCCTTCTTTATGCATGTAGACTGAGGTTAACAATGCTAAATGTCTGTCAATAAATGATTATTTAATAAATTATGGCCTATCTCTGCAACGGCATACTGTGCAGCTACCCAAAAGTACATGTAGGGACAAAGAAAGGATGAGGTAGCTCTTTATGTTCTGATGTGAAAAGATCTCTAAGATATGTTAAGTGAAAGAAGTAAGATCAGACCAATATATATACCATTTGTGTGGGAGAGGAGTAGGGGACAGAGTATATATTTATGTTAGCCTGTATACGCCAATTAATTTAGCATCTTCAGCACAAGAGATTTTCTAAAATGTGTCATGTGAACGATTCTCTTGCCTTTGGATTGTACCCAGCAGGAACCCAACCCCCTGGCTTCAGGGAAAGTAGAGGTTCAACCATAGCGTTTCTATATTCTTTCTATTTTAAAGTATTAAATAAATGTTAACTTCCAGTATCCACCATGCCCAGATTTAAATTTGAGATTATAAAAGGAAATGGCAGGGTGTTCTAGATCTTAGATTAATAAACACCAATCCATAAAAGTTTTAATAATTGAACTATGTCTCTAAACCTTACACTCACTTTGTTTCCCAGAAGTGTGCAGCACTCTGTTCCCAAAATTGAAATAAGCAGATAGGCAGGGCTGAATTCTGACTTTGTTGACAAAATTTCTTGTAATGGAAAAGAGGGTGAATGATGAGGCCAAGCTTAGATTTGTAAAAAGAGGAGGGAAAGAGGGTTTAATAATTCATCACAGAGTTTGTATTTCCATGAAAATCACAGTTGTGAGGATAAACATGCCACGATGGACAGTGACCTCCATGGAATATTATGATTGATTATTTTGCATCTCTTAGCTCCTATTATTGAAATGAAAATTTAATATGTTGGTATTATCATTGTAAGAAAATCTGGGCCTGATCTGGCCAATTCATAAGGGAAAAAATGAACCACTTTGTGTAAGAACTCCAGGAGAACCATTTCAACTGTAAAAAATGGGTCCCTCTCCAAAAAATGAGCATTTCATTTGTTGCCTCCCAATATCTGGCTTGGGAATGTGCAGTAGATGTGTAGACACACTCCTAGAAAACAAACACTCCAAAGATCCAATATATTAAAAGAAAGATTAGTATGTAATTGAGGCTCTCTCCTGCTACTGGAAGAAATCAGAAACAATCTTTCTTGTAGATTAGGGATTGACAGAATCATTCTAAAAACATGCCATCCTGCAGCATTGCATTAAGACACGTGGCAGAGAAACCATCTGGTCGCTGGAGAGTAGCTCCCAGACCAGTCCAGAGAAGCATCAGGGCAGCCCTTTTCTGTAGGTACTTCTTTGTTCCAGTCTCATGGACTCACCAAGCAGCCTTCAGTACACTTCAGTCTCTTCTGAATTTATAAGTCTGATCAAATAGTCAGACTTCAGCCTGAGACTAAAGTACAGACTTCAGTTCCCACAATTTAAAAGCCACATTAAAAAAAATAGGAACATGTATTTATTTGGTTGGACTGAGTCGTCTCAGCTCAGTGAAATATACACATGAAATAATCCGTCTCACCAGTAACCACTCTTAACTGTGTTGAGTTGAATGCTTTCTTACCCACTGGTACTTAGCAACCATAAAAACACCTCAGTCTTAATCCATAAATTTTTTGTCACTTTGGGCCCTAAAAATATTATTTCAGTTATTAAGTATTAGTCACGTCCATTTTCTGATTAAGACTTTATGTTTTAGAGCAGTTTAAACTTCACAGCAAAATTGAGGGGAAAGCTCAGAGATTTCCTGTATGCCCCCTGCCCTCCACACGTGTGTATCCTCCCCTGTTATCAACATCCCTCACCAGAGTGGTACATTTGTTACAATGGATGAACCTACATTGACGCACCATCATCACCCAGAGTCCATAGCTTACATGATGGTTCATTCTTGGTGTTGTACATTCTATGAGTTTGGACAAATGTATAATACATGTATCCGTCATTATGGCATCATACAGAGTATTTTCACTGCCCTAAAAATCCTCTATGCTTGCCTGTTCATCCCTCCCCTACAACCCCTAACAATCACTGATCTTTTTACTGTCTCCATGGTTTTGCCTTTTCCAGAATGTCATATAGTTGGAATCATACAGAATATAGCCTTTTCGGATGGCTTCTTTCACTTCTATGCATTTAAGGTTTCTCCATGTCTTTTCATAGCTTGATATCTCATTTCCTTTTAGTGCCGAATAATATTCCTTTATCTGGATGTACCACAGTTTATTTATCCATTCATCTATTAAAGGACGTCTTGGTTGCTTCCAGTTTTGGCAATTATGAGTAAAGCTGCTATAAACATCCACGTGCAGGTTTTTGTGTGGACATAAGCTTTCAACTCTTTTGGGTAAATACCAAGGAGCACAATTACTAGAACATATGATAAGAGTATGTTTAGCTTTCTAAGAAACCACCAAACTGTCTTCCACAGTGGCTGCACCATTTTTCATTCCCATCAGCAATGAATGAGAATTCCTGTTGCTCCACATTCTCATCAACATTTGGTATTGTCACTGTTTTGGTTTTGGCCATGCTAATGGTGTGTAGTGGTATCTCGTTGTTTTAATTTGCATTTCCCTGATGATATATGATGTGGAGCATCTTTTCATGTGCTTATTTGCCATCTGTATATCTTCTTTGGTGAAGTGCCTGTTAAGGTCTTTGACCCATTTTTTAATCAGGTTGTTTCTTGTTGTTCAGTTTTAAAAATTCTTTGTATGTTTTGTATAACAGTCCTTTATTAGATATGTCTTTTGCAAATATTTTCTCCCAGTCTGTGCCTTGTTTTATCATTGTCTTGACATTGTCTTTCATAGAGCAGAAGTTTTTAATTTTAATGAAATCCAGCTTATCAATTATTTTCTTGGTTGATCTTGCCATTGGTGTTGTATCTAAGAAGTCATCAGCATACTCAAGGTCACCTAGGGTTTCTCCTATGTTATCTTCTAGGAAGTTTATAGTTTTGCATTCTACATTTAAGTCTGTGATCCATTTTGAGTTAATTTTTGTGAAGTGTAAGGTCTATGTCCAGATTCATGTTTTTGCACATGGATGTCCAGTTGTCCCAGCACCATTTGTTGAAGAAATTTTCTTTGCTCTCCATTGTATTGCCTTTACTCCTTTGTCAAAGATCGGTTGACTATATTTATATGGGTCTATTTCTGGGTTCTCTATTCTGTTCCATTGATCTATTTGTCTCTTCTTCTGCCAATACCACGCTGTCTTGATTACTGTAGCTTTATAGTAAGTCTGGAAGTGGAGTAACGTCAGTCCTCCAACTTTGTTCTTCTCTTTCAATGTTGTATTGGATATGCTGGGTCTTTTGCAGCATATCAGTTCATTAATATCTGCAAAATAACTTCCTGGATTCATTTTTTAAACTTTTAGCTTTTGTTGGAGTTGAATTTCTTAAGAGACTTGTCTGCTGGGTAGAGGTGAGTGGTCTGCCTTCTCCCACTCTCAGCCCCCTCTGCTCTTCCTTCTCTGTTGCTGGTCTATGGAGGAAGGGAAGGGAAGAAGGACATTTCTTTCTTATTGTCTATCTCTCTCCTTACATTACTTAATATATTCTTGCATTCTGTCTACTTTTTTGTTAGTATTATTAATGGAATACTATTCCATAGTTAACATATAAATCATAGTTCATTTAAATGTCCCATCTGACAATTCTAAAATCTGTGTCATATCTGTGTCTGGCTCTGATGCTTACTTTGTCTCTTCAGACTCTATTTTTCCTTGCCTTTAGCATGCCTTGTAATTTTTGGTTGAAAGCCAGACATGATATATTAGGAAATAGGAAATGAGACAAACAGGCCTTTAGTGTGAGGTTTTATGCTAATCTGGCCAGGAGTTGGGCAGTGTTTAATGTTTGTTGTAGCTATAGACGCCAGAGGCTTCAGATTCCTCTAGTGCCCTTGTTTTTACCCCCTCTGTTGTATTTGGGCTTCCCTAAAACGCCTCCTTAGATAGTCTCTGCATCTTGCAGCTCTTGCAGGTGTAAACCACTATTTTTATACTGGTATGGTGGGGAGCAGGTGGGGTAAGGGAAGTGTCCCATAATCTAATGATTAGATCTTAAGCATTAAGTGGGTCCATGGCCCTGCACTGTGACCTTCACAACTGCTTCTTAGCTTCTTTTTATTCCCTTAGTGACACAGGAACCCTAGAGGGGCTAGAGTTGGAGAAATGCCCTTCTCCCCAGTGGTGTAGACTCTAGCAAAGTCTTTCCTCTAGAGTAGGCCTTTGTTATGGAGAATGCTCTGGGTGTATTTCACAATGCTTTCTCTTCCCCTCCCCTTGCCAGAACCACAAGGAGATCTTTTTTGGCTCTTCACCAAGAGAACCTGATGAGGTTCCTGGAGGTAAAACCCACAAAAATGAGGGGGACCACCTAAGACTGCCCCCACCCAGGAGTTTCTCACTCCAAGCCACTCCACATCCAGCCTCCAGCAAGCCGTCAAAATACCATTGTTGAAAGTTAAACTGGGGCATAAACTGGGGCATATTACAAATTTTAAGAGTTTATTTGGGCAAAAATTTATTTGACTGTGGCAGCACCAAACTGGAACTGGTTAGGAGCGCTCCTCTGACAGGAGCTAAGGGAGATATTGCATAGAGCAGAAGTGGAAGCAACGTAAGGAAATAATTGGCTATAGCTTCAAGCCTAGTTGGCTGTTTGTGATTGGGTGTCCTTAGGTTTCAATTTCGTAACTTTGAGGCACTTGCAAGCTTAGATTTTGGTTTGCTTATGCAGGCCACCATGGCATTCGAGTCACCACAGTCTAATGTCTTCCTTGTTTAATTAATCTAACACCACTTACATGTTCCTACCAGTTTGTGGCTTCTCTTCCAGGTAGGCAAACGTCAGCTGTGACTTTCTGGATTCTCTTCTCTCTCTAGATTTCAGGTGACAGTTCCCTTTGCGACCTCAGTTCTCTGATGGGCCCAGGGAAAGTCATTGTTTTCACCTTGTTCAACTTTTTCTTGTTTTAAGGACGAGTGACGATGTTCAATTTCTTTACATGTGGCAGCTGAAACTGGAAATCTGTAGGCTAATTTCAAACCAGCAAAGACTTTAAAAATAAAAAAGCCTACAGATGGAAGCCAAAGTGGTCTATAGATGATTTTTCCATTATTTAGCAAATGGAAAAACTTACATAGTTTTTTCAGAGTGGTGAAATCTGTCTGTGAGTCTGACTTAGTCTTTAATTTCATCTGGTCAACCAAAGAGTGATGACGTTGACGATAATTATTACAAGAATGAGACATACATTTCTAAGACCTTAGTTTAGTTATTCCAAAATGGCAAAACAAGGGAATGTAACTCCTAAAAGTTTGTCATTTTCACTAAAAAATTGAATATTATTCTTCTTACTTCCTAGAGGTTTCCTCACCTGAAATGAGAAAGGGGGGATTTGAAAGCCAGAATGGGGGCCAGCCTGGTGGCACAGTGGTTAAGTTCGCACGTTCCGCTTCTCGGCGGCCCGGGGTCACCAGTTCGGATCCCGGCTGCACACATGGCACTGCTTGGCAAAAGCCATGCTGCGGTAGGCGTCCCACGTATAAAGTAGAAGAAGATGGGCCTGGATGTTAGCTCAGGGCCAGTCTTCCTCAGCAAAAAGAGGAGGATCGGCAGTAGTTAGCTCAGGGCTAATCTTCCTCCAAAAAAATAAATAAATAAAATAAGCCAGAATGTTGTTGCTTTTATTTGTTGACTTGCATTGTCTCACTAGTTATTTAACCCATAGAAATTTTGCTTTCCCAATGATCAAGAGCTTATTTAGGCCAGGTGCTTTATCAGAGTCTTCTCCTTCAGCCTAGCATGTTGCTCTGCAGACAGTACTCCTTCATTAAATACTTGAATTAAATTGGATGTGGACTTATATGACTCTTTATTGCACTGGGTTGCCAGAGTTCTGCCATGAGCTTTGTGTCCCAATCTAGCTTGTTATTCTTATCTCTTGGCTTAAAATGTTCCGCCTTGCCAAGGGCTTCTGTGAGCAAATACTTGAGTAAAAAGAATTACCCCATTTCAAAAGGGCCTGAATATGGTTTTTCACAAGGCCTATTACAGTGCCTTATACCTCATTATCATCTACTGGGGAGTCATTGTGCATCTTGTAATGGAGGCTAAATTCATATTTTTTATCACCTGATTAGTATTTCTGAATTGGCTCTGGTGCCAAAAGGAATATTTTCCCTTCCTGTTTCTCCTTTTCATTAGTAATATAAACATAATAAAAAGCAGTAGAATGCATCCCCTCTCCAGAAACAAACAAAAACCAATTACAGTCGATCCTGGGGGAAGTGTTCAGTGGAGAAAGCCAAGGAAAGCAGAGAGAATGCTGAATACTGCTGTTATCTGTTCTCTCTGCCTAGCTTTTTAGGATCATATTTTCACAGCCCAATTTGGATTCTTTCATGCCCAGGTGGGGAGGAAGAATTTTTGTCCTCAACACGTGATTGATGTGTTGAGATGCATGACGTTTAATCGGGGAGAGGGATCCGTTCCTTTTAGGGCTAATTTGTGCTATGTGTTTTCTGGCTATGGGTCAAAACATAGGGCAGCCCTAGGAAGCAAACTGAGGAAGCATTACTGAAGGTTTACTCCATGCTGGCCCGGCATCTGTCTGCCCTTCCCGTGGTCCAATGGGAAGAGAGCCTGGGAATAGCAGGAGAGTGAGAGGGCTGGGGAGGGACCAGGGGCAGCCCTGTCCCCACTCTGTGGCCACTGCGACCACCCTGCTGTGCTGGGCCTGGGCCTGTATGTCCTCAGAGCAGCTCTTTGCCCTTCCTGTGCTGTGCTGTGCATCACAGAGAGGCCGACCTCTGTGAGTGTGTTTCCCGGGCTTGTCTGGACTTGGTTTTGCCCTTAGGGCTGGTTTTCTTGCTTTGGTGATCTCACTAATATCACCATGCTGCTTGTTTCCTTCTTCTGTTTAACCTAATCATTTATAAAATGAAATTCTTTCCCTTATTTTTCTGGCTTCTGGCTGGAGAGAGATTAGACGTCGGAGGGTCTTGTCTCCTTCTTGGCAGCAGGAAGGCTCACAGCATCTCCAGCAGTGGCTGTATCTCCAGGACCTGGTGCCCCTCCAGGGTTCCAGCTTCCACCAGGACACCTGGCTCAGGCTCTGGCGATGCCTCCTTCTCCCTCCATCCCTCTACCAAGGGCTTCCTGCTTTGCTAACATCTGAGTTACCTCCCAATTGCTTGTTTGGCTTCTCAGTTTTTCCACCACCTGTACAGACAGTTCCCGACATTAAATCCCCTCTGTGGGAAGTACTCTGAATGGTTTCCATTTTCCTGCTCAGACTTTTGACTGCTCCCTATGTCTCTGGTATGTTTGTCTTAGCCCTAGTAGGGCAGTTCCTCAATGCAAAATCTTTTATTGTTGCAAACTTGCTTTTTAAAAAGTTAATTCAGAACAAGCATGATACATGGTGCTAATGTGCCATCTCAGTAGGTCATTGTGGACACTTATTGCTGGAAACTCATAAGACCAAGTCTGATACCTGATAACCTAGAAGGGCTTGGGTACACTTGTCTCAATGAACTTTAACATGACAGAACAAAAACTCTTCCAAAGGATGAGCAAAGATGTCTCTAGAAGAACAGAACAGGTGGGATGGGGTCATGGTACCTATTGTGTAAGCACTGGGTGAGATAGACCTGGATTCAGCTCCCAGCTCTTCAGCTTATTAGGTGTGTGAGCTCAGCCCCTATGTGTCTCTGGCCTTAGTTTTCTCAATAAAAATGAGAGTAATAATAAAATAAGGATGTAACACATGTAAAGATGCATGTGTGGACAACACATGTAAAAGGCCTGACACAGGAAATGCTTGGTCCTGCCTTCAGGGCTGCCTTTCTTGTTTCAATTCTCACTAATATCACCATCCTGCTTCTTTCCCTCTCCTGTTTAACCCAATCATTTGTAAAATGAAGTGCTTTTCCTCGTTTCCCTAAAGCACAGCTGAGGTGAGATTCTCAAAAGGAACTTTACTTGAAAGCCAAGAGAAACCAAAAGGAAATAAATAAGCAGATACAAAAGCAATAAAGTCATGCTCGTAATGGAGGGGTCCCTGGAGAGGCACTGGCCAGTGACTTTGTTTCCCAGGGACCTGGCCTACCTGTCACAAACACCCTCTGTCTCACCACATACGGCTGCTAGGCACCAGCATAGTTCTCAGAGCATAGGAGCTTGCCTAACCGAATGTAGTGTTCCTTTCAAAGACGAATTTCTCTTCCCCCAAAATGAAACTTTCCCTGCCTTCACCCTGGCTGTGTTCCTTGGAGGTTTGTTTCCATAAAGAGACTGTCCGCTTCTCAAAGCATCGTTCATTGTGTTGCTAAATCCTAAAGCTAAAATCTTTGAGCCAGGGAAGGTCATGAGAACGCTGCCTTCCAGCAAATTAAATAGTCTCTTGGTCCTGAAACTGGTACTAGGATTATCTAGCTAAAAGATGACCTTGTGTACATTTTACAAATCAAAGGAACAATTTTGGTTGAAGCCTGTTGCTTCCTAATACTTTCTTCTCAGGGTTCCAAGGAACCAAAAAAGGAGCTATCCAACCAAATTAACTAACCTAGGAACTACTTGTTAGCATTTTGTTAAAATATTCTGTAGAATATTCTACAGAAATGGCTATTTCTGTAGAAACAAAAGGATGCAATCTTCAAATGATGTTTCATTGCACCTATCAAAGAATAAATATTCATCGGTACTCCTCACGCATGGGCATCTTCTTGACCTCTAGCTCAGCCAGGCTCTCAATGACTATGGCAAAGGAAAGTAGATTTTTTCATAGGAAAGAAAAGGTTACCTCAGATGCTAACGCCACATCCATCTACTCTAGAACACATGTACCTGCACCTCTTTCTTCCAAGACAGGAAGAAGACATGAGTTTCTACTATTATTTTCAGCAATTCAGAGGCCTCTCCAATTTGCGTACATAACCAGGCGCAGTCCTAGACATATAAACCAACCTGTGTAATGGGAAGAGGCAGGATGCATGACTACTGGGAGCTTATGACTCGGAAATAATCAGCGTGTTTTAACTGCACACGTTTCCAGGGCCCTGGTGCATGCTGGTCTGGTGCTTTTGAACATTTTTCCGGATGACTTGGCATCACAGAATTTTCTCTGTCTTCTTTGAGGTGGTGGTACAAGCACAGGGGCTCCATGAGCTCATGGTCCCTCTCCCATCGGAAGGTCTGCCATAAGGGAGTGCGGGCTCTTTCAGGGCAAAGTCAGTCTCTCTTTAAAGCTACTGTTGAATTGGACCAGATTGGCATTTCTTGGTCTCTGCTGGCTGTAAAAAGTAGGCTGCTAAAATGCTATAATATTGCTGGACACCTGTGCACTAGTGATTCCAGGAGGAAAAAAGAACACGTGCTAGATACTAGCGAGGTGATGAAAATGGTTCGTGACTTCAGTGAGATTTCAGTCATTCTAAATAAATCTGTGTCTCGTCCATGCTTCTCTCAAAGTTTAGTATTCTTTTCTCTTTTCCCTTAATTCTATTATAATATTAAAAGCATCAACCCATCTGAAATTTATTGTTGATAAAAAGGAAGGTATATGTTTATACTTGTATATTTGTATTTAGGTACACAAAGTATTTTTAATTATATTGATGTTTATTTCCCCCATTGGTTATGTTTTTTAAAATTAGGACTAGAGAGAAAAGATATCAATTTTATTTTCAATGTAATAGTTTCTATTTGCAAAAATTAGGGGGTTTAGTATAAAGTACAATAATCTCTGTATTAGTTTTTTGTGACTGCTGTAATAAATTACCACAAGCTTATTGGCTTAAAACAGCACAAAGTAATAAGTTTACAGGGCTGTATTTTAGAAGTTTCACTGGGTGAAAACAAAGGTATTGGCAGCCAGTTCCTTCTGGAGGTTTTAGGGGAAAATCCATATATTGTGTTGCCTTTTCTATCTTTTAGAGGCTGCCCTCATTCCTTGGCTCTCGGCCTCCTCCATCCTCAGCAAAATCGGGCTGAGTCTTACTCACTGCTCTCTCTGTTTCCTCTCCTACTCCCTCTTCCATTTTTAAGGGCCCATATGATTATATTGGAGCTGCCTGCAAACACCAGAATCTCCCTGTTTTGATCCTTAACTTAATCACATCTACAGGGTTCTTTTTGCTGTGTCATCTAATATAGTCACAGGTTCTGGAGATAAGGACTTGGACCTCTCTGGGGTGGCCATTATTCTGCCTACTGCAAGCTCATAAGTGAACCTACCATCTTTTCTTACTTTCTGGAAGTGGCATGCACAGCATTGTATTGATGCTTCTACCACCACCTTTAATTGAATATAACTTTCTTCTCCATTCAGAGATGCCATTACCGGATATCACAGAGAAATAGAGGGAAGGGGTTTCAGCACGGCTGGGGGAGTTAACTGTGTAGCAAGTCCTTTCCCTGGGATTCCAGTTCAACACCTTCATCTGAATGTAGAATGTAGATAATGATAGGAGCTTCATCTAGATCCTAGAGTTGTTCTTACAGTCACAGAATCCCGAAAACTGTTCACCACTTTGCAAAAGGAAGAGATGGTACACTAGCTGCCCCAGTGCGTTCTAGGAACTTGAGTGCATAAACCACCAAGAAGCGCCATTTAAAAATTAAAACTTTCTTTCTAAAAATACACATCTCAGGGGCCAGCCTGGTGGTGCAGCAGTTAGGTTCACAAATTCCTCTTCAGTGGCCTGGGGTTTGCCGGTTTGGGTCCCGGATGTGGACCTACACACAGCTTGTCAAGCCATGCTGTGGCAGGCGTCCCACATATAAAATAGAGGAAGGTGGGCACGGATGTTAGGCCAGGGCAAATCTTCCTCAGCAAAAAAAGAGGAGGATTGGAGGCAGATGTTAGCTCAGGGCTAATCTTCCTCAAAAAAAAAAAAATACACAATTGCAGAAAAAGAATCTTAACTACATGAGACAGGTTGAAATTACTCATTTCCATTCTAAGTCAATGCTTTATCCCCATCCCCTGAGATGGGTCATTTTAATCTCTACTCATGTTTATCTTGTTTTGCTCGTTCCTCTGCACTGATGTTTGTTATGCTTTGAGTAGACATGGAGTCCCTTCTCATTAAGCCTACAAACATCCAATCATTCCTATCTGTTTGGTTTTTTTCATTTTTAACAATTTATTTAAATTTTGGCAAATTGAGCGGTCTAATTTTGCCCTTTGAATGCGTATGCATTCAAGTTCTTTAGGCAGATTTTATCTCTCATTTTTTAAATTCTATTTTGAGTTTTATAAAACTGGATGTTTCGTATTATCCCCCAACCCATAATTTTCTTTAGCAAACTTTTTGTTTAATTTTCCTTTGCTTTAACATTTTATTTTTCAGACACCTCTCATTGAACCTCACGTTCCTCTTCGTCCTGCTAACACCATTACCAAGGTAATGGGCTGTAGGTGGGTTGATGAGCCATCAGAGATAGCTTCTTAAGTAACCACTGGAGGTGGTCCATGTGTCAGAGCCGCACACCAGGAAACCTCGGGTACATTTTCTAGAGACACTAAATGTTCAGGGTGTCTCGGTTCTCAGCATAAAACAGTGACGTATCACACAAGTGAACAACGTACATGTATGAGTGAGTTGTATTTTTCAAGCCAGAGTCAAATTGGAAAGTGATTTAAAGATTCGTCTGGTTTGTTTTCCTTCTATAAACTCTCCTTCCTTCTCTTCCCCTCCTTCCACCTGATTAAAATGCAGGTCCCTTCAGAGAAGATCCTCAGGGCTGGAAAAATTTTACGAAACGCCATTCTCTCTCGAGCACCTCACATGATTAGAGATAGGAAATACCACCTAAAGACGTACAGGTATGTGCGATGATTCTAAAGGCTGCGGCCCCTCACATTCGCGTTTAGTGAAACTGGAACAAACTTGCCTTTCCCTGTTTTCCATCTTTGGGCAGCATGTTTTATAATCCTCCAGGTTCTGGAAGATCTAAGCTTGCCTTGGATCCCTGCTTAACTTCAATTATCCTTAATATTCGCAGAAGTTACTCCTAAACTAATTTGCTTGAACATGGTTTAATTGTGATGAACAAAGAGAAGAAAATTTTTATATTTCTATTTACTAGTGTTTTTTAGGAAAACTTCTGGATTTAATTGAGATTTACCTAACATTTACTGAGCATTTATTTATGCTTGAACACTTGTACCAGGCCACTTTCCATACATTATCTCATTTCATCCTTACCACAACCCGCAAGGTAGGTGAATGGCCATTTTTCAGATGATAAAACCAAGATTCAGGGGGATTAATAGTTTTCCTTCTCCAAGCCACATATCTACTGAGTGGCAGAGCCAGGATTCAAACCAAGGTTGGTTGACTCCCAAATTCAATGATCTTTTCATTCATTCTATCATTTATTCATTCCACAAATTTATTAAGCACCTACTGGCACCAGGCACTATTGTGTTGCAAGCCCTAAGCATACAGGAGTGAAAAAAAACATGCAATATCCTTTATGGAGTTTGCTTTCTAATGTAGGATTTCATTCTAGTATGCCTATAGTAACTCTGTCTTACATCCCTAATCATGTAGACTAAGGACTCATTATAGCTGTCACAGGGGTTAAAAAATTATAGACTGGGGCTACTGGTGATTTCGTTGAACCTTCTGTGATGACTGAACCATGGTGGGTCAACTACGGATTCATGTCTAATCTTTAACTTTTGATGTTATGAATTCAACAAGGGTTTAGGAACTAGAATGGCCTACATATGGATGGCACATAAGCCTTCCCTCTCTCCCCACACCCATGGTTCAGACTCACGGCCCTCTTTCAGCAATCAGTCAGGCTCTCTTTCCCATTTAGCCTAGACATGACCTCAGAACCCATCAGACTTGGCATGAGTCAAAACCCATTTGATTCACATGAACCAGATTCATAAGACACATTGAAAAGCTGGAATATGAATTTTAAAATTACCATGCAGGATCTATATCTTTATGTGACTATCAACTATGATAGAACCCATAAAATTATACCAAGTTCACCCTATAGCAAACCTTCAAGTGTGTCTGCTTCAAGATCCAGTCTCTTCCCCAAGGACAGAAATGGAAAGACATTGCAGTTCTTCCCCTTTGGATCACTTTTTCTGCATTCCACGCAAACTAACACTTTTGCTTGCATTTGTCGTGAATATGTTTACAAGACCAAAATCGACAGTTTATTTGTTGCATTTAGATTGGCCTCTTCTTGATAGAATTTTGGAAATGAGAGGGGCTTTGAGAAACACTTTGGTCTTATCAGTAGCACATTTCTCTTGAACACAGTCCATCTCGTAAGATTGTTCATCTAGCCCTTTGAATGTTGATATTTACTAACTACTATTTTGCGTGATTACATCTGGAAGTCTTCTTCAGCCCTGGAAGTTCATTCTTTCTAGAGTCTATGGTCCCTACACACTGCTATAATTTAAAGGGAAGTACAGATTTTTTTTCAAAATCATGTGTCATATGTTCCCAGAGAGAGTTCAATCTCTTTAGCTCATTAAGTGGCTCTTAAAATCTCATATGGCTAAAGGACCTTTTTTTTTAAAAAAAATTTTATTATTTTTTCCTCCATTTAAAATGTGATTATACTTTTTCAAGTGTTGACTTGCGTTAGGGAAATTCCATTAAAATATGTCATCTTTGGTGACAAATAATGGAAACTAAAAGTCAGCCACCATAATCTCTTTCTTGCTCCATAGTACTAAGATTTTAAACCCCTGAAATATAGGTGTTATGTCTATTCCACACCCTATGACACAAATTAACGATCTGTTGGTAATAACCTGTGGACTCAACTGGAAGCCAGAGGCATGATTTCTTTTTCCTACAGCACAGTTTGATTTCCTTGTCCCAGATCTTGTTCCCAGTTCCATCCTTTCCCTCCCTCCTACTCCTTACCCCATTATATCATTGCTGCAGCGTTTGGGTGTTAAAGTCTCCGTAGATGCGGTATCACCCCCAGAGATCGCTATCCCAGAGATCTGCTGTCAGTTCTAGAGTGGGTAGAGATCATTAAGGGAGAGGAAACCTGGTGATTCCATCAGGTACAAGGGGCACAGCCGTGTGTCTTTGCTCTGTATTCTGACTGCAGGACTCTCACACCCTGTATGAGGGCCCAGAAGCTCTGAGAGCATCTCAATTCCGTGTACTCTTTTCAGAAAAGGTAATCATTGAATTGAAGACCACATGAAATTGATTTTCTCTACTTTTACAAGACTTTTTCCATTAATAAGTTCACAAATTAGAAGAGGAATATTTTGAAAGGCCATATAGTTCTTTCAGAAAGAATGCTAACTAGGTGCCTCGCTGCCTATTGAAGCTCTAATGTGTGGATGTAGATTGTAATCAGAGCAGTGCTGGAAATCTAATGGCCTTCTCAGTACATCCTCCTCGTGAAATAGTCTAGGATCTGGCCCGAATCAAGGCATCACAGGAGCTCTGATAGATTTCAGAGTTCCTCGAATATTAGAACTGGAAATGGCCTTAGAGGCCATCTTTTCCTCCTCCTTTCTTTTACAGATGAGAAAACTGAGAACCAGAGAGTTAAACGATATAGCCAAACTAACATAGCTAATAAGTAGCAGAGCTGGTGCTATATCTCATCACTCCTCCCAGATTAAGCCTCTTCCTAAAGTGGTACAGCACCAGGACGCTCTTCCAGGTTAAACTAGAGAGGAGCTCCCCGGGTTTGACCTAGCCTCAGCCCATGCCCCAGAGATGGTGACATCCTTAGCATGGGAGAGGAGGCCACCAGTGACTCAGACCCAACTGCGATGACTCCCTGCCTTGTTCCATTGTCCCTTGCGATTCATCCCTCAGACTCAACATTCCATTTCCTCCCTCATGCCACCAACACCTGCATTTCTCTCTCACCCCACTGAAGATTGCAGTATTTCCTAATGTGTATGTCTATAATTACATGTTTCCTAACTAGTGCATGTAGTTTGCCCATCTTGACCAACTTACCACAGAGGGACATCTTAGGGATGAATGTGTGACACTACACAGAAAGCATTTGGAGCTCTTCAGATGACAGGCTCTGTAGAAGTGCTGATGCTCATTACACAGAACTTTTTTCAAAGAGATGTGCGTCGCTAATTGCTTGTTTCTCCCAACACCCCTCTGAGGAAGATCAGTAGTATTACTTGAAAATATAAAGTGCCATATAATTTTGCACTTACACAGCGCCTTACAGACACTAACTCACAAGGCTCAGGTGAAGGAAGTCAGAGTTTTGCTTAGCCTTTATTTTACACTGAGATTTTCTGGGACTGGCTCAAGATGAGAGAGTTTCTGGCCGTGGGATTAGCTTGCCAGGTAATGCTCCTGTCTAGCGGCCCTTCAGTCTCTACTGGTGCTGCAACTTGCAATGCTCTTTCATTTAGCAGGCTTGCTGAGAAGATTCTCTCATAAGCTGGGCGGTTTTATTGGTCTGGACAAGAGTTTGAGAACCTGAGGCCACACCGTGTGGTGTTTGTCTGCAGTAAGACCTCTTATGGTAGAAGAGCATTAAGCTCTCTGGGAGGGTCTCCTTTCCGAAGAGTCATCGTCATCTGCAAGGTGGTCATTTCCCATCCTTTCTGTCACACCACCCCTTAGACAATGCTGTGTGGGAACCGAGCTGGTGGACTGGATGCTGCAGCAGACTCCGTGTGCCCACTCCCGGACTCAAGCTGTTGGGATGTGGCAAGTGCTGGTGGAAGATGGTGTTCTCAACCATGGTAAGATGAGCCACAGTCCCTGGAAAACCCTCAAGAAATGCTAATTGTGTTTCCCTGGCTAAGTTATTGCTGAACTCCCAAATGGGCAAGAAAGAATTATGCTCCCTTTCAGGACCCGCTGAGTTAGCATCTTCATTTAGCAATACAAATGCAGTAAGTGGATGCTATTGATTGCTATGTTCCACCATTGTACCTTCCTAACTTGGGAGAATGTATGAAGGGAAAATGAAATTGCAGCCTGAGTGCATCAGTTCCAATTATGTTTATTAGTTTGCATTCACAGTTCATTGATAGTGTGATTATATTCTGAGCATTCCATAGTAGTCTTGATGCAGGGGCAGAATGAAGAACAATGAAATGTGTGGCTGGGCTGATGACATGAAAGAAAGTAATGAATTCAGAAGCTGCCTTTTAACTGTGGCATTATCTAGGAGAGCCAACATGTATACTCACAGGATGACCATATTTAAAATCAGGAATGTGCTCTGCCATGTGGCCCCTGGCTATCTGCAGGGGCTATAATTGAGCAAAGTACATATGCAGGTCTGGAGTGTGACTGTGGTTGAACTGCTCATGCCATTTGTTGGAAGACTACTTTTCCAAACTGATGAACTATGAAAATCACTCATTTAATTTACCAACACCTAGGAATCTAACGATGGTCTTGCCAGTGTTTCTCAGATGTTAAGGTGCATACAAATCACTTGGGACTCTTGTTAAAATTCAGATTCTGATTCAGCAGGTCTGGGATAGGTCCAGAGAGTGTGCATTTCCAACAAGCTCCCAGATGATGCTGATGCTGCTGTTCCGGGGATCACATTTTGAGCAGCAAGGGTCTACCACTTCTCTTTATCTTTTGACAGTATTGATGCTGCATCCTGAAAGGGGACTTCAAAGCTTTAGGACATAAAGATGAAGGATTCTGAGCCCAGTTCACTGACTTTGTCCTACCAGGATCTAAATCTTTTTGTTTAAAGGGAACAAGAGAAAAACCTTTTTAAAATCAGAGCTGGAAGGAAATTACCATAAGATCTTTCTAAGGGTATATGACCTAGAAGCTTGGTCTAGTCAGCTTTGTGCAAACAATTTTATTCTTTTTTTTTTTTAAAGTACAGACAGACATGTTTATAAACAGTCCATATAGAAAGAAAAACATGAATTTTGATCCTGAAAAAGTAGGTTTTTTTTTTTTTTTAAGTCTGTACTTTCAAAGACCTTTATAGAGCACGATCTGGCAGTTGGTTATTTTCCTGTTTGGGACATATGTCCTACATGCTAGAAAAGGTCACCAAGGCAATTTTTGCTGGTCAAAGTGCTCATCTCAGAAAAGTTGGCAGGTTCTCCTGAGAGAGTCCTAGGGCGGCCGACGCGCTGGGCGGGTCAGAGAGAGCTGTGAGGTGCTTGACTGTAGCCAAGAGGTCATGTCTTCCAGCTGCACAGCCCTGGGAGAGGCGGAGTGAGGAGGGTGAGGAGTATCACCACTTTGCTGCCACTTGGTTGTCTTGCCCGACACCATTCATTTGTTTCTGGTAAACAGGGCTGTGAGGCAGAAGTGCAACAGCTGACACTTGCCTCCATGTTTCCCGCAGTGGACCAGGAGCATCATTTCCAAGACAAATATTTATTTTATCGATTTCTGGATGACGAGCACGAGGATGCCCCTCTGCCTACTGAGGAGGAGAAGAAGGAGTGTGATGAGGAGCTCCAGGACACCATGCTGCTGCTGTCACAGATGGGCCCCGACGCCCACATGAGGATGATCCTCCGCAAACCGTGAGTAAGAGCACGTCACCCAGGCCACCGAGTGCTCAGGCATGCACGCCTGCGCAAGAGGGAAGCGAGGCTGATTTCAAAAGTCCTGGCCTCACTCGGGGTCAAAGGAGGGACTCTGAAGGGATGACACAGCAGGGTTTGTCCCTTTTCATTTTATTTTATTTTTGAGCCAGATAACTCCATTTCCCTTTTGCGTGAGTTGCAACTATAGAGATTTTTAGTGGTTAGCTCAGAATGCCAAAACCGAGTCCACATATGAACCAACCTTTGGTCAATGACAAACAGAAGCTGCTCTGTTTCTATGCCAGTCTGCAGCAACCCCTTTCTTCCTAGTGCAATAGCACAGAGGTCGTCAGCACCATAGACCTCATGCCCATGCTCGTATTCATTCATTCATTCATTCTTTCCTTCAGCATTTCCTCTCACCCCATTCTGAGGCTTCTGCTGTTTAGCTTAAAGGCACGTTCTTAAGGGGACCCCACTGCTCCATGAAAGCTTCAAGGCCTCCATTCCGCCGGTAAGGCCCTCTCTCCCTTCCCTCTCAGCTGACGCTTGCCCTCCCTTCCGTGGCAGCCATCAGCTGAAGTTGAGGGCTCTGAAGTGTTTAATCGGATCCATTCAGAGAGAATGCATTGAGCCCCTCTTCCCTTCGGGCGCACGACTCCTTGCCATGGCGCATGTGAAGAAGCCTACGCCACAGTCTCAATCTCAGGGAAACCTTTTCAATAGGGATGACTTGCTTCTGAAACCTCCTCACACAGGCTAATGTTTTTCTACTGAAAATGAAATCGCCCTCCACCCTGTAACCGATGCCAGCCAGCTGTGCATGTTGACTCTGAGTCACTGGGTTGGCCGACCTCCGTTTATTAGCAGGTCTCGATGAGGGTTAAATTTTACATGTCTTCTCTGTCCACTGGGCACTCTCCAAGAGTGAGATGTCCCTCTGGCCAGCTTCCCCAAGGTCTGCCCCTCAAACCAGATCACAGTAGCCTCTCTGAGTGCACTTTATTTTCGTTCCCCAGGATTCTTCCCCTTTCACTGCCCTTACTCAGTTCTACAAAAGGCTTTTCAACATATATCATTTTTTGTCACACCATGTCCCCTTTGTTAAAATTTTCTCTTGGGTCTAAATGATCCACACTGGTGTTTCAAAGGCCTTCCCTCATCCCAGTTGGCACCATCATCCTTAACTCTAGAACCATGGTTTTCAGCTCTTTTAGCTTCAAAACCCTTTCTTCAAACAAAAATTGTACTGGAAAATCCAAAATATCAAACAGAAAAGCCAGAGCTTCGCTGACCTAATCATGAGTAGGGTCCAAGAAAGCTGCCCAGCCAATTTATGCCCTGTCTGCCCTGAAGGATTGGAGGGGAGGGTGGCTGCGGGGACACGAGAGAATCCTCAGGGCTTCAGGAACTCAGATGAACACCACCATTCTAAACCATACTTTCTTTCCTGTTGACTGCTTCCCCTCCCTCTTCCCCACACCCTTTGTCCCATTGTCCATCATCATACTTCCTCGTCGTTTCCTGGATCCATCTCCTTCTTGTTCTTGCTGCCACATTCATTCGAGCTAATACCATGCAGTGGTTCTGAGTCAGGAGTGGAGCATTTGGAAGTATGTGAGGATGTTTGGGCTGTCACAAATGCATTAGGGGCCATACTGCCGGCATTCATTGGGCATTGGCTAGGACTAAAGGATGCTAAACACACCCCAATACCTAGAACCCTACAAAATAAGGAGCTGTCTTGAAAATAATGCCCCTGTTGAGACACATTGCTTTAGATATTGAGTTCTTTAAAGACAAACACATATCTCATTTTACTTCCTTCCTTCATTCATTTAACTAATATTTATTGAACACCTGTTTTGTTCTAGATACTTTGTTAGTTGCTAAAACTGCAGAATTAGACAAGAGGGTTGCACCTCCTTCCAGGAGCTTTCTGTCTAAGACAAGAGACAGACCTTAAACAACTAGTTATGCAAGCACTTGTTTAATAACAGATGCATTACATGCTATAAAGGAAAATGCAGTGTATGTTGATAGAATATAACATGGAGGGGGGATTTAACCTGGTGTGGAAGTTAGAAAAGGCCACATCCTTAGCTCTGTGCATTACACCAAATAGATCACCAATAAACCTTTGCTGAGTGAATGAATGAACAAATGAATTTATAGCCCTCAGCCCTTAGTTGCTTCAAGGGAGGCAGAAATGCCTTTTGATTCACAAATATTTGTGAGCATTTCCAAAGAGATTTTAAAAAAGGTAATAAAAGGGTTCCTACCTTTGAGGAGTGTATAATATAATAGGAGAGCTACTCCCAAATTAGATTCAGATGCAACAAACATTTATTGAGTGCCTGCTGTGTGCTAGGCACCATGCTAGGGGCATTCATACTTATTGTTTGATTCACCCTCACAAGAGTCTGAGAGCTGGTTTCATGAGTCACCCTTAGAAATGGGATGCTGTGTGTGTACGTCTTTTTTCTTCCATACGGCATTGAATTGCATGATCCTTGGTGGCCCAAAGATTTTTCAGAGAAAATTACATTCCAAAGACTGGACTTTTCTAGCCTATCACTGGCTGTTAAAGTACATGTTTCACCAGTATTCCAAGGCACATCATTTTGGGTGCCCTTGGGATTTTCCCATTTTCCCAGACTTTATGAAACTGCAAACTTTGGAATTGGACTGGCGGTTCATCTTTTGACTTAGTACTCTTAGATTTTCTTTCTGTTTGGAGTGCAGTCCCCAAGAGATGAGAAAGTGAAAAAATAAGGAATCTAATTTTATGAGACAGACTTCCAAACTCTACACACACACACCATTTTTTTTTTATATGATAGTAACCTTTGAAGCTTCTACTTTATTTTGTTTAAGTAGAAGGAAGATAAGCTTAGTTGATCAAGAATTGCCAGTATCACTGCTGTCCCTGAAGAGACCAGCTGAGCACTTTGCTGCTGGAAACCTGAGGGCATGTTCAAAGGTACTGGAACTGTTGACTTTTTACTGCCCAAACTGCCAAGTCATTAAGAAATGTGGAGCCATGAGATGCATTGGCTCCATATCGACCAGAGCAGGACCCCCCAATTTTTTCACTCAGCACAGCTGCATTTTATAGTAGTCACCACTGCCAGAGAGGTTGCAGAACTCCGATAATTACTGGGAAAGAAATAACACAATATTCTTTGATGAGAAGATTACTTTGAGAATTTGATTGTATAATGAAGATGTTGCTTTGAAAGGTACTTGCCATTGTTCTGAATCTGAGACTCGCTAGCAAAAAAAAAAAGTGTCACTTGTTTTGACAGGCTACTTAGAAAAATTCTCTGTTTATTACATTAACTGCGGCATTTCAACTGTCAAACTATGAAAGAATGTTCTGTAGTTTAAAAAACAGAATAGAGCTTCAGGGGAAATTTTTTGGCACACTCTTGTTGCTATTGGTGTTTTAAAAAAAACATACATTCTGAATTCGAAATTAGCTTTTTATGTGGTGGCAGGCAGAGTGACTCACAATGCCCATCCCGGTTTCGCAGGTGCAGACCTGGATGGCACTTGGGGGCAGGTGCTATAGAACAGTGACAGTTTGACGGCCCTGTTGTCGCTGCTCCCAGACAGGGCAATCAAACCTAAAATGAGCTCTCGGAGCTTATTGTTTTGATTTTGCTTTGTTTATAAGTCTAAAAACAAGAGGTTACTGTACAGAAAATAGATACAGTGGAGACCCTTACCAGCAGAAACATGCATTCTGGCTCCCTCTGAGCACGTCCTTTGGTTAGGGGCCATGGGCAAAGGGATGTGGAGTGACCAGGTAAGCAGAATGTTATAAACTTGAGGCCAGCTGGATAAAGAGAGGCTCCAGGGAGACAGCGAAGCCTCTTGCCATACAATCTTCCCAACCTCTTCTTCCAAGGAAAGCGAAACATAATGTTACACTGTTTAGACTGGTCTATCAGAGATCAGCTTCAAGGTGGGAGGGAAATGACCTAGATGCTGTTTCCCAAATCTAATTCTAGGTAGGTCTGCAATTCTCAAAGTCCCTAAAAGGCTAGAAGCTTAAGTAGTTGAGGAAAAGATAAAGTCAGTTGGGCCTAAGCAAAATCAAAAATAATATATATATATATATATATATATACATAAGAGAATTGTTGGCAGGTTCTGGAGTCTTCCAAATGAGTTGGAAACTCAGAAACTTGAGTTCATTTATTTCATGTCATAAATTAATATTTTCTAACATATGCTATGGGGCGTAAAGTCGAAAGGAAACGATTTAAGTTAATGAAGTGACAGGAGGAAATGCCCCAGGGCAGGGGTGGGGTTGTTGTTGACCAGTCCTGTAGGCTGCTTTGACAGCCCCCACCTGCTGTTCCACACAGTTCCTCTAGAGGGCGCTGGAGGGGCTGTGTTTTCTCTTAATTAGCAGAGCCTGTTTTAGTAGGGTCTTCTGTCCAAGTTGTTTTTGAGGCTGTGAAATTTGAAATCCTGATAGTTATAGGGAAATTTGCTTCCTCAAGGGGACCGAGTTAGCAATCCTGAAATCGGAGGTTCCCAGTGTTTTGATTTCTTTTGGGATATGTCAAGAGATGTTCAAAGTTAGGAAGTCTATCCTCTTAATGCAAATCAGATGAAAAGAGAAGCATAACTGAGAGAGCCTCATCTTTAGGAAATAAGAAATTCACTGTGAATCTTTCCTTTCACCATATGACAAACTTTGCCTTTGCTTTTTCCTGGAAAGATTGCTGGGCCCTAAATGAAAGTTTGTAGAATTTAGCAGAAGGAATAATTGCATTAAGTGGGCCATTTCTTGGGTTTGGATTTTTCTCTCCCCTGTAACAGCAGTTTACCACTTATCCCTTGTGTTTACATGCTCAAGAAACCAACCATTGGGTTGCTGCCGTTATGACTCAGATTCGGGAGAGGGGAAGATGGATGTAGCTGCCCATTTACAGCTTAGGGTTCATTATACCATTACCTCGAGATTTTAATGACTCTTTATTGTTAAAGTCAATCTGTTCATTGTAGAAAATTTGGAAACTACTGAAAAGAGTTAAAGAAGAATAAATAACACCTGCCATCACATCTTCCAGAGATCATTATTTCTAACATTTTGGTGCCTAGCCCTCTGGTTATTTTTCAATTCCTAACTTTTACACTTAAAAATATATCATGGCATTCTCCCTTAACCTTAAATATTCTTTAAGGACAGGAGTTTTAATAGGTGCATAGTAGTCTCTCCTCTAAATTTTCCTTAATACATTCAGTTTGTCGTTGATGGATGTTTAGGTTGATTCTCAAGCCCTTTCTTCTTAACAGCAGCTAAAAATAATATTGAGTGCTCTTTTTCCCAAATTGAAGATCTCCTAGCCTGGCAGGGGTGCAGGGGTGGAGGTAGGGCCAGAGAGATGTCAGGAAAGTTCCAGCAGGGAACTGTAAGCTGTTTGACACTGAAGGCATGCCCAGGGCAGGAGTGCTAGTAAATGTGGCTGGAGAGTTGGGCCCAAGTCAGGCTGAAGGGGCTCTGCTCTGCCCTCTAGGTACCTTGAATGTTATGTTATAGCCATTTGGGGCACCACTGAAGAGTTTTAAAGGGAGGCGTGGTATGATCAGCTTTGCAGTGGGTAGGTTTCTCTGCTATCTGTGGAGAATGGGTTGGAAGGGCCGAGACTAAAGACAGAACACCAGATATTGAGTTTTATGAGATTAATTATATCTTGAGAATTTAATGACAGCATTTCAGATTATATGCATTTGACCCAAGAGTCTGCTAAATAAAGTGAAAGTAATACTGAGCATGGGAGCCCTGGATTCTAGTCTTACCAGTTCACCCATAAGTCACCCAACATCTCCAGATTACAGATTCCTTACGCTATGAGTTTAATAGTACCTGCTTACCCTCCCCCGACTTCACGAAGGATTGTAAATGGAAAACAAGTGCAATTGTGTTTACTCACAACCAACATTTATTGAGCACACGTGTGCCAGGTGCTATGCTCAGCAGTTACCGAATTCAATTCTTTCGGCAGAACTATGAGGTAGTTATCAATATTATCCCCACTTTATGGATTAGGAAACAGCCTTAGGTTAAGTCACTTGCTTGTGTTTATCCTGAAAGTGAGGGACCCAGGATTTGGTCCAGGTCTGTGTGACTCTGGAGCCTCCATTCTCTACTGTGGTCTACCACCTTTCCCGGACTCAAGGGGACTCAACGTGGCCTCCTCAGCTTATTCTTTTTTTTTTTTTTTTAATTAAGATTATGATAGATTACAACCTTGTGAGATTTCAGTTGTACATTATTGTTAGTCATGTTGTGGGTACACCACTTCACCCTTTGTGCCCTCCCCCCACCCCCCCCTTTTCCCTGGTAACCACCGATCAGTTCTCCTTGTCTATATGTTAACTTCCACCTATGAGTGGAGTCATATAGAGTTCATCTTTCTCTGTCTGGCTTATTTCGTTTAACATAATACCCTCAAGGTCCATCCATGTTGATGCGAATGGAACAATTTTGTCCTTTTTTATGGCTTAATAGTGTTCCATTGTGTATATATACCATATCTTCTTTATCCAATCATTAGTTTCTGGGCATTTAGGTTGGTTCCACGTCTTGGCTATTGTAAATAATGCTGCGATGAACATAGGGGTGCATGGGACTCTTGGGATTGCTGATTTCAGGTTCTTAGGATAGATACCCAGTAGTGGGATGGCTGGGTCATAAGGTATTTCTATTTTTAACTTTTTGGGAAATCTCCATACTGTTTTCCATAGTGGCTGCACTAGCTTGCATTCCCACCAGCAGTGTATGAGGGTTCCTTTTTCTCCACAACCTCTCCAACATTTGTCACTCTTGGTTTTGGATATTTTTGCCAATCTAACGGGTGTAAGGTGATATCTTAGTGTAGTTTTGATTTGCATTTCCCTGATGATCAGTGATGATGAACATCTTTTCATGTGTCTATTGGCCGTACTTACATCTTCTTTGGAGAAATGTCTGTTCATGTCCTCTGCCCATTTTTTGATCAGGTTGTTTGTTTTTTTTGTTGTTAAGCTGTGTGAGTTCTTTGTATATTATGGAGATTAATCCTTTGTCGGATAAGTAGCTTGTAAATATTTTTTCCCAATTAGTGGGCTGTTTTTTTGTTTCAATCCTGTTTTCCCTTGGCTTGAAGAAACTCTTTAGTCTGATGAAGTCCCATTTGTTTATTCTTTCTATTGTTTCCCTCAGCTGAGGAGTTACATATCCAAAAAGATTCTTTTGAAACTGATGTCAAAGAGTGTACTGCCTATATTCTCTTCTAGAATACTTATTGTTTCAGGCCTAATCTTTAGGTCTTTGATCCATTTTGAATTTATTTTGGTGAGTGGTGAAAAAGAATGGTCAATTTTCAATCTTTTGCATGTGGCTGTCCAGTTTTCCCAGCACCATTTGTTAAAGAGACTTTCTTTTCTCAAGGTAGGCCCTCCGCTCCTTTGTCGAAGATTAGCTGTCCATAGATGTGTGGTTTTATCTCTGGGCTTTCAATTCTGTTCCATTGATCTGTGCACCTGTTTTTGTACCAGTACCATGCTGTTTTGATCACTGTAGCTTTGTAGTATGTTTTGAAATTGGAGATTGTGATGCCTCTGGCTTTGTTTTTCTTACTCAGGATTGCTTTAGCAATTCTGGGTCTTTTCTTGCCCCATATGAATTTTAGGATTCTTTGTTCAATTTCTGTAAAGAATGTCCTTGGGATTCTGATTGGGATAGCATTGAATCTGTAGATTGCTTTAGGTAGTATGGACATTTTAACTATGTTTATTCTTCCAATCCATGTGCATGGAATGTCTTTCCATCTCTTTATGTCGTCGTCAATTTCTTTCAAGAAAGTCTTGTAGTTTTCATTGTATAAATCTTTCACTTCCTTGGTTAAATTTATCCCAAGGTATTTTATTCTTTTTGTTGCAGTTGTGAATGGGATTGATTTCTTGAGTTCTTTTTCTGTTAGTTTATTGTTAGCATATAGAAATGCTACTGATTTATGTATGTTGATTTTATACCCTGCAACTTTGCTGTGGCTGTTGATTGTTTCTAATAGTTTTCCTAGGGATTCTTTGGGGTTTTCTCTGTATAAGATCATGTCGTCTGCAAACAGTGAGAGTTTTACTTCTTCATTGCCTATTTGGATTCCTTTTATTTCTTTTTCCTGCCGAATTGCTCTGGCCCGCACCTCCAGTACTATGTTGAATAGGAGTGGTGAAAGTGGGCACCCTTGTCTTGTTCCTGTCCTCAGAGCGATGGCTTTCAGTTTTTGTCCATTGAGTATGATGTTGGCTGTGGGTTTGTCATATACGGCCTTTATTATGTTGAGGTACTTTCCTTCTATACCCATTTTATTGAGGGTTTTTATCATAAATGGATGTTGGATCTTGTCGAATGCTTTCTCTGCATCTATTGGGATGATCACGTGGTTTTTGTTTCTCATTTTGTTAATGTAGTGTATCACGTTGATTGACTTGCGGATGCTGAACCATCCTTGTGTCCGTGGTATAAATCCCACTTGATCGTGGTGTATAATCTTTTTGATGTATTGCTGTATTCGGTTTGCCAGAATTTTGTTGAGGATTTTTGCATCTATGTTCATCAGTGATATCGGCCTGTAGTTCTCCTTCTTTGTGTTGTCCTTGTCAGGTTTGGGGATCAGAGTGATGTTGGCTTCATAGAATGTGGTAGGGAGTACTCCATCTTCCTCAATTTTCTGGAATAGTTTGAGAAGAATAGGTATTAAGTCTTCTTTGAATGTTTGGTGGAATTCTCCAGAGAAGCCGTCTGGTCCTGGACTCTTATTTTTGGGGAGGTTTTTGATTACCGTTTCTATTTCCTTACCTGTGATTGGCCTGTTCAGATTCTCCATTTCTTCCTGATTCAGTTTGGGGAGGTTGTAAGAGTCTAGGAATTTGTCCATTTCTTCTAGGTTGTTCAGTTTGTTGGCATATAGTTTTTCATAGTATTCTCTTATGATCTCTTGTATTTCTTTGGTATCTGTTGTGATTTCTCCTCTCTCATTCCTAATTTTGTTTATTTGCGATTTCTCTCTTCTTTTCTTGGTGAGTCTGGCTAAGGGTTTGTCGATTTTGTTAATTTTTTCGAAGAACCAACTCTTTGTTTCATTGGTCCTTTCTACTGTCTTTTTTGTTTCAATATCGTTTATTTCTGCTCTGATTTTTATTATTTCCCTCCTTCTACTGACTCTGGGCTTTGTTTGTTCTTCTTTTTCTAATTCTGTTAGGGGTCATTTGAGGTTGCTTACGTGAGCTTTTTCTTGTTTAGTGAGGTGAGCCTGTATTGCAATGAATTTCCCTCTTAGGACTGCGTTTGCTGCATCCCAAATGATTTGGTATGTCGTGTTCTCATTTTCATTTGTCTCCAGATAATATTTGATTTCTTCTTTAATTTCTTCAATAATCCATTGTTTGTTCAGTAGCATGTTGTTTAGTCTCCACATTTTTTCACCTTTCTCTGCTTTATTCTTGTAGTTGATTTCTAGTTTCATGGCATTATGATCAGAAAAGATGCTTGATATTATTTCAACTCTCTTGTATTTATTGATGTTTGCTTTGGTTCCCAAAATATGGTCAATCCTTGAGAATGTCCCATGTGCACTTGAGAAGAATGTGTAACCTGCTGTTTTTGGATGAAGTGTTCTATATATATCTATTAAGTCCATCTGTTCTAATTTTTCACTTAATTCTATAATTTCCTTGTTGATTTTCTGTCTGGATGTTCTATCCATTGGTGTTAATGGTGTGTTGAGGTCCCCTACTATTATTGTATTGTTGTTGATGCCTTCTTTTAGTTCTGTTAAGAGTTGCTTTACAAATTTTGGTGCTCCTGTGTTGGGTGTGTATATATTTACAAGTGTTGTGTCTTCTTGGCGGAGAGTCCCTTTTATCATTATATACTGTCCCTCTTTGTCTTCTTTATCTGTTTTGCTTTGAAGTCTGCTTTGTCTGATATTAGTATAGTGACACCTGCTTTCTTTTGTTCATTATTAGCTTGGAGTATTGTCTTCCATCCCTTCACTCTGAGTCTGTGTTTGTCTTTGGGGCTGAGGTGTGTTTCCTGGAGGCAGCATATTGTTGGGTCTTGTTCTTTGATCCATCCTGCCACTTTGTATCTTTTGATTGGAGAGTTCAATCCGTTTACATTTAGAGTGATTATTGAAATGTGGGGGCCTACCGCTGCCATTTTATGTCTTGTTTTCCAGTTCTCTTCAATATCCTTTGTTTCTCGTCCCATGGTTTAATCTGTTCTGATGGAAAGCTGCTACTCTCTGTTGTTGTCTTTCTACTTATCTCCTTTGCTCTTGGTTTTGTAGCCCCTTTCCTTTTTTTGATTTTTCAGGAATGAGGGTTTTCCTGAGCATTTCTTGAAGAGGAGGGTTTTTGGCAAGGAACTCCCTTAATTTTTGTTTATCTGGGAAAGTTTTTATTTCTCCATCGTATTTGAAGGATATTTTCACTGGGTAGAGAATTCTCGGCTGCAGGTTTTTGTCCTTCAGATTTTTGAATATATCATTCCACTCTCTTCTAGCCTGTAAAGTTTCTGCTGAGAAATCTGCTGATAGCCTAATAGGGGTTCCTTTGTAGGTTAATTTCTTCTGCCTGGCTGCCCTTAGTATTTTCTCCGTGTCGTTGACTTTTGCTAGCTTCACTACTATATGCCGTGGGGTTGGTCTTCTTGCATTGATAAAGTTTAGAGATCTATTGGCTTCTGTCACATGAAGTTCCATCTCTCTCACCAGGTTTGGGAAGTTCTCAGCCATTATTTCTTTGAATAGGCTTTCTGCCCCCTTCTCCCTCTCTTCTCCCTCTGGTATACTTATAATCCTTAGGTTGCAGCTCCTAATTGCGTCAGATAATTCTCGGAGAGTTTCTTCATTTCTTTTTAGTCTTAGCTCTCTCTCCTCCTCTGCCTGCAGCATTTCTATATTCCTATCTTCCAAATTGCTAATTCTTTCCTCCATATTATTGGCCCTACTGTTCAGTGCGTCTAGATTTTTCTTAATCTCCTCTATTGTGTTCTTCGTTTCCAGTATTTCTGTTTGGTTCTTCTTTATAGTATCAAACTCTTTTGTGACATAGCTCCTGAACTCGTTGAGTTGTCTATCTGAATTCTCTTTTAACTCATTGAGTTTTTTAATGATGGCTGTTTTGAAGTCATCATCATTCAGGTTATATATTTCATTGTCTTTGGGATTGTTTTCTGTGTATTTGTCATTTTTCTTCTGTTCTGGAGATTTCAAATATTTTTTCATATTGCTTGATGGTGTAGATTTGTGCCTCTGTGTAAAGATAGAGTTTAGTTACTGCTTCCACTTGTTTCTACTGGTGTGGTGGGGGAACAGCCGTTTATACTGCACCAACCAGGAACCCTATCACCTGTTACTAACTGGGCCTGGGCCCCCCCTCGTAGTCACAGTGGTCCTCTGGGTTCCCTCTTCAGCTGTGGGGGCCATCACAAGGGGGCTTCAGGCTGCTGGTGCCTACTGTTGCAGATCACCTAGACATGCTCCCTCCTTAGGGTCTGCAGCTGTGTTATGGGCTTTCCCAGCGGCCAGGGGCAGGATCACTTATATTTGCAGCTCTGTCACTGTCGGCACCCACAAAATCCCACTTGTCCACTATGGGTCACAGCAGAGCTATGGGCATCTTCTGCAGTCTGTGGTTAGCTCACCTAGTAGCTATGCTACTTTTGTCCCAGGGTCTTCCAGCCTTGTGGTTGCCGGGCGGGTGCTCTCTACTAGTGCTGTGCAGAGGCTTTCACTGAGGCTGCTGTGAGACTGTAGAGTTTCCCCCTGGGCCATGGAGCCAGGTTGCTGGAACTCCACCCAGCCCCAGTCCTCTCCCCCAGGATCTCAGGGAGCCCCTTGCCCTGTCTAGGGGATAGCCAGAGACCTTGAGTTCAGTGGCAGTTGGCCGGCTGCTGCCCTGCCTGGGATTCTCCTCTTCGGGACCCTCCCAGTGTTGTGGATGCTGGGTGGCGCCTCTCCACTAATGGCAGGTAGAGACTTTGCCTGCTGCCCGGACGGAACTCTGGAGTTTCCCCCCCGGGCCGTGGAGCCAGCCGCTGGAGCTCCACCCAGCCCTAGTCCTCTCCCAGGAGATCTCTGGCAGTCCCGAGCCCACCAGGCGACAGCCACAGTCTGTGAGACCGGTGGCAGCAGCTGGCGGGCTGCTGCCCTGTTGGGGATTCTCTCTGGGAGCCTCCCAGAGTTATGGATGCTAGGCGGGGCCTCTCCGCTAATGGTGGGTAGAGGTTTTCCCCGCCGCCTCCGGTGTGTAACTCTGGAGCTTCTCTCTGGGCTTAGGTGTAATTGCAGGGGGCTTAGGTAGGGCTCTGGTCACCTGTTTCCACCGTCGCTCCTCTAGTGTGCGATCCCTCCTGCCCTTGGTGTGTGGCGATGTTCTGGGGGCATCCGCTGGAAGAAAGCCGCTTGCAGGTACTAGGCTGTTCGCGGGTTGGGGTTGGAGAGTTTTCACCTATCTCCACCTCCTCCCAGAGGGAAGTCCGTCTGCCTTCTGATGTATAGCAGCGTGGGTCTCTCAGGCGTCCTGAGATGCTATATGGATATCCTTTGTTAAGTGATGAATGTCCAATTAGTTGTAGATTCGAAGGGGGAGAGACAAAGAAGACTACTCACGCCGCCATCTTGGATCCAACCCTCAGCTTATTCTTTGAGCATTCTTGAGGAAAGATATCATGGAAATCTGATTTTAAAGTACTTATTACAGACTAACCTCGTCTCATTCAATTATTACCATATAGACCTGAAAGGAGTACAAGTGTACATACTATCTACTGTAAACAAAAATTCTCGTCAACTCGTTAGCCGGAATTACAAACAAAACTTAGTAATTATATAATATATGACTCACGCTATATAGTTTGTATAGTGACCTCATATACCTCACCGATTTGAACCTCAGAATAACTCTGTGAACAGAGTAGGACTTATGTTATCATCCACAATATACAGATGAAGAAATTGAGCTGTGGAGATGTCGAATGCCTTCCTTAACATCGCAGAAGTTTATGTGGCTGAACTAGGAACTGCGCCCAAGTCTGCTCACTCTAAATCCAGTTTCATTTATTTTTTTTTTTTGTGGATAACATTCTTTCCTCTCTACTAGGCTGCCTCAACTTCATCCTCTCCAGTGGATTTACTGAATGAGCAGTGAAATCCAAAGAAATACGGATAAGCCATCAGTCCCTGATTAATTTAGAATTAATTTTTGCAGGGAAAAAGTAATGATGCATCCAGGTAGCACCTTTTCAAAAAATGTTTGCATTTTCTATCGGACATCTATGCCTCATATACTGTCTGATTCCATCCAAATTTGTTTTTCTCAACTTGCTGCTTAGGTGTTTTAAAGGAAAACATTCATAGTCGTACCTTTTAAAAAGTTTGATGTTAAATTTCTCGAGTGTCCTTGTAGTCAACACTTTTGCTAGAAGAATATCAGGCATATTCAGTTTCTAAATATGAAAAACCTCAAATCACATTGTCCGAAAAACACTAAGCTCTCAGAGATCCTGTATTATGGAATCCTTACCCCATGTCCTAAGGGGGATGACTTCATTTCTCACGTATATTCATAAAGCTTTGCCCTGTACTGCTGTTGTAGACTGTGTTCTCTTCTAACGTCACAAAGAAGGTTAGAATCCCCATGTACACAGGCTTTGCTATCACAACCAGAAAAATGCCTAATTGCATCTGTCAACTTAAAATGTCCTTTTCTGGGTCAAAGAGAAGGTGAAGGGGTGGTGGTGTGGCAGGGAGGTGAGCAGCCAGAGCTGGGCAGGACACTTTAAATGTCCAGTCACCAGGCTCCTGGAATGCCTCTAACACTTAAGATCTAACTCTTAAGAAGCAAGGGTCCTGGGAGTTGAAGAAAAGAAAGAAGCACGTTTTGCTGGTTTGTTAGACAAGCAGATGGGAAACCACCCCAAACTTTCCTTTCAGGGAAGTGGAAGAAGTGAGACTCAAGAAGGTCTTCAGCGTGTTGGCAAATGGTCCCAGTTTGAGAAGTGACTTGCAAGCAGGAGAGCCAGGTGGACTGTGATGGAGTGCTGCCACAAGACTAAAGCGTTCCCACCCCCCAGAAAAAAATAACAAAGCATTTCCTTTATTGTGAAGCTCGACCGTGGCTCACATAGATATTTATAGTGTTGACTTCTCTGAGTATTTTCCCCACACGCCAGGGAATAGGTCCATTAGGCAACAGGTCTAGAAGAATTGGGTTATTTGCTTTGTCACCTGAGTATTTTACCACTGGCCATGCCAATGTGCCACTTGGTACCTAGATGAATCCCTCATTTTATCCACGTTCCAATAACTGAGGAGCTCCGTCTCTGACCTTGATAAATTCCTTGATAAAACTGTATTTACCAGCAGCTTCCAATATCACCTGAGCCCTCCCATCCTTTAATGTATAAACTGCTTCTCCATCCATCCCCGTTTATTATCTTGTCTGTAACTAGACATTGCTTCCAGAATGCATCCCCTGCAGAAACTAGGCCTTTCCACAGCAGGATCCGACAAATCCGCATCAATGTGGCACCACGCAGATTTGTAAAGAAGCAGGGACGCCTAATATCTCTCCCTGTGACATCTGGAGAAGGACAAGTAAAGACCAGGTACATTCACCAGCTGCCGCTCAGAGCAGCCAGAGAGTCAATTCACTTCCCCAGCCTCGTGGGTTCCTCTGTGAAGATGCATGGGAGTTCCCTCCTCCTGCTCGGGCCTGTGTTTGTTCCCTCGACTCTTGAAAGCCAAATTGCCTTCAGTTCTTGGGACCCTTTCATTACTGTTTGAACAGGCTGGGGACTGATTGCAGGATCTCGTCTCCATTTTTACCTTGTCACCCCCGTAAAGACCAAAGCATGAAAGATGCTTAATGCCACTGTTTGCCGTGAGAAACCCACTTTTAAAATGCGACTTTGTTCAGTGATTGTGGTGGGGAAGGCTCAGTTTCAGATGCGGTCAGGTAGTCTTTGAGGAGGTGGGGTGGATCCAGAGGAGAACCTTTGTCTGATGCGAGAGGAGAGATGTGAGTCTCTTCGGAGACACTAGATGGCACAGCAGCTCTGAGCTGGCGGCCTCGGGAGAGGCTGGGCTGGTTCTGTCATTGCTGCCACCGGCGCGAAGATGCACCTGGGGTGGGAGAGGGGCTCACATTTTGATTCACTTCAGTGGGCACGGGTTGGCCTCACTGCCTTTTGCTCCCTCTGGCCTCCTCCCTGGCACCTCTCTCAACTTTCAATCCTAATGACATGTCGAGGCCCCAGGGGACAGTGAGTTTGCTCTCTGTGAACCTCTCATGAATGCTTTTGTTGCCCTGCTAACTGCGAATCTACTCATTTTTTAAAGTAAGTCTCTTCACTCTTTGCAGTCCTGACTTCTCTCACCTCGTTAAAACATTTGCTGTAAACAGGACCCAAAAGTTCCTTGCTGCCTGGGTGGGTTGCCAAATGACAGTGGCCTGCCCTGTGATTACACTGACCACTGTAAACCACGGGGTTGGGTTTTTTTTCTTTTTTTCCTTTCATTTTGAGCGTTATTTAGGACTCAGAGGCTGCACTGTTTCTCGGCTTTGTTCCATTCTGTTTCAAATGGCTGCCGTGGGTTTCTCCACGGCATCCAGCGAGCCCCGGTGGAAGTCTTTATTTCTCCATATTGGTTATTGATGAATGGAGGACCAAGGGGTAGAGTAAGCCTCTGTGTGGGTCTTTGTGCAGGTGTGGTGGTCCACACCCCAGACAGAGCTGCCCTTGAAGGCAGGGGGGCCGTGTTTCCTGGGAGGCTTTGCTTTATGAAAGGTACCCCACTTCCACCTGCTAGTCGTCCGACTAAGGAGGATTTCCCAGGAATGCAGCCCTCCCGAGTAGTTCCCTCCTGGGATTGCTGCCACTCCCTTTCCTCCTCCGTGTCTGCCAGGAGGGCCCAGGACCTTCACACACTTGGTTCTGCTTCCTTCCCAGCCTTTCCCTGGGCATTTGTCTTAAAGAGCAGATCTCAAGTTTTAGCCTGGCCGTAAACCCTGCCACTGCCGACTGCTCAGCGTGGGTCATGGGAGAGGGGCCCGCTACCTGAGTGGAACAGTCTTTTGATGAACCCCTCTGACCCTCTCCTGCCCTTGTCTTATCAACAATGCTATCTTCCTCCTGTGGTGGTTTTCTTCGGTGAGTGTGAAGCTGTGGCTGCTTCTAGTCGTTTCTCAAACATTCTCTTCCTATCTGCTCCCTATCATCCAAGAATTCCTAAAACTCTCTGGTCTGCTGAGAGTACTATTTGATGGTTTGTCATGGTGGTGCTGCTTGTTTTCAGTGCTGTTTTGGACTTTAAAGTATCTTTCCTATCAGACCTTTAGCATGATAGACAAAAATCTGGCCCAAAAAGGACCCAGCCCAATAGGTTTGGCTTGGTGTTTGATGGCTACCTCTGTCCAGGCCCCCCATTGATCTTGACTTAGTTAGAATGGGTAACTTGAGTGAGTCTAAGATGGTAATTTCTTAAAATGGATGAATAAGTCTACAACCCTACAGGAAGTATATCTTTTCTCTCATTTCATGGGATTTAGAGTAAGAGGTGAGGTCCCACATTTTCATCCCATCTCCTCCCTCCATTAGTAATGTGCCATAACACGAATGTGTGCTGTATCTGAAGTGAGTTGTGTCAGGGGCACCTTGTCTTACTTGATCTTCAGTGGGAAGGATGACAGGGCATAAGCGCTGTTTCCCTCAAGCCACAAAACGAAAACTGATCCATGAGACTGCTGCCATCTCCTTTGGGCAGACCCTGAATTCAGCGTGAACTGTGAGAACTCGTGCATTCGTTCATCCGATGAGCCGTCCTGGTAATAATGCTGTCCTGTATTTTGCCATATTTCTAATGTATCAGTGCTTCATGTGTATTAACTTGTTTGATCATTATAAAAATCCTATTTATTACTCCCATTTTTACAGATGTAGAAACAAGGCATTAGGCCAACTGAGCACCTAGGACGTTCCTGATTTAGATCTTAAATCCAGTTTCTGCTTCCGATCCAGTGCCCTTTGCACTACCAGATGCTGCTTCTCTTGAGAAGAGCACTCTAGAGTTATGGATATTTAAGCAAGTAACATTCTTGACAGTAGGTTGTCATCACCGCAGCAGTAGGACCACATGCCATGGAATAAAGGTTGGGGAACCGATTTTACCTAGGAGAGAAGACAGCTGAGCTGGGCTTGGGGCAGGGGAAAAAATCCCAGGCAAAGAGAGGAGCGTGTGAAAAGTCTTGGAGGCATAACAAAGCATAACGTGTCTGAGGGGTGGAGAGATGTCTGGTGGGGCTGGAGGAGGGAACAGAGCCATGAGCAAAGATGTGAAGAAAAGGGAGATAGACGAGTCTGGAAAGTCAAATGGAGATCTGCTTCAAAAGAGCCTTGTGTGATTTTGAGGGAGCACTTCTGGACAGAGTGAGCTTGTGGTGCTTGTGGGTTGTCGGGCAAGAGATGGCCAGGAAGCTCTTAATGCTCTGGAAAGAGGTCTGTTTGGAGATAAGGATTTAGGACTCAGCCTTCTGTAGATGAAAGTTGAGGATTTCCCCAGGGAGAGAAGGTGGAACAAAATGAGAACAGAGGTGAGGGCAGAGCCTTGGGGTACAGCACAATTCAAGAGATGAACAAAAGAACAACTGACCAGAAAAGACACTGAGAAGAGATGTTTAGGAGAGCAGGAGGAGAGCCTGGAGTGGGCAGCATGGGAGAAGGGAGCTTCAGGCAGTGCTCAATGGTGTGGGGCAGCGGGAAGTTGATTAGGTTTCAAGAATAGCTTGAATGCTGCCATCTTTACCTCTCTTCTCCCACACTGTGGTGCAGGTCCTAAGACGAACTGTCATGGCGCAAAGGGAAGCCTTGAACCACTAGGTCAAATTTTTAATATGCTGCATTGAGGATCTGACAGAGTTCTTCATTGTACGTTTTAACTCTTGGACGAAATATATTTATTTATTTATTTATTTTGCTGAGGAAGATTTGCCCTGAGTTAACATCTGTTGCCAATCTTCCTCCCTTTTTTGGCTTGAGGAACATTTGCCCTGAGTTAGCATATGTGCCAGTCTTCCTCTATTTTGTATGTGGGTCACCACCACAGCATGGTCGCTGATGAGTGGTGTAGGTCCACACCTGGGAACCAAACCCAGGCTACTCCAAACTTAACCACTGGGCCATGGGGCTGGCCACTATAATCGTTTTTAGTATAATAGGATTTGCAGATTCTAAACTCAATGCTTTTTTTTAATCTGTAAGAATTGATCAGTATGGATTTCACGTTGATGTTATGTAAACGCTCCTCCTAAACTCATGGAGATCTGCTCCCAAAATTCCAACTTTGAATCTGTCAAGATTTTAGAGCTAAATTCTAACCATTTCTTTTCCCAACTGAGTTTTTCTCCTTCCTCCATAACAGCCTACCCCACAAAGGTGAGCATGAGACTTGGAAACTGTTTTCTCTTTTAGCCAAGCTTCTAGGAGGGGCCATGCGATTTGCAGCTGATGTCAAGTAGCCAGAACAGCAGGGCTGCTCCTCGTGCTGGAGAGCCGTAATCCTATTACGCCTACCTTGAGACTTTCACATTAGCTGCCTCTATGGTTGTAGATGGACTGAGGTGACTCAATTGGCTTTTAAATCCGGAAGGGTCCTAGTTTCAAATTTCCCATGTCTAAGTCAAGTAGTAGATTAGGCCCCTTGCTAAGAGGGCCTGTCTCCTTCAGAGTCCCTGTGGCCATATCTCTTTCTTTGCTGTCTTTATGAGTCCCATACTTTCTAAGTTCCACCAGTAAGCACTAGATTGGAGCACAGTTGTGTCCTTCAGTGATGATCCTTGGCGGGAGGTGAACCTGGCTGGCATCGCCCTGGGTCATGGATTTAGTACCTGTCTTTGCACAGTCAGGATTAGGAAATACGTCCTCCGTTGATCCTGTAAGAGAAGGATGTCATATTCTTTTGTTCGTGTTAAAGCTGTCCTTGAGAAGGTAATGTGCAAGGTATGCAAAGAGTTTTCTTCCTCTCATTAGCCCCCAGTTGATCTGTCATCTTCCTCGTATTGTAATATGGATACAAAAATTGTTTAATCCAATTAACTATTTACAATATTTACAATTCAGTTTGATGGCTAAAAGTACTTATCTAATAATTGACTAAGTTTCAGAGGTAATTTGCTGGATCAAATGTCATACTTTATTTGTAAGTTTGCGTTTCTTTCTTTCTTTTTTTTTTTTTGAGGAAGATTAGCCCTAAGCTAACATCTGCCGCCAGTCCTCCTCTTTTTTTCTGAAGACGACTGGCCCTGAGCTAACATCCATGCCCATCTTCCTCTACTTTATATGTGGGACGCCTGCCACAGCATGACTTGACAAGCAGTGCATAGGTCCACACCCGGGATCCGAACTGGCGAACCCCTGGCTGCCAAAGCAGAACATGTGAACTTAACCCCTGCACCACTGGGCCAGGCCCTAAGTTTGCATTTCTTATGCAAGAGTTTGAGTTCTGAATATCACTTTACTGGATTTTTTTTTCACTTAAATAAATATGCAAATATCTTCACGTTCGCTGCTTCCTTTAGCTCTCACATCTCTTTCAGGAAGGTATCGTACCCAGTTTACAGATGAGACTGGGGCTCTGATGTCACATAGCTAGTGAATGCTTACGCTGAAGTTAAACTTAATTTTCAGACTCTAAACCACCACTCCCCGAATTATTTGACCAAGACACACTTTTTAGAATGGAATGTAATTCAGAATGGAATACCATCAGAGCTCATTAAGGTTTAAATGTTTAATATACGGTAACATTGAATAATAATGTAAATTGTTGAAATTTTAGGATAAAATGCATAAAATAGACTGACGGGTTATTTAAGGTAATGATCATGACTGCAGCCATTGGCTGGGGGTGTATGCTTCCTATTTGTCAGTGAGGAGATTGACTTCCTAGTGCTCTTAGAATTAATGACCCATTTGTTTGTTTTTAAGTTTCAAAAACATAGTCGGGATCTTTATATTGCAGAGAGCAATAGGAAGTCCAAATTCCTGACCAGTCATATCTATTATCATTGACATATGGGTACACACTGTTAGTGATTCCAGAAAAATTATCGACATGAAAGGTGATGAGGAATCCATCCAGTCTTCCCATGCCAAAATGCCCATAACACCCCCATACCCCATCCTGAAAGGCAGATTACTGGATCCTAGTTTTATGATAAATTATAGGAAAAAACTTTACACTGATTAACATTGCATGGAACAGGGTCGTTCATGGAACAAAATTTGGGAAATGTGAATGTATACCTCCCTACTTTCTCTCTCTTACTAATCCCAGGCACTTACTTGCCTTTGGCTCATCTCATGCCCTCACCTCCTCTTGGGTGGGTAGGAAATGTTGAGTCTGTCTACATCCATTATTTGAATTCTCTGGTAGAAGGATATTACATGACCTGAAACACTAGTGAGAGCAGCACTATTGTTCTGTTAAGCTAAGATATCACACAGGATCGCAAGGAATTTGGATCAATCATGCAATTGATGAAACCAATTGTTCCGAGTGGTGTTAGAAGACAAGTTTTGTCATTATTGATTAAGGTGGTAATGAAAAGCAATTTTTTTAGAGTAACCATCCACAGAGTGAGGGATAAGTTAGGCAGCTACAGTGTAAGCAGAGAGTTCTTCCCTCAGATTGGAACGGAGCGGGGCTGTATGCACATCTGATTTCTTCCATGTCCTTCTATCAAGGAGTACATTTATGTCAAAAACCCCTTTAGCGATTATAATGGCGTAATCTTTCCCTCTGCCAGTATCTTTTTATAAAGATTTCTCCTAAGAAATCCCTGAACTAACTTACCCCTGAACCCATTTCTATTTTCAAGCCGTAGTGATGACGTTTTTCTCATTATTTCCTTGTTACTTTTCTCTTTATAGACCTGGCCAGAGGACTGTGGATGACCTAGAAATTATCTACGAAGAGCTCCTTCACATTAAAGCCTTATCCCACCTTTCCACCACTGTAAGTTGTCTCTGATGAGCATGCTCAGGGGGACTGTGAGTTAAATGCACTGGTGGGACTGGAAGAGAGTATTATGGTATGTTGCGTGGAGCAGGAGCTCCTGAATTCTACCTCTTAAGTCTCCCCACTCTTTCTCATGAGATGCTAAGGAAGTTACACCCAAGAACGATCACCGAGAGCTGATTATTAGTCGCTGCCCATGTGCCCTAAACTCCAAAGCAGTGTGATGTGAGTAGGATTGGAACATGGGCTTCATCCTTCCAAATCCGAGCCTTGGAACCTGCACACAGAGACAGGAGAGTCAGGCCTTTAAGAGGGACTTGAGACCGTTCCGTGAAATATAGAGCCGGAGGGAGGAAGGAGAGAAATCAAGATGACCTCTCCTGGCCCGAGGGGCTGGCTCTGCCCAGGTTTGCTGCCCTCTTCAGAAAGGAAGCAGGAGGTTCAAGAGAGCGTTAGTTCAGATATGTTAGGGCAGAAAAGCAGTACCTGCCAGTGCAAAATAGCCCAATGGCCCCATCTGACTCTGAACTTATACCTGATGAGGGTGTTTAGGGAAGCAGTGGACGGAGATTTGGCCTCTGAATAGGGGCAGATACGCCTCCTAACGTAGGAGGTTCTCTATGGAGAACATGATTTCTAGGCAACACGAGTCTCCTGGATGCTAACAATTCAATAAGGAAAATAAGAAGAAAAAGAAGAAGTTTTAACATTCATGGATTATATCCAGTAGCCCCCCCTTATCTGCAGGGGGTACGTTCCAAGAGCCCAGTGGAGGCCTGAAACGACAGATAGTACTGAACCCTATATATGCTATGTTTTTCCTACACAGACATACCTATGATAAAGCTTAATTTATGAATTAGGCACAGTAAGAGATTAACAACCATAGCTCCTAATAATAAAATAGGACAATTATAACAATATACTGTAATAAAAGTTACCGTAGATCTTAGCAACCTCAGCATTTGATTTTTTTTTTTTTCATTATTAAGTCAAGAACTTTCAGCTTTTCACTTAAAGGAAGCACTTTACAGCTCCTCTTGGCCATATCTGAATTGCCAGCATCACTACTCTTGCACTTTGGGGCCATTGTTAAGTCAAATAAGGGTTACTTGAACACAAGCACTGCAATACCCTGACAGTGGATCTGATAACCGAGATGGCCGCTAAGTCCGTAATGGGCGGGTAGCGTATACAGTGAGGATACACTGGACAAAGGGATGATTCACATCCCAGACCAGACAGAGCGGGACAGCACGAGATTTCATTATGCCACTCAGAATGGCATGCAATTTAAAATGTTTGAATTGTTTATTTCTGGAATTTTCCATTTGATATTTTTAATAGTCAACCATGGTTGACTGCAGATAACTAAAACCACAGATAAGGGGGGACTACTGTACTGAATTCCCTCAGCATTATCTACATGCCTAATTTGTCTTTCATTCCCAGCTCACTTGGTGATGTTATGCTGTCATGTAGTGGCAGTGCCGATGGTCCCTGCCCTGGGGATTCAGGTCTCTGCCGAGAGCAGTGAGGCATTCACCACAACCCTGAGCAGAAGATCCCCAAACCTTTTGCCCTTCGACCCAGACAGAATTGTCTTCACATTCCTCCCCCCGTACTACTTGGGGTCTGGAAGCTGCCTCACCTACATGGAGTATGCAGGAGTCTGGTCCAGCCCAGCCTCCCCTCCTGCCTACTACTGCCCGTGTCATCCTCACTCTCTCCGTGGTGGGACAGCTCTAGTCCCTTGGACCCTCACCAGGGGAGCTCCTGCATATGTAGGGGCAAGCAGCTGAGGCTCCATGAGCTGATGCTGTAGAGGGAAGTGAAGGAGGACCCCTTTTCCCACCCGTGCTCCTAGTCCTCGGCATGCACGTGTTCTGATTTTCTCAATCTTGGTGGGATTGGGAGGATGGTGGGCAGTCTCCACTTCTACCTCCAACCCCAGGGACCCAGGCACTGAGGAAATTCTCAGGTTACTTGATTCTTAGGGACGTGGAGCCATAATTTGGAACCATAATTTGGAATTTAAAAACAAATTAGCTATCTAGGAATATAAATCTGCTCACATGTTTAAGCTTAATTATTCAGCTTCAAGACATTGGATTTTCCAACATCTGCAATGATGCATTATGTGTGATGCAAGGAAGAGCCTCTAATAGTAACAGCATCATATGATGTTATAGATGCTCTCACCTTCTCGCCCAAGATAAAAGGCAGAGAAATTGCTGGATCATACGTGTGAAGCCATGTTTTAGACGGTATGTAGGGAGATTGTCTTGTATGAGTTAGCTTATGAAATAGATTTTGTAAGAGCTTTAAGAATCTAGGGGCAGATTTCTGGAAAGTGGTTCTGGATGAGAGTAGCAGCGAGCGAGGTGGGAGATGGCTGTGTGGGAAGAGGGTGCAGTTCGCACTGTCTGGAAAGGGAACGAGCCCCTTCCCCCGTCAAGTCCGGCCTTTCATGTTCTTTCTCTTTTTCTTCTAGGTGAAACGGGAGTTGGCAGGTGTTCTCATTTTTGAGTCGCACGCCAAAGGAGGAACTGTGTGTAAGTGACAGCTGTCGTGGAACACGGCACCTGGCCAGCCCCCTCGCGAGCATGTGCCGCGGGAACCTGACTGCAAACGCTCCCCTTTCTTGGGCCTGGGTCTGACCGGGCAGGCTGTCCTCTGGCACTTTTGTGGTTCTCGGCTGTGATTATTCCCTGCGCGTGTCTGCTATTGCGCAGCACGGTGGTTTTCTGGTCCCAGCCTGGGAGCGGTTGCCAGCCCGAGTTGCCACTTGCCCCCGACCCTACTGGCTCCAGGCAGTCTGTAAAGAGGGTGGGATGAAGTCTCTGCTCTTCAGGCAGGACCCTAGGCAAGACCTTTCACGGTGACCTCACTTCCATTTGTGGCTTTAGAGGAACTAATCTATCTCGAGCTTGCTAGTTAAAATGTTAAACTCTCCTGCTTTCTTTTCCTTCTGTCTATCCGCTATCAGCTCCAAGCCTGAGAGAATTTCTTTGCCCCAAATACTTATGCAGTGTTAATATATAGTATCTCTCCAGAATCCAGGTTGTAGTTTAATTCTGTGATCATATTTGGAAGCGAGAAATTAAAATTTGATATTAATAAGCATGAACAAAATTATTTAGGCTGGCATTTCCCACATGTCCTACAAAATTTTTTTTGAAAAACGTTGTTAGTGGTCTACTCCGGTTAGGAAATGCCACCTTCCCTAATCTCTCTTGAAGAATCATAAGATGCATCAGCACGCTAAGGTCCTCAGAAGTTCTGCAAGAAAGAAAAATGTTCATGTCATTTAAACTGACGCTGCCTAGACCTAGGGAGACATGGAACGCTTTTTTAATGGACACCTGTTAAGTTTTCCAGAAACAATCTCTGGAAAATCTCACTCTTTGTGTTAGTCAAATAAGCAGAGAACATGAATTGTAAAAGCAAAAAGAATTAAAAATTATATTTCAAAATGTTTTACTTTCAGTCCTCGAGTGTTTCCAACACTGACATGTGTCTTAGTAACAATGTCCTTTCTTTAAATTTTAAAGGTTTACTTTAATTCTTTTATTTTTACAATCACTGATGACTTACAACTTCTCTTTCATTCTTTTCACTCAAACTTACTGATTGTTTTTATTTTATTATGAAATATTTAAATATTTCAAACAAAAAATAGAGATTATTACTAACAGCTTTTTAATCTTTATCAAACCCTGACATTATGCCAGATTTTTTTCATATTTTCTAAAGAATGAAATTATACACATACAGTTGAAGGCCCCTTATTTCCTCCTTTATCTCATTCTTCTCCCTCCCTCCCCAAGGTAACTCCTACCCTACAGGACATAGTTATCATTCCAACCCATTTTTTAAAACATATGTGGATATGTATTCATAAACAATATGTAGGGCTGATTTGCATGTTTTCAAACTTCACATTACTGGTCAGATTACTTTTAAAAACTATTTTCTGTAGCATAATAAGCTTTGATGAATTGTGAGGGAAAGTGTATTTATTGCTTTAAGAAATGGATTGCTGGTGAATTGATCTCTAGTAAATACCTATCTTAGGGCATAGCAAGTAGTGCAGTATTTCTGTTCCTTTCATGTTCTATAGAAAAGGAAATCATATTCCATCTGAATAAGTTAGTATTTGCCAGTAATGTTTTTTCCCTTCTGGAATAAATGTGTAATTCTGGGGACTTACAAATGATGGTTTGATGAGCTGTAATTTATATTGATGTGCTTCCATTCTTGTCATAAGGCTTTTCATCTTTTTGTATCTAGTGTTCAACCAGGGGGAAGAAGGTACCTCCTGGTACATTATTCTAAAAGGATCGGTGAATGTAGTCATTTATGGCAAGGTATATATATGTATATATCTTTTTCTTTTTGAAGCTTTATTGTGCTCCATTTACTAGCATCACTTTAAGTATTAACAATGTAGTGCTACGATTAAACTGCAACAACGTTGTTACTCGATGTAGGAAAGACATTATAGCATCTCTAATCATAAGCCATCCTACTCAGAGTTGTATTGAACTTTCTGGGGCTCATCCCCTTATAGATATAATGTATACATTTAAGTTAGGCCCTAGCCCATATTGCTCAATGAAAGAAAAATGAAACATTATAATTGAATTATGTGACCCTCCTTTGGTACCCCTGCGTGCAGCTCATTTATATATGCAGTGTTTTAGGGGAAAGGGTCTGTGGTGTGAGGCGGAGGGGTGTTTGCCCCGTTTCAGGGATCATCTTCTGAATGTTCTGCTCTCTCCAGGGTGTGGTCTGCACCCTGCATGAGGGAGATGACTTTGGCAAGCTAGCACTAGTGAACGACGCCCCGAGAGCTGCTTCCATCGTCTTGCGAGAAGATAATTGCCATTTCTTAAGAGTGGACAAGGAGGATTTCAACCGAATCCTGAGGGTGAGTCTAAGGCAAAGTGTGGCTGAGGGACATCCCGTTTATCCTTTTGTCAGATAAGTGAAGACTTGATCGTAGTGTTAATTGAGCAATACTGTGATTAATGAATGCTCAAGGAACAAAAAGCCTGGGTTACAAACCTGGGACATTCAATGTGCTGGTGTGCGTTCTGGGGTCCAAAGGTGACAGTTCAGTAAAGCTGCACAGGTGGCACGCTGTGCTGGACCAGATAACTCTACACACATCTGAACCGGTCCATGAGAACTGAAGAAAAATAGGGATTGCCTTGGCAAAGTGTCAAAGTCTGAGACGTTTCTCTTTGGCAATCCTGTCTTCCCTTTTTGTGTCCTTCCTCCCCTCACCCTCCATGTCTTTCTCCATCCTAGACCTCCTTTCCTAGCCTCTACCTCCTGTCTCTTCTGGACCTTTCTCAAAGATCCGAATCTCAAATCTGAGCCTTTCTCATATCACCACACACTCTCTTGATTTATTGAGTAATTATGTTTTAGTGCGAAATAACATCAATCATGGGTTACTCCAACCAAACATTTTCATTGCAAGTGCTTAATGTCAAGTCGATTCACGCTAAAAGAATTTCAGATATCGGCAAGTAGGTGAAGAATAATGGAGGTGGTAGAAGGAGCCATGAAATTGCACTTAAAGTTGGCTCTGCAGATGGGCCTAAGGTAAACTTGTTAAGGTTTGTGAGAGTGGATGATGTTTAGAAGAGATGGTCCCTGGTCTTTTGCCACCAAGCAGGTCCTGGTTCTTTGGGAGCAACAACCCAGCTCTGGCTGGTAGAAGCCTAATTGTGGACTGCTGGGGATAATGACAGTGTCCCATCGCCCCAGTCCTCTCAGGTGGCCTGCAGTCCATCTCACCCCAGCTTGAGATCACTCATTGAGACTGTTCCCTCTAGGATCACTTTGTTCCTTTCCCTTGCCTCCTGGCTCACAGAGCAGACTCCCTTCTCGGCCTCTCCCAGCCTTAGCATCTTTCTCTGTCCTACCCTAGAGTCCTAAATGCAGCTTCTGTGCTTTCTGCTACGTTTGACATTATTCAACGATGATTTACAGTGTCATTCTCCATTCCTTATGCGTGGACACCTATCCCTACACAGCCACATTTGCTTTTGGTGGCAAAATTTCTGACAGCAAAATTTCCCTTAGGAATGTATTCTCTTACTGCAGAGAAAGTTAAATTAAAAATTATACCACTGACTAAAACAGAAAAAATACCACGTGGAATTTGACTTGATTCTTATCTAATCTCTCTTAAAATGAGAACCAAATGATGAGAAAAAGCACATTAAATTTTTTAAATTAATTGTTAAAATGACATTGAAATTTAGAGGTAAACTACTAACTCTTTGAAGTTTACGCACATGGAGTTTACACTCAGCCAAAAGATTCTTTGAAAGAATAGATTAAGTAAGACCACTATCACTGATGTAACTTATAAAATTATTCAAAATCACCAAATAATGTTTTTAACACATTTCAAACTGATTTTTTAAAAAATAACAGTGTCTTTTGATTAGAGAGAAAAGGTGCTACTCCTGTGAAAACTAAACACCCTCAGAAGAAAATCAGAATGAAATAACTTTGCCACAGCTGAGTGCTGTTTGCCACATCTTTTGATAAGAATCGGTGCATTTGCTCTGCCATCTTCCTGCTCTACCACCCTCTCTGAAAGGTTTCTCAGAGCACAGCCACATCCTCTCTACTTTGCTGTTTTCCTGAATCCAGGCGGGGTGGGGGTGGGGGAAGCAAAGTTTTAAAATCACATGCCTCAAACCTCATCTGGTCCTCTCTGTGACCGTTGGAGCCCTTGACTTTGAAAATGACTTAATTTGTAGACGCAACAATTAGCATCACAAGCACCAAATGAGTTTCTGAAGCATTTGAAATTTTTTTCATTGTCTGAGAAAACAGCAGCATCTGTATGTGGTGTAATTTGTATTTGCAGGACGTTGAGGCGAATACAGTCAGACTTAAAGAACATGACCAAGATGTCTTGGTGCTGGAGAAGGTCCCAGCAGGGAACAGGGCTTCTAATCAAGGAAACTCACAGCCTCAGCAAAAGTAGGTTTGCGTCCAACACTGCGATTGCCAGACTATGATTAACCTTTTCACATGGTATCATCATTTCTACAATAGCATGGTCTCATTTTTTGTGGAAGATGGCAATGCGTGTAGCTTTTTTTCTCTCTATTGACTAATCACACATCTTGTGGAGTATAATGTATCCATTTCTGGCACTGCATTGAGCTTGGTGCTGCCTAGAGTAATTCAAGGGAGAATATTCCTCTACTCTAAAAACGCTCTTGGTATACAGTGTCCAACTGTAATAGCTTTGGAAGAGAAAGAACAATGGAAATGGGAATGCTGGGCAGCTCACAGGATACTTAGGCCCCTAGGTGATGAGAACCTTTGGTATTTGAATTTCATATGGAGGATTTCTCAAGAAGTGTTTTCATCTTGTTATCAGAGTGAGCATCTTTAAGGGAGACCCAGACTTCCAATATAAGAGAGTCTGTTGATTGCAGGCCAGAAGCATCCACTTGGCCTCATCCATACTTATTCCTGCTAATGTCAAAAGGGCATTTGGTTCACGTTTCTCAGGTCCCCTGTTTAACTTGAGTCTTTTTCAGTATTTCTGTGTTCAGTTCCATCTTTTGCTGCAACTTTCTGCATGAGAATTTTTCATCAAATATACCAAGATTTGAATGATAGGAGAATTAGGAAACGTAGCTCTAAGAAATTGTAGAAAATTACAGAATCTAGTTTTTAAAATAAAGATTAATTTACAATCTTGGAATAATAAAAACAGCAATTCTGTAGCTAAAGACACGTTACTGAATAATATGTTGAAAAAGAATGCACCCCGAGTAATTTTCCTTTGTTTGACACATAAATGGGGTGTTTCCTTTAATCAGGACACTCACCATAATGGATGCATTTTTATTGTTTAGACTAAAAGCCTCAGACGTTTTCATCTGGATAAATCAACATATTTTCAAAGAAGGCAGGAAGAAATATAATATTGTTGAATAGTCATAGGATATTTTATCTAATCTTTATCACAACCCCTTTTAACAGATGGAGAAATACAGGCTCAGAGAAGCAAGTTGCTTGTCCAAGATGATAAAGCTTATAATGGTAGAGCTGGGACTCAGGTCTGGCTTGACCAACTTCAATGCTTTTGCTCCTTCAGCCTTGCAAGTTATTATAGCAAAATACGATATCCTCAACACTATCTCGTCAACATTGTAAACCAGTATATTTCAAAAGGGCTGAAATAAAATAGACTATGTAAAAAACTATCCTTTGACTTACAAATGTATAAAATTACCATCCAGAATCCTTTATTATTTATTTTTCACTACCATTCATTCTTGAAAATGTTCTTGCTCAAGTGTTTTCAACAGTTGTCCCTTCAGCCCACAGAGGAAGATGAGAATGAAAACATTTTTTATGGAATGTTGGGACTACCCCCAAAGATTTTCTTTAGTGCTCTTAAATATAACTAGACCATTTTACAGGGGTAATCTGCATTCTTTAAAAATGGCTCGGATGGCTCAGGACAATTTTGCTACCTGGAAAAGTAAGCCTTGAAAACTCTCCTTAACCTTGAAACATTTCACCAAAAGGTCGCTGGAGGTCCCTTTCCTTCGCATCTTTATATCGTGGGGAAGTGATCAAAAGTGTTTGCTTGTTACAACATCTTGCATTCAGAGTGCCCTCCAAATATTGATTGTTTTAATGAAATCAAACTAAAGGGAACAGGAAAGGGGAGGCCATGTGCATTAAATTTGTTTTAGACTTGGATCTGATTTCCCTTGTATTTCCTTATTCGTGTCCTGTACACCGATCCAAATTTCATCTATAATTCAAAACCTTGTGTGTGTTCACACCACACCATTTAAGACATATCAATGAGTACAAAATAATGCACCCACAAAATCAGTTCCTTGAAGAGTAAAAAGCCACTCTCTCAAGGGGTCATTGTCCACGTTGAGCTTTTCCATACCAGACCAGAGTTGGAAAGGGGGGCTGGGTAAGTGAATTTGGGCCTGATCTTCTGGAAAACTTCAATAACATGACAACAACCATGTCTATGGACGGACTTAAAATTTAGGAACCATTAGGGCCTCTGTCTCCTCAGAAATTGTGCTTTTTGAGCTTTTCAAAGAGGGTCACCATGTTGGTGCTAATAATATTATTGTTTGGATTCATTTTTCTCCTGAGAAATCCAGAATAGTTTATGTATACATTTTAAACTTTCGAAACTGCCTGACTCTCCCCAAGCCACTCAACTCTGAATGTGATAGTAAAATGTCAATAACAAGACAGTATTTCTCATGATGGATACACTAGATGGAGCCCTCATACATTTACCATTGTGGATATCTTCTGCTCTGTGCTTAGGTGGTTTTCTTAAGAGAGAATTTGAAAGCTCTCCCTATTTTAGTTACTGAGTTGCTTTTTCCTTAGACTAACAACCACCCAGTTGCTGAGCTCCATCTTGTTTGCAGAAAAGGTCTCTTTCAGGTCCCCCTCCCCCACCTCTCTTTTGGTTCTAGGCGCAGATAGAAGTGTCCTCATTGCCACACTTGGGGGGAGGAAAAGATCTTCTGGCACAGTCTTAAAACCTCACAGCTTGGATAGTGTAACCAATTGGGGCTCTCTTGAACTTCAACTAGAGTAGCTCCTTGGTGCAGTAAACTGAAAAGAGCCACCCTGTCTGGTCTTCAAGTCCCTCAGTTAAACAGGGGTCAAGAAGTAGGCTCCGGGCACTGGGCAGCCTGAAACAAAGCAATGAAGTGATGTTTCCGCCAAACCCATAGCTGCCAGATCCCAGCCGGCTATGTCTGGCCAGAGGCTCCCTGGCCCTCCCTCTCCAGAGATCCCTGCCCTAAGAGAATGTCACCACCTGAACAGCCATCTGTGGAGCTGAGAAGAGGGAGAGGATGAGGTGAGGCTGCCATGGCAGCTGTACCACTAGAGGGAGCCTTTGACAGCAAAAGAAAGATGCCCTGGCGTCCGAGACTGACCAGGTGGGCAGAGCTTAGAGAGGCCACTTTTCTCTAGTGACATGATAGGATATCTGGCTTGCCACTCAGGTCTTTATTCTTTTTGACCAGACGTAATACCCTAGCTAAGAGATATCCAAACAAAGAACACCGGAATGTGAAGCCAATCTTTTATCAGAGTTAAGCTTTTGACAAAGTAACAAATTTCAGACTGATGTACCAGTCACATACCCAGCTGTGGAGCTTGCCCCTTATTAGCAACATGTCCAATGCCATGTGAAATAACGAGTAACTGGTTTTCTATGTTACGTATTTACACTCTTATTTAAATAAAACTTGTTTTCAGAAACAAGCAAGCCCTTTTCAGAGGGGATATTAAATTGCACAGCTGACTTCCTGTTTGTAAGGAGCTCCAGGGACCTGGACAGAGCCTCTGCCCCGAGCATCTTGCTGCACAGGCAGAGCAGCCCTATGAGACACACACTTGTGCTCTGAAGCCAGACCTGGCTCACAGCAGAGATCTCACATTTACTAACTCTGGGACCACAGGCCTAACGCCTCCCCTCGCTGCCCGGTTTCTCCATCTGCAGAATGAAGATAATATTTGACTAGCAGGAGTAAAGATGACGATGTCATTCAATGCCCACCTGGTTGTCTGGGGCCTCGTAAGCATTTGACAGATGTTGAATGCCCCCTCCAACTGCAGTTCCTTGTTAGTGTGGCCAGATGCTGCTCCTTTTCCAGCTCATCTGGTGAACGCTGTCCAAAAATCCTGTATTTCAGGAATTATTGAATGAACCCAGCAATTTTCTCCATTTTAGTGTTGAATGTCATTTATAGATATGCCCTCTCCTTTCCTCAAATAGTCATTGCCTATTAGAGGAAAAACCCTTGTTTTCTACCTTATTTACTTTGAGAAAGAGGTCATACTTTTGAGATTAAAGTAGATAATTTTTTTCTAATTCCCCTGCTCCTCCTCTAGGCTCCAAAGACAGGTTTCCTCAAAGATTTAAACTCTTCAGCTTCCTTTTGGCCCTGAGTGCACACACACACGCACACACAAATGCACACACAGAAAAGCTTCAGCTGCCGGTTACCTTCCAGGTAGACTGCGTGTGCTGCTTCATTCAGTACCAGGGCTGATCGACTCGCTCTCCGTTTTTCACGTCGCAGGGTCATGTGTTGAGTGGGCTCCTCTTCACTCCCTTGGACAGGAGGTGAAGACTATGAGACTAAATATGTTAGAGACATTCTCGGGATCTCAGCACACTTCCTGCGAGGTCTCAAACAGGCAGGGAGAGGGTGTCGGTGAGGAGGCGAAGAAATGTGGGTTCTCCGGGAGCTGAATTCTACTGCTGCTTTCTGAATAGAAGAGGATTTTATTTCCATTGTTTCTTCCCTGTCATTTTGCTTCAAGTGAAATGCCAAGCGGAAAAGCAAAGTCTGAGTTTTGGGGTAGGAACACCAGATCATCTTAATGTCTTCTATACAATGTGTGTATGGTGTTCATTCCATTTTGTTACCATAGTGAATATGACTTTGAAATAACCCACGTTCAATTTAAAGAATAAATCCTCTCCTGTTGATTGAAGAGCCCCATGGATGGATCTTCTTAAATAATGGCTAACACACCCCCCGCAAAATAATTTATATTGGACATTGAAATAAATTACATGGATTTTCTACTGATGTTTTATTTCCTATTCAGATGCTACTGGGGTTTGTTTGTTTGTTCATTGGTATTTTGGGTTTTGTTTTCTTTTCTCTTGTTTTATTCTCAGCTGCCTTTCCAAAGCACATACCAGCGTACAGTTGGGAAAGACAGCACTCCAGAAATAGGCAGGGGAATCCAGTGTGGGAGTGAAATTTTGCTACAAGTGACCCATATATGGATAACCTGGTTTACTGTCGCTTCCCCTCGCCAGCTCCCCCTGCCTGTCCTGAACTGCCCTGAGATACATGTTCCTTTCATTCCCCTTGGAACAAATTTCTCAGTTCCCAGCCTGCGAGCCACTCTAAGAAGTTCACTTTAGTTCCGCGTAGGGAAAAAAGAATTAACGTTTTAATAACCACTTCACTTTGTGGCTTTTCCGTTGTCTTCCTGTGTGACCTCGGCAAGGTACGTGGTCTCTCTCACCTTAAGGTGCATATGGGCCAGAAGTTGTCAGCATGGTTCCCTGGGATCTCAAAAATAAACAATGTAGGTATGTGAAAAGTTATTTATTAATGATTTGCCCACTTTTAAAACCTAATGATGTTTTTATTTCTTATCCAGGTATACTGTGATGTCAGGAACACCTGAAAAAATTTTAGAGCATTTTCTAGAAACAATGCGCCTTGAGCCAGCTTTAAATGAAGCAACAGGTAAACACTTAGAACAGTTTCATGTATCCATTAAATACATGCAAAGCATTATAAAAAAAGAAAAAAATCCTGGGGCCAGCCCGGTGACGCAGCAGTTAAGTGTGTGTGTTCCACCTTGGTGACCCGGGGTTCACCAGTCTGGATCCCAGGTGCAGACATGGCACCACTTGGCAAGCCATGCTGTGGCAGGTGTCCTACATATAAAGTAGAGGAAGATGGGCATGGATGTTAGCTAAGGGCCAGTCTTCCTCAGCAAAAAGAGGAGGATTGACAGCCGATGTTAGCTCAGGGCTAATCTTCCTCAAAAAGAAAAAAATATATCCTGAGTTCATTCTCAGTGTGTCTAGCCAAAGCAGTTGTAGAAGGGGATTATATGCATTAACATTAGAGGAGCATCCTTGTGTGGCCCAGTCAGGGAGTAATCCTTCTGACCGTCCTCTGCCCACTCTAGCCCTGGCTGACCTTTATAGATGGCTTAGTCTCATTCACACGTATTAGGAGTAGCCTTCCATAGGCCTCTGTTAGGTTGCAATTTAAATCCTGCCTATTCCCATAAAGGATTTGAAGCTGCCTACATGAAAAGCCCGACCTTGCTCCAACTGGGAGTAAAATGGTTCTCTTTGTGGCTGTACCTTCTCGGGCTGCCCCAGAGTATAACTAAACACCACTGTGCAGCTTCCTAGGGCTGCCGTAACATAGTACCACAACAGAATTTATTGTCTCACGGCTCTAGAGACTGGAAGTCCAAGATCAAGGTGTTGGCAAGGTCGGTTCCTTCTGAGGGATATGAGGGAGAGTATGTTCCATGCTTTTCATCCAGCTTCTGGTTTGCTGGCAGGCTTTGGCGTTCCTTAGCTTGTAGGCGCATCATCCAGATCTCTGCCTTCTCATTCACATGGCGTTTTCCCTGTGCCTCCTTCACAAAGTCTTCCCTCTGTGCCTCTGTCTCTGTGTCCAAAGTTCCCTTTTTTATAAGGAAACACTAATGACGTCATCTTAACACCTGCAAAGGCCCTATTTCCAAATAAGGTCACATTCTCAGGTCCCGGGCGTTTAGGACTTCAACAGACCTTTTTTGGAGGACAAAACTCAACCCATCACGCCACCTCACAGTAAGCCAGTCTTGTTAACTAAGACCCAGAGATTTGAGGGTGCGTGAGATGAATCTCACCAGTGAGCTAAGTGTTCTGAGTTTTTATATCATTCTCCACCTTGGTTACCATCTTGTACGTGACTTTGGAATGGTCCACATTCAACTATTTTTTCAAATCCTATGCTACTGGCCTGTCTCTCAGACTAATGGGTTAATATTTCAAGCACACTGAGCTCATAGAAGAGCATTTCTCACTGAAAGAAGTTCAAAGATTTATCTCAAGAACTGAGTGGTAGTTCAGAGTCCATTTCCATCCTCTTTGCAAAGTTATCGTTATTATTATATATCTCCTATAAGTATTTTACCACTGATTTACTTCCTATTTTATCTCCCCATTCCAGTTTCTCATTCTTTAAATAGATTATCTGAGGGGTTTTTTTATGTAGTGAATTAACTGGGGAGCAGTAGATATAAATGGTAGGATCTCTGGCTCCAGGGCAGTTAGCTTCACTTCAATATTTGTTGAGTCTCTTGTTGGGCAGCCACTAAGCTGGATGCTCTGGACCACGCAATGTGAACAAGAAATCAGCCTCCCGCCCTCAGGAAGTTTGTAACCTACTAGAGGACAGAAAGGAATGTGCAAATAGCTTGAACATCAGGCAGAATGTGGTCCGTGCTTCAGCAGCACTGACTGGCTGAGGGGACCAGGCAAAATGTCATGGAGAATATAGCCTTTAAAGTGGCCCTGAAGGAAGGCTGGTGACTAGTAACTGGAGATGGGGACAAAGCCTTCCACACTGAGGGACAGCATTAGTTCTGACCTAGAAGTGGACAAGGGAGAACAAGTGTTTTGCTTTTCTAGACTATCAGATACATAAGTGGGAGAAGGAAGGTAAGGTCTGAGAATTTGGGTACAGATCCTGGATGGTCTTAAATGCAAAACCAAGCTTTGGGGAATAGTTGAAGATGTCCAAGCAAGGAGAGTGTGGTAAGTTTTTCTTGAGAAAGGAAACCCTTGAGGGACCAGTTAGCATCTTGCTTGCTTCCAGGAGGCATACATAACCTCAAATAAACCAAATTTCCAGGACCCAAGGTCAGAAAAAATATATCAGATTTTTCCCATCTGATTAACTGTTTGCCCAGAATGTGTGATTGTGTAATGCGAGAAACAGCATCTTCCTTAAGGTGAATATTGACTCAAAAGGGAGATTCTGGTACATTAGAGACTATGGCATCTAAGGAAAGATCTGTAAGATTTGATGAAGAACAAATGTATCTTTCTTTTAAAGTCACCTCTAAGAGAAGTAGGGACTAGATTGTTGCTTCTTAAAAAATTAAAGCCTAGAAATCAGTGTGTTCTGTGGCTGGCACGTGGGATGTGGTTCCTGACCCTTCCATGTTTGATGTTTGAAGTAGCTTAATATCATAACTTAATATCAAACTTCATTCCCAACAGTTTTTCTGATTTTATTTTCTCACAAATAGTGTTCATGACTTGGAGATAGAGAATAAGTCAGTATCCTGCTCATAATAAAAAATAAGAACGTGCCACACAGTCATTCTGTTTACTAAAAGTAATCCTGGTTCAGGCCCATGAAACTCATGGATGCAGTGGGCTGGGGGACCCTTGGCATGTGTGTTTTACAATACAGTGAGAAATGTCAGAGTTGACAGTGAAACTGGTTTACATCATAGAAATGAACACCCCAGGGTTTGCCAGTACCTTCTCTTAATTTACCAAAACATCTCTTTTCTGCCTAAGAACTATTAGTTTCCTAGATTTTTTACTTCTATGACCAGCATTTGTCATCGAGTGACTTGAGAAATCATTTTCTAGTTGGAAATGATTTTTTAAAGTCTGTTCTCAAGGGTTACTGCATATGCATAGAGAACAAGAAAGCCACTTTGAAATTTGGGTGCTGGGTGGTTACCATGCTGAGTGACCAGCTCCCCAGCCTTGGAGTCCCCTACTCAGATCTCCACCTTAGCAACATTTAAACTACTCCTTAGCACAGGCTTTATCAGCAAGTGTTACCTCCCCTATCCTCAGAGAATGTATAAAACATATAAAGGTGACTCTAGATGTTAAATTCAGACAAGCCAAAATCCTTTTGTACTTAACAAAAAAAGTTGCATGCAGCTTCTGTATGGCACCTTCTCTGGCTCAGTATAATGGGCCTGAAATGACTGCTGACACTGAGTGACAACTGAATGACAGCTTGGGCTCACACTCACCACTTAGGTTTACATGAGTATAAGTATAATGGTAGTATCTGACATGGTAGAGGTCTTAGCTAACGCCACAGTGGTAATCATATTGCAATATATAAGTGTATCAAATCAGCACATTGTACACCTTAACCTTATACAATGTTATATGACAATTATATCTCAATTTTTTAAAAAATGAGTATAATGGTTAAACCTTTTGTCCCTGATTCCAACTTTGCCAAGATAAGTTATTTAAAACATAGACATTGGAAATCTAATTTACATAGTTAAAATTTTCCTATTTCTTAGCATTTCCCATTTGAAAAGTTAGATGTTTCTCAGATCTCAGCCAGTGTAGTTCATTTTTCAGTTGAAAATCCCCGTAGCATCTTGGATTGCAAGTGTCAGTGGGCGTACTCCCAGGGCTTTTAGATCTGTCTTCACGTGCTTTCCCAGCAAGGCTGCCTGGACAGTGCTGTCTTTGCGTTGAAGAACCAGCGTGAATTCAGAATGAAGCAAATGCAGCTTGTCTTGGGACTTGCCTTATTTCTCTTGCCATCTCCTTGCTTACCTGCTTGAAAAATAGCTTCAAATATAGGACATTCGCCATTGAATCTGCTGTAGAGCTTTCGTTTTGCTTCAGTTGCTGCTCACAGACTTTATCTTGTCATTTTCTCCTGCTTTTGTCTCCCTCATTCTCTGCACTTACCACCTCCACTTCCTATAATTCTGTCGCCTTCTCATCCTTCATTGCTCCCTCTTGAAATAGCAGGTGAAAAAGAGATATCGACAAAAGACATGGTGTAAGATAGACAAACAAATGACCATGTCTTAACTCTGCATGCATGATACTGCCCATGGTGGTTCTTTAATTATATGGGGCTTTTAAAAATATTTATTTATTTATTTTGAGGAAGATTAGCCCTGAGCTAACTTCTGCCACCAATCCTCCTCTTTTTGCTGAGGAAAACTGGCCCTGAGCTAACATCTATGCCCATCTTCCTCTACTTTATATGTGGTACACCTGCCACAGACAGCATGGCTTGCCAAGCAGTGTGTAGGTCTGCACCTGGGATCCAAACCAGTGAACCCCGGGCTGCTGAAGCGGAATGTGCGAACTTAACCTCTGTGCCGCCGGGCCAGCCCTAATTATATGTATTTTTTAAAAATTCATTGTGGCTAAGGTGACCAGTGCCATTTGTACAGGCTGTCTCTTTTTAAAATATTATACTTTTTGTCCACTGTCCTAAGAAACTGAATTTTGATCTCAGGCTCTGTCAACATTATTATTTTTATATGCAGTGCTTCTTTGTACAGCAAAACCCCAAGCCAACGTCTCAGAACCATTGACCAAGAGCCAATGAACAGATATTCTTCCTTTCCTAAAGATTTCTACAAGAACCTAATTTCCTTTTCTGCTTTGCGTTTTTTTCTTCCTGCAGATTCTGTTTTAAACGACTTTGTTATGATGCACTGTGTTTTTATGCCAAATATCCAGCTTTGTCCAGCCCTGGTGGCCCAATATCCTTTTGTTGTGAAAAGTCTCTGTTCACTTGAAGACACTCCTTAGGCATATGGCCATTATCGCATCTCATTCTCCGAAGGTAAGTCATGGCCCAGGCAGAGTTGAGCTTTCCACCCCTGTCAAATTCTGAAACATGAGCGGTTTTCCCCAGCATACACTCTCCAGCTCTCTCCAGCATGGTTTTTCCATGCCATGTTTAAGGATTTCTTCCTCGTTACCTCTGTAGAGAAATGGGAGCCAAGTTACCTCTGGAAGGTGATGCTGGTGACAAGTATACATAGCTGGGAGGTAGGCTAGAGAAGGTTATGGGGAAGAGTATTATGAGGGAGTATTATTAGGGAGAGTTCCCTAACTTTGGAGACAGCCTCGGTACCTCTGTCAGGATAGCTGGCAGAACGGACTGTGCTCTGCTTGTGTTCTTCCTCTAAGCTATGGTATTAATCAGATCACTAACCTGTGAGACAGATACAAGTTATCATTGTGGGGTAGCTTTTCTTTCACATTTGTCCTAGTCCGTCCTTTCCTCTAGATACTGAAATTAATGGCTTTGTTGCTGTTTTTATTATTATCCCATTGACTTAAATCAAAGATACAAAACCTGAAATTCTATTGCTACTTCCTCTAGACAGCTTGAAAACTGACTTTGTTTTGGGCAGCTTTTCAAGAGTCTGTTGAATTGACCAATTGGTGTGCAGTGTCTGGCACAGAGGGAACATTCGGAAAATGTGTATTGAATAAAAGAAGTGAATATTATTGATAAGTTACACCCCCAACTTTGGGGGGCATGTGAAAGTATCTTTTCCAGTTCTGCTTTATTTTTAAAGAAGCAAAAATTTAGACCCCAAAACATTTTGGCCTTTTTGAGCAGTTAAATGTGTTGAAGGAGAATGGCTTTCTTCTGAGCAGTCCAGTCAATGATGGCATGTTTTTCTTTTTCGGAATTATAATTTCCCTACCTGATTCTCATTTTCTTGTTCACCTATAATTCTCTTTGAAGTCAGCAGAATGTGTGAGGATAGATTTGGGTTGAATATGTTGTTCAGAGGGAGCTGCAAGAACAAGATTTGGGTATTTATTTGCCTGGAAACTATCTTTCCAAGTAATGACAGCTTAATGAGACTTACATATATTATATATTCTTTCTGGCTCATATTCAATTTTTCTCAAGTAAAATTAACACATTCAGGATCTCTGTGCTCTTTTAGCTTCATACATGGTAATCATTATTAGACCTTTGAGATTTGTTGGAAGGAAAAATAAAAACCACCATTGAGTTTAGACTTTTTTTTTCCAGCAGTTAGCATGTGGATAAGCCTAAGGCGAACAAAACTAAACAAAGAGTGAGAGTATAGTCCAAGTCATATCATCTTTACAACTCAAAGCCCCAAACGCTAAGCTTATTTTTTTTTTCACAAATTCTGATTTCGTCATTTGTTCGCTTGTTCTCCTACAGAATTAGTTGGAATCATTATATCTGTCTTTTAAAATAGAAGTTTCTAGAGGGAAGTCCATGCCATGCCCAGCTGGGGAGATGTGGGGGTAATGATATTGAGAGGAGGAGAAGACAGGAAAGTGAACAATGGAATCAAGGGAGGCCTGTGATGTGCAATCCTAATTCTTTTCTCAGTAGATGGAGGGAATCCAGATGGCTGGGTGTCGTCTACACCACCTAGTGCCCTCAGACGCTGCCTTCATACCTGGCCCTATGAGCGCTTAGATTCTCTTCATTGTTCTATTTTGAATCAACCCTCTATGTGTCAGGGACCATGCTAAGAACATTGACCCGGGTTATACCACTTTATTCTTACCGGAGTCCATTGGGTTAGTTTTAGCTTTTCTTTACAAATGAGAATTCTGAGGCTCAAAAACAATGGAGTGACATGCCCAAGGCAAGTGGCAGGGCCAGGATTCCTCCAGGTCTTAGGATTCCAAGCCTGGGCTGTGTCACTTTTTTCTTCACAACTTATGTCTTTAAAAGCTTATCCTTTAATTAGAGTTTAAGAACATTTCCTGACAATGTATTACATGAAGCATGTTTATCTGTGCTTCAGTTAGCTAAAACCAAAGTAAGCCCATTTTGTTGAAACCAAATAAATAAAGTGTCCGACAGAACTTTTCGCAATGATGGAAATGTTCTATCTCTGTGCTAGCCCAGTAGCCACTAGCCTTGAATTTGGCTACTGTGACTGAGGAACTGAACTTTTAATTTTATTTAGTTTTCATTCATTTAAATTTAAATTGCCACATGTGGCTAATGGCTACCATATTGGATAGCATAAGTCTAGTCCTTACATTCTGGGAATAAGAGCCTCATATAAGAATTGCTGTTCTGTAACGCTTAGAGAAAGCACCCCAGGGAGGCTGGGAGCTCATCCTGGTGCAGGCAAGAAACCAGAAAGGGCTCTGCCACTGAAGGTCATCTATGTGCAGATGCTTCTATGTAGTGCTGAGGACTCAATTTTTAGTCCCGTTCCCTTCAGGGACATGTTATATAGGCTCCTTATCTAAGCTACATTTTTTTGGTCATAAGTAACAGAAACCAACTGTGACTGACTTAAGGAATAAAGGAATTTATCAGAAGAGTATGATGAATTTAG